>NW_019392741.1:29323-354323 GCF_000648675.2 Cimex lectularius
CAAGTAGCGGAATGCTACAGAGGTAAACAAACAATATCATTTGGAAGAGGATTAATAAGTGTTGACATTCATACAAATGAGTAATCCTGTAAACGTAAACAGAATATTTTATATAGATTTTTTTTAATGAAAACTTAAAATCCTGCATTATTTTCCGGACAACCCGATATATATCATATTAATCAAACAAATAAATCGCATGTGTTTTTATACCTCTATCTACCATTATGGAACGGAACCTCCCCTATTTACATAAGAATATAGACTCAACATTCGGGTACTTTTTCTGGAACGTAACCTTCCCGAATTTTGCGGGATTACTGTATTTCTTTTTTTATATTTCATATGAGTTACAGGAATAAGACAATCATATACATCAATCATCTACTGTAGTAATTATCCATGTACATGGTTTATACTACTGCTAGAGATTATATTCTGAGAATTTCTAGTGACAATATACAAAAATTTGTAAAATAATAGTGTGCTTTTTATTTATGACGTTTTGATGCGCGATGGGATAAAACTGATTGACTCATTATAGATTCTTAATTATCGTTCTGTTCTCGGCTTGATAATAATCGTAATTTTCTCATTTCACCATATAGCTTCGTAGTCCGAAAGTGAGTGCAGGTCGATTATTGCCAATATAACTACCATAATCGATAATTAAATGCGGTCTGTGAAAATAGTGTATGATTGTATTTAAAGCCCGCCTCGTAAAACTTAAACGGCAAATGTTCGCCGAGTTTAAATGCCAAGAATTAACCTCGAACCGGAGAAAGTTCGATTTATAGGACAAAGTTCAATTTGAATTGCAACAGAGTCAAATCGGCTCAACGGGCGGGGCACCTGGGCAAATTGTTCTTCCGACCTCACAACCCGGCTTTTCGAAACCGAAAAAAATTAATTTTCCACTTGATAATTGAATAGGGCAAAAAACGGATCGAGAGCGCGCTATCATAAAGTGGCTTTGGTAATTAAAACAGGTGGTATATTAAAGAATGCCTTGTTAGTGGTGGAGGGTGGATGGCCATTATTTCATCCTGGCCCGGATGAATTAGCCACGGTGGTCGCCTTGCTGCACTTCATCACCCCCTTCATCCTGCTTCCACGGCCTGAGGCACGTACCCGCCGTTTTTCCTTTCATTCAATTCTCCGAGACCGTTTGTGTTTAGTCGAATGCGAAAGCTTAAAAAAAAATTCAGACACATTATTTGCCTTGTAGGCGCTTTGAGCTTACTTCTTTTTTACCCCGGGCGAACGCCAAGGCTGAAACTATTAAGTCAGCGACATTTCAGCACGGAACGGACATTTTTGCATAAATTCATAAATCATGATTTTGAAAAAGCTTAAAATATTTAAGCTTGCTATCTTATGTCCAACATTTGCATGTGAAAAGCTTAAAAAATGATTTCAAAACAACAGAACTCGTTATATAAAAATTATATTTTATTAATTATAAATCTATACACATCCAGGAGCTTTTAAAAAATGGTCGATTTGGACATACAGAAAATTACATTAATACATTCGAGAATAAATTAGAATTTTGTTTTTACATACAATTAATTAAGGTTTTTAGTTGAGATGAAAAAAAGTTAATGGCACGAGCGGGATTCGAACCCACGATCTTCGGCTAGATACGCCGCTGCTCTACCACTTGAGCTATCGTGACCTCGATCCACTCGGACACCAACTTCCCATCTCAACCGCACCTTTTGAATGTTTCCTCCTTTTTGCCATTTTTCAATGCGGTTGAGATTCAAAGCGGACCACGAAATTAGTGAAGTTATGACAATGTTTCGGACATCAACTTCCTATCTCAACCCCACCTTATGAGTTTTCTTATGAGGAAGTTGATGTCCGAGTGGATCGAGGTCACGATAGCTCAAGTGGTAGAGCAGCGGCGTATCTAGCCGAAGATCGTGGGTTCGAATCCCGCTCGTGCCATTAATTTTTTCATCTCAACTAAAACCTTAATTAATTGTAATGATTTAATTGGTCAAGCTGACCACGAAATTAGCGAATTTGAAGTTTTTACATACATTATATTAATTCCAGCCCATAGCAGCCATGAAGAAGGACTGTGGCACAGCCCGAAACTCATTGGCAACAAATAATAAAAACATGTCGAGGCTGATGTTGGCCATTTTATTGTTTTTATGTGTTCAAAAATTACATACACATTGATTACATACATTCTGTTTTCTCCACTTAAAGAAACTTTCTAATTAATGTATGTGACTTAATTATTATAATTTTAGGAAACAGTTTTTTCGCATACATTTTTTCTATTGTAGTTGGTAAATAATAAATTTGCAATATATGCTGATAAAATTAAACAACGAAATCTAGCCCTTTGTGATTTTTCATCAGATTCCTCCGATTTTCTCGTTTTATTGGTCAATCTATTACTTTGTACTTATACTCAATTGTTTTACTTTGTACTCTATTACTTTGTACCTAACTCTGATAGTGCCACAGATCAATAAAAACATTACTAGTTTGAAAGCAGAAGAAGAGGAAAAGTAAGTAACTGGTCCTTTTATTAAAAATTTGTAACGATTTTCCGTAATAGAAAACGTTTTCCAACTGGATTTTATTTTGGCATGCCGTTTTTACTTACAGATTTCTTTCCTAGATCAAATTTGCCCATTAACAACTTAAAATAGACATGATTTTGTAAAAGCTTAATGGGTTTTTCTAAATTTTAGGTATGCAAGTTTTATTTTTTATTTTTACTGTCATAAATACAATTTTATCTCTATTTCGGTGATATTATTATAAATTTTTGGATTTATAAAAACCTATATGAAAATTATTGCAGTTACAGTTCATTTTTTTAACACTTTCAATAGATACAATTGAAACCGTAAATGTACTGGATGCGTGCGTGCGTGCGTGCGTGCGTGCGTGTGTGTGTAATAACCTAATATATAATTAGTATATAATAGTAAATAATAACAAATTTGAATTTTTACCATTCTTTAATTTTTTTGCTTTTCCAAAATATCGCTAAAATTCAATTTTTGTCATTCATTGACTTCATTGATATAAATTTTTTTTAAATATTTTTCTTTAATAAAAGAGTCCGGAGTATTGTAGCCATTTTGTACAAGTGGCCAATATGAATTACTTTCCGTTCTATGGGTAACAGCCTTCAATTTTCAAACCGATTGGTAAATTTAAGATTTGAAAGATTGCGTGGACATATTTCTGTGAAAAGGGAAAGTTTTTGTCTTGTCATACTAACATTTTTTTCTTTAATCAATGTTTGCCTAAAATTTCCGTTGAGAAACACTTTCCCCTGGATATCCGCATACCCGTCCAAAGTCCGCTAGCTAGTTTAGGACCGATGGGGAAACTGGTCCGATCGAGTTATGACATTATTGTATAATCAGAAGTAGACGGGTGTGGTTGTAAGACAATGGCTCAGGGAAACCCTTTCGCCAGTTGCTACCAAAGGTCGCGATCCCTTTGCCTTGGCAAATCCACTTTCGATTGAAAGCGCAACGTTTCGCCTCCTTCGGCCTCCAACTTGGATCAAGTTCGCCTCAAGTAATCCCGCCTGTGCATGGATGTAGGACATATGATAAGAGCCGGCCGCCTACTCTTAGTGAAAGTCTTCCTCCCACTTCATCTGTTTGAACAGTTGTTCCCGTCATCTTGAAGCTTAAAGTAATAAATAATTTATTATTTTTGCCTGTGCTACTCGCAGAATTACGAACTTATGTCGCACGACATTGTAATTTAAAAGTCTGTATGATTCAGTAAAACGTGCCGACGGTTGAACCTTTTGAGACAGGCTTTCACCATTTGCTCAAGAGATATTTCAAACTCGTCTGGCTCTGTTTGATTTTTAAATTTTAAAAAAATCAGCATCAGCAAACTGTGATAAACATGTAAAAATTAGTGATTGGTTGAGTGCAGTCAAAAAACACATTGATTGCTCGACCGCAGCAGAAATTGGCCAATGTTTCGGGCCTTTATGGGCCCTTTTCAAGGTACAAAACGTTCTTAAAAAACGCCTGTTTTGACCCATGTTCATGGTTTCAGTACGATTTTTATCTTCAAAAAGGGCCCATAAATGCACAAAACGTTGGTCAAATAATTCATTTTTGACCAGCAACCTGTTTGCCTGACTGCAGCAGAAATTGCCCACGTTTCGGGCCTTGATGGGAATTTTTCAAGGTACTAAATTTTCTTAAAACATCATCTGTTTTGTACCATGGTTGTGGAACGATTTTTATCTTCAGTAAGACCCATAATGCACAAAACTTTGGTCAAATAACTCATTTTTGGAGCATACAAAGTGGTTCCTTTACTGCAGCAGGAATTGATCCAAGTTTGAGGTCTTTATGGTCCGTTTTCAATTACAAAACTTTCTTAAAACATTGTCTGTTTTGTGCCAAGGTTTTGGAAGGATTTTTCCCTTGAGAAAGACCCATAAATCCTCAAAACGTTGGTCAAATAATTCATATTTGATCAGTAAAGTGTTTCCTTCACTGCAGCACGAATTGATCAGACATCGTCTGTTTTGTACCATGGTTGTCAAACGATTTTTAATTTCAGAAAGACCCATAAATGCACAAAACGTTCGTAAAATAATTCAGTTTTGAGCAGTAAAGTGTTTCCTTTACTCCAGCAGGAATTGATCAAAGTTTGGGGTCTTTATGGGCCCTTATTTAAGGTACCAAACTATCTTAAAACATCGTCTGTTTTGTACCATGGTTGTGGAACGATTTTTATCTTTAGAAAAACCCATAAATGCAGAAAACGTTGGTCAAATAATTCATTTTTGGCCAGTAAAGTGTTTCCTTTACTCCAGCAGGAATTGGTCAATGTTTGGGGGTTTATGGGCTCTTTTTTAAGGTACCAAACTATCTTAAAACATCGTCTCTTTTGTACCATGGTTTTGGAACAATTTTTACCTTCAGTAAGACCCATAAATGCACAAAACTTTGGTCAAATAATTCATTTTTGAGCACACAAAGTGTTTCCTTTACTACAGCAGGAATTGATCAAAGTTTGGGGTCTTTATGGTTCGTTTTCAAGACACAAAACTTTCTTAAAACATCGTCTGTTTTGTACCATGGTTTTGGAACGATTTTTACCTTCAGAAAGACCCATAAATGCACAAAATTTTGTTCAAATAATTCATTTTTGAGCACTAAAGTGTTTGCTTGACTACGGTAGGAATTGGTCAAAGTTTTTCTTATAACAATGATTGTTTTGTACCATTTTTGCATTGTCTTGAAACGATTTTTACCTTCAAAATGCCCATAAAGTCCAATAATTCATTTTTGAACGATCGAAGTGTTTCCTTGGCTTCAGTACTCACTAATCATCAGTTTTCATATAACCACAGCCATTAACGATTGATAAAAAGTAAGTTCTACTATAAAGTATACAAAATGTTAGACATCGTATGAAGATGAAACTTTTTTTAGATGAAAATTATTAGAAATATGAGGACTTAAAATTTATATTAATCAATCGACCTTTTGTTGGAGTTATATTTTTGTTCTTCCTTTTTACTGGGCGTGCAAATGAACGCCTTTTGCGTGTGAATTGTTGTCGATTGTAGATGAACGTATCCGCTTAGTCTCGACCGTCTGTTGTTTATTAGCGTATCGGCTTCGGGCCGTCGTCGTCCCAGGTCTTTCACGCCGAATGTCTTCACATCACGTACAGACGATCATCTCTCATCACGAGCGAGACCATCCCGAAAGACGATCATTACGATCAGGTCTGTTCACATGAAAATATTTAGCGAACTCGCTAAACAACGTAATTCAATAGACACAATGGGGCAATTTGTATTGGAGAATACCATTTATTAAAAATATTTAATAAAAAGATATGTTATATATTTGGGAATTATTCTCAAGATTTTGAACTTTGCGAGTATTGAGTCAGAGCAATAAGCCAAGCAATAAGCCGATCAAATACCAGGCCAGTCCTTCTAATTGTTGATAATATATTGTAAATCAATATCAATGGTAAAAATAAACATTATTAACTTACACAAAATTTTCACATCCTAAACTATTTTTTGTATCGAAATAGTCCATCATTAGCCCCAAATTAAATTGGCATGTGTTTTGACACTTTTGGACTTATTCCGGTTACCAGAGAAATTTGTGGCTGGAATTAAAATTACGACATCTCTATGTGTACGTTATGTAATTGTTGTTATTTTCATTAGGTGGACGATATTTTCACGTTTTGCATTCCGTTTTTTTATTACTTGTTTATTTATTTACGGATTATTAATCCTTTAACATACTATTTATATAAGCCAATATAAAATGTAACATAAGGCAAGAACAAAAAATATATAAACTTTTTGAAAAAACAATATAACTGTGCAAAGTACAAAACTAATTACAGACTTATAAGCAAAATATAAAATATAAATATACTTCTCAGAAAGACTAACAGATAAAATAAAATATTTCTCTTTTAGGAATATAATGTTAACCACAGTTTTCTTTTAAAAGCCAATCTACATAAACTAAAAATATCAATATCTAATATATTAAGGTATCTTAGAGATCTAGGAATAGATAAAAAATAAGTGTAATTTCTTTTATAAATTTTAACATGAAATAAATTAAACGATCTGGTTTTTTTTGTGGAACGGTAAAAAAAATAAAAGATACTAGGTCAGAACTGTCTATATGATCATGTAAAATATCATGTGTCATAAATCAGAAATTATTCAACGCTTTTCGCAAGTTATTAGACCAAGTTCTGATATTAAGTGCTTGTAGTCAATCTCATCAGTAGGAATAGGTTTTTTTATGCTATAAATCTTAAAAATCTATGTTGAAAACTTTCAATTATATTGAAATATTTTAAATGTAAAGGGGACCAAACTGGGGAACAAAATTCAAGATGCGGTCTAACTAAGGATGCATATAAATGTACAAGGGCTGGTATGTTAGAAAAAGACTGACTTTCTGATCACAAATCCCAGCATTTTCATGGCCCTAAATCTGATCTGAATAATGTGTTCATGAAAATATAATTTGGAATCAAAATAACACCAAGTCACTAGTTTTCGTGGTCCGCTTGACCAATTATTTAAAAAGGTTGGGTTGAGATGGGAAGTAGTGTCCGAGTGGATCGAAGTCACGATAGCTCAGGTGGTAGAGCAGCGGCGTATCTAGCCGAAGGTCGTGGGTTCGAATCCCGCTCGTGACATTGACTTTTTTTATCTCAAATAAAAACCTTAATTAATTGAAATATAACACCGAGGTTACACACATTTTCAACTCTTATTATTCGGGAACACAGGGAATTTCGTAAGGAAAATTAACAGTGTTGGGTGACTTGTTGAATGCGATACTAGAACATTTTTTGTAATTTAAAAATAAAAGATTTTTCTCGCACCGTGAGTTGAGATGAGTGAGAGACGTCTGTAAAGATTCAGCATCAAGTGTATTGTTAACAGCATAAAACAACTTTAGATCATCTGCCAATAGCAAAACTATAGCATTCTCTGTAAATACTTCAAGAACGTCATTAAAAAAAATAAAAATAAAGTAATGGTCCAATATGGGAACCTTGTGGGACCCCGGAGTAAGAAGTAAATGGGGAAGATTTATGATTTCCAATTTTGACAATTACTCTTCTGTTAGATAAATAATTGGCAATCCATTGAAGAAAAGGACCATAGATACCATAGGCCTCCCATTTGCCTAGCAATATCCTATGGCAAACGAAATCAAACGCCTTTGCTATGTCCGTATAAATGCTGTCTATGTGCAAGACTCCAGAGTCTAATGATTTTAATGTAAACTGTTCATATGAGAAACATTTTACATTGATTAGGGAAGTCGTAACACCCATCTTGTCAGAAACGCCGAATTCCCTTTTAAAACTTGTCCCCGTGGAATACCAAAAACTTAAATTTCTTGCCCGTTAGCGATTTTGTATTCCACGTCCGTCTGGGGAAAGTTGCTAATGCGTTTCGCACGCCAGTTAAACAAAAGTTTTTGGTGACAGGGACGAACAGCGAGAGTGGGCGGACCAGAAAGAGTGGCCGGTAATTCATTCGGCATGAAAAAACCTCTTTGTTATCTATGTCCCTCGGCTGACCAATTATCCTCACGTAGACAGTCAGACGTTAATAATCAATTATAGGGTTTAAATAATGTTTTCGCGGCGTTTATGACTTTGTATGAAATTGGCACGCAGAGGAGACTACACGACTTTTTACTCCAGTCGTTAAACGCTCTTTTTATCATCGTAAAAAGGAAAAAAAGTACAAAGATAAATCTTGTTGTTATTGGAAATGAAATGAAGGAACGTCCATACACGGGACTTGCAGCAGTACCGACATGCACATAGCATGAGAAGTAGTTAATAACGAATCATAAATTTAGCTAACTTGTTATCGACTTTTTTTTCCATTTGTGCCATGCTTCTCGAGATTTCTCCCATGAAAATACACCTTCTGGACGGTCAGTATCTTCCGAGTTTTACAGTTTTACACGCACTTCGGTGAACACTGACAAGGAATGCTACTTGAGAAGATTACGAAAACGTAATCGTTGTCTCCCAAGGTTTTGCTATTTTATCAGCCAAAAGTAGATTTCTGGACAAAAATCAATTTTCTCCACGCATTACTCATCATCATCAATAGCAATTGCCTGCTAGTATTGGACATATTTTTTTTAATTTTTCACCCCTTAAACCTTCGTTGGATTAGGTGATCCATCTTCTATCCTTTAGTATTACTGTCATAATTTGTATAAACTGCACATATTCATCGTTGTAAAAAAATCCCAAACTACAGAACAACTTAATTCAAGGTTAATTGCGTGCTTAGTATTCAGCTATCAGCCCAGTTAAAACCATATATCCAAACAACACGTTTGACATGTAGTAATTAGAATTTAAAAATTCTTCATCGGGAACCGAGGACCTTCGGGTCATCTGGGATGCGTAATGCGTGCCTTTCCATTCATAAGGAAGCTTCGTTCCAAAAGTGCTTGTTTCGGCTCTGACCTATTCTGAGCCGAGTGAGGTCGATCCCAGGAGATACACAGGCCATCCCGTCTTTATTTTATCGTGTCATAATCTTTATAGCTATTTCGGTCGTAATATGAGAATGAAGTCAGTCTATGTTGTTTATGTTGACATTCTTTAACGTACCTTGAGAAATAGAACAAAAATTGTAACTGGTACGTGAGCGTGAGTGTGGTTTTTACTTTCGAGAGAGAAAGAGAGGGGACATAAAGAGTAATATAATTGTAAGAGTGGGAGTGAGGTAGAAAAAGGGTGCATACAACTGTGTAGAGATAGATGAAAAGATCATAAATATATTATGAAAGCAACAAGCTTAAGAGTTAGATAGAAAGAGAGAGAGAAAAGTGAAAAGAAAAGAAGAATAAGAAGGAAGAACGAAGGAGGGAGTAAAATCAAATTTTATTGTTTTAAAATTTTTACAATTCTTTAGCAAAGTTGCATATGTTATAATAAGCGTTTATTAAATATAATTATAATACTGTATTATTTAATACAGTTTATTACAAGTTACGTTACAAATAGAACGTAAATAAATATAATGCCAATAGAACAAAGAAAAATGATATTTTTATGTACATACATCATATTTTAGTGAAATAAAGAAAGGAGGGAGGTTAATGGCAGTTGATGAAATAGAGAAAAATAATAAGAGAGAGAGAGAGAGAGAGAGAGATTTGTAGAGAGAGAGAGATAGAGATAAATAGATATATAGGTAAATAGAAAGAGAAACAGAGATTAAAATGACAAAGATAATCAAAGAATGTGAGAGTGATGTATGTGTGTGAGCGAGAGAGAGATAGAGATAGATAAATAGATAGATANAGAGAGAGAGAGAGAGAGAGAGAGAGAGAGAGAGAGAGAGAGATGACCAAGAAACAAGGGAACAAGTGATAAAAAGGGATTGAAAAGATGAAAAGCGAGAAATAGTGATATCCGTAGATAGATAAAGTCTGTCTGATAATAGAGATATCTGTGGAGAGAGAGAGAGAGAGAGAGAGTGTGAGAGCGAGGAGAGAAGTGAGAGAGAAAGAAAAAACCAACATATAATTAGAACATACAAGGTAGTGATTTATTGTCTGAAAGAAGAAAAATAGGGATTGAAAAATGAGAGATTGAATTGTGGTATAGAGGAAAAAAGAGAATGAGAGTGAGAAAGTGAATGAGTGCGATAGATTAAAAGCGATAAAGGAGAGAAAAATGAATGGTGCGAGCTCAGTAAGAAAAAGACTACAGAAAAATAAAGACTGGTATAGATTTAGGATAGAAGTGTTTTCTTTATTGATTGGTAAAGAACTTGAGGGATAGAGTAGTAGAGAGAACGAGAATGAGAGAGAAAGGAGAAAAATAGGGAGAAAGATGTGAGCTTGGTTTACTTCTTGTAACAAACTTTCTTTACTGCACTCTTGTTTACTAAGCAGTTGAACAAAAACATAAAGCAACTATTTTTACAAATTAGTACTTACTTACTGATCGTGAGATGCGGTCTGGTGGTTTGTAGGTTTTGAAAAATATTTTCTTTATCGTTTCGACGTTTCGACCTTTATTAAGAACATCTTCAGGGCTCAAATTGTATGTTTTCTATGTAGATGTGTCGTGTTGAGACTTTGCAATGCAAACGACACACAACAGTGACACATCTACACAGAAAACACACTTTGAGTCCTGAAGATGACCTCAATAAAGTTCGAAACATTCGCACGATAAAGAAAATGTTTTTCTAACCAACATCACACCAGACCGCATCTCACGATCTATAAATAATCATTAATTAACGACCACTAAAAACTATTCATAATTTATAACAGGTATATTTATGATCTCGTATCCACTAGAATTGACTACCATAACTGCATTTTTCTTATGTAATAATCGTATAAATTGAAAGACAGGTGATCTTAATGATCAAAATCCAGTTTCTTCGTGTTTTTTTTTTCCTTCGAGTACGTATTGCAGGTGAAACGGTCGAATTGCGAAACTCAGCCTCGGCAGAAGAGATCCCACAACCAGACAGAAAAATCCCACGCAGGGATACTCACACGAAAAAAAAACATCACAAGCGGACAATCCCATGAATGAAGGCCGGATGGGACGATTACTATCACCACCGGCCCTATCAAGGAGTAGGAGGAGGCCCGTTAATATTTGCCATATTCTTTAAGTTCGTTGCTCTCTACTTTCCTTAGCGCTAACTGTAAAGAGACCAGACTCGTTTCATATTCATGAGAAGACGCGAAAGCGCTAGTTAGATCTATCTCATGTATCTCTTAGCCTCCTTATTCTTCCTTGTCCCACTTGTTACGGCCGGTGGACAGCCCTTCACGTCCAGGAGTTCGAAATGGAAGAGAAATGGTACCGGTTACAGGTATGAGCTTTCACGGCGGCTTCACTTACTCGGAGAAGAAGTATATTCGGATCACTTTTCAACTAAAATCCAAATTAGCCTATTTAGTTTTATCGTTTGGCGCTTAAATCAACGAAAGTTGTCTTTTGACAACTTCAAAAACCGGTATTTCTTTTACTTTCATCGCATTGCAAGCATAAAATAGGCTATAACCCGAAATTAGAGAGAGAAACGAAAGTCAGAATTACAAGAGCTCCGGGTCCACCTGCTCTCGTTTTATTCTTTGGGTGTTGACATTTCTATATCGTACCAACAAAGAATATCATTGATCAAGTCAAATATTCGCAAAAAACTTGGAAGAATCATTTAATTTTGCCGAAATCGACTATAATTCCAAACTTAACGTGCCATGTAAAGTTTTTATGTAATAAGCAATTTTGAAACTTTTTAAATATTTGTTCCAAACAAATATCTTTAAGGATTGTAATCCTGAAAACTTATTTATTTTTATATCTAAGCCAAGAAATGGAATAAAATTAGGTTTAAATATTGAATACATTTTTTAAAGTTTTTTATAATAAATAATTGATACTCAGTGCCCACCCAAACACTACGTCATTTATTTTCTTCCAAATTTATAACAAAACAATATTTATAAAAACTTCCATGTAAATTAGAATTATATATATACATAAAATGAAAAAGTTCGTCAAACGTTAACGGAAATCGAGAAAAATTTTCACTGAAAGAAACAAGTTTTTTAACGTTTATAGGCTAAGAACAACTTCCCAATGTTTATGATTATTTTTGTCCGCCTGTCTTGGCTGTTTTGGTCTGTCAAACGACGTTTTTCCTTTTAATCTAATCCAATTTTTGACTTTGGACTTTTTATTAGCAGACCTCAAGAAGAAATCTCACAGCAAGCTCAAAATATTTTTTCAACGATAGCTGGAAATCTCTTCTATAGAAGTTTCTATAAAAAAAAAAGGATCTGATTTTGAATTGTAAAGAAATTTTACGTATTTTTTTCAAGCTGGAAAAAACAGAAAACCCTGTCTAAAGCAGTACTGCTGTTACTGTTTAAAAAGCAGTTGTGCTACATAAATAGTATTTTGGTCTAGTTCTTCCTAATTTATACCAAAAAAATATTGAAAAACAATTTAACTCGATAATTCTTTTCAAATTAAATTCGAATTACTTACATAAGCACTGAGAAAACCTTCTTCACTGTTAGTCGAAATCGAGAAGGATTCTCATTGAAAGCAAACGGGTTTTGAAATGTTCTTAAGCTAAAGATACTGCCCAACGTTTCCGATCGTTTTCAGGTTGCGGACCTCAAGAAAAACCTTCCTACTGTAGATCTTTCTGCAGCTATACACCAGATATTTCTTCAAAACAAGCTGGAAATCTTTTCTTTAATGTGTTTCTTTAAAATATCAGAACTTCATATTTTTCAAAATAACAAAAATAAATCAAAGGCTCAACTAATTTTAGCAAAGAATATGGTTAAAGGAGATTTTAAGCTCTGTCCGCAAATAGATACCAGCCTGCCAGTGATGAAGTATCTAAGGATATTTCCTTTGATTAGACTTTAATTTATCGATAAATATTTCTGATTGAAGTTGCGGTCTAAGCTTTTTTTTTATAACCTTATATTATTACTTATATTATTCGACCCTCAGAGTGCCGGTGTTTTTTTAAAAAAAAGCCCATTTGTAAGTTTGTCGGGTTCGAATGCAGGGCCGCAGGATTCGAACCCGGGACCTTTGCTTTAAGTGATGATGCCTAAACCGTTGCGGCCACCGCACCCCTAAGCTTTCTTTAATTTCCTTGTTTCGATATATGCGGTTAAGCTTACAAATATTGAATATAACTAGGCTAATATGCAAAACTTCATAACGCCATAACAAATATAAAAATTTAATATTCTTTCCATAGAATTTGTCCGCAATTCACATCTGAAAGTCAAAAGTTTATTTCATTGTCATAGTTCTCTAATGAAATCAATAAAAATTGACAGAAAAGTTAAAATCATTCAAAGCTTAAGAGAGAGGGTTCATTCATGAGAATTGCTAATCATAGTCATCGTCAATATAATTATGTTTAAATCTCGCTAGAACAATTTAGTGAAAGTTGCGGGAATTGAAGATTTAGTAATGTATTTTTTAATTAAATGACTTCTGAAGTATTTAAAGTTAATCTTATCAGACCTTTTTATTATTTTCCTGGGAATTCTGCCAGGCTGGAGAGCATTTGGCCATTAAAATGTCCTGAATAGGCCATTACTGACAGACCAATTGAACTGTAATAGCTCAAATCACACCGAAGGCGAATAAAATATCACCAAGACAGAAAGGTCTTATTATGGAATGAGATTAAGCGATGTGCATGTGTGAAAACAATAAATCTTTGAAATTTGATTTTGGTTTTGAAATAGCGAAATTTAAATTTTAAACGGAGACTTGGCTCAATGGAAAGTTGTATTATTAGCCGGTGAGAATACATCCTATGCCAATTTTGATCGTTTTCCCACCGGATTGTGGCCGAAGGGGAAAACTTTTCTAATTGGGACGGCAATTAAAGAATCTCGCAATCTCGCCTTAATCCAACTCCGGCGAAGCAGAGCTTAACGCATTAATTGGCCCAGATGGCCGGCTAGACGTGCTGATTCTTCCCTTCTTGCGACCCGCACTCAGACGCGAAAGGACGACATCATAGGACAAATAGGCCGTATCTCGATCTCGGTATTGCCGGCCCGGCTGCGGTCCGCGGGGAGAAACAACTTTCGCAAACCGCTGATAGAGAGAGAGAAAGAGAGAGTCCTTGACATTTCCGCCCAGAACTCGTTTACATATGGCATATCGGTTTTTGAAAAAGTGCCGGACTTTTGATCATATGAGTCAAAAGGTTCGGCCGGTAGAGCAAGGTTATGTTATGAATACAAAAAAACATTTAAAAATCCGTCATACTTTTACTCTTGCCTTACTTTATAATGATTCACAAGCTCTGCGCCCAAATTCTTTTCTATCGAAAGTAAAACAAACCTGGCATTTTAACACAGAAACAGGAAATCTTTTATAATCAAAACACAATGTGTCAGGTGATTTCACATGTCGGACCCGGGGATCTTAAATGGGAAAAAAACCAATAGCGGATCGCCTTGAAAATTTTCCCAAATGTCCTCTGGGTTGCACAATAGGTTTCTTTGAAACATAAGAGTTGACATTATGTAGAAACACAGTCTTATTGGATTTTTATCTATTCTAACAACATTTCACCGTCGTCCATGTATAAAGAGAAAGGAAGAAGAGCCCATATTTTTCTGTTATTTCACCGTTTACTCCTTTGTAGTTGAAAGTGATAATCTATCAGAAAATTGTTCCAAGTCTGTAACGATCAGAATAGCCTTCTGCAAGAACTTTTTGTCTTGTAGGATAGTTGTACCCACTGACAAGAGAAAATGCAGTTGGTTATATAATGCCAATTATACTAATTATTTCTATAGACAAAAAAACCTTTACAATTCAAATTTTGCTACAGTGGTAAACTTTCTAGGTTAGATTTATAGGAAACCGTTGGTTTCTGAGATAAAGTTCTATAAAAGTTTGTTAAAACTTAGGTTTTAGTAAGTACTTTTATTATAAAAATATAAATATCACCTGAAGAACAACTGAATCGATTTTTAAACAGACGATATCTCGTTCGACGCAGAAGGTTATATTACATGGATTATAACTTTACCGTTTATATTAATGATTATTAATAACATTCATTATAATTTTTTAATCTATTATTATTAAGTTCGGCAGAACTGTAGCCACCCCAGGGGCACGGCGCAAGTTCTTTAACCGGTAGATCTATCGGATCGGTAACTGTATATCCGAATGGGCGTCCTTGTGACGCAAAACCGGCCACACCTTCCAATTGCATCAGCTAACTGTGCTCTAAATCAAGGCGGCGGGCCGTTCCGTTTTTGGATTTGCCGGTTTTCCAATTTTGGACTAGTTTTATACGAGAGTAAATATGTTTTGTCGCCAGCGACGGGTATCGTTGCGTTGAAACCACATCCTGGTGTTGCTAGGTTAAATGGAGGTTACCTGACCTCAGGTTACAAAGATTACAAAGTTTGGTCCGTTTCAATGGCAATTATTACCATTCTAACGTGGAAGTTAGCATGTTTCATCTAAAAATTTTTACAAAGAAAACTCAGGAAAAGGAATTATAAGTCTGACAATGACAGTCAATGACCTAGTACTTCCTCAGAGAAGGATCGAGTCGACTCCAATGAACTGAGGAACTAGAATTCAATAAGCCATAAGGCTGCAGTGCTTGGAAACAAAAAACCCACTTTACAAATGTGAGAAGTGAACTCCTTGGATAAAACAGAATTGTCTCCTCTTACAAGCGAAAATTTACGGTCAACACATTGAATGCACCCAAATTGGCACAGGTTATTTTAAAAATGTTTTACTGAAGATCATTGGTAAATTGTGAGTGAACGCAACGGACAAGACCAAACTGGCTCTGGTTACTTTTAAAAAAGTCTCGCTGAAGGTCATGAGTAACACAAAATCGATTTCTGTTACTTTGGAGAATTTAGAGTAAAGACAATGGACAATGCAAAGCTGGTATTTTCCCCGTATGAAAATTACTTTTCTTGTATTCTCATTCCAGATTTTTTCTGGAAGGGGGTTAAAAAGTGTGGGGGATGTTGAGTCTCCGTGTTTCACCCCTCTTTTTATGTGAAAGCTTTTTCAGATTTTGCCCAATTTTATCCTGCATTTTGCATGTTTTTAAACTTGGCTTTTATGGTGATGTATTTAAAGTATAAGGTTTTTCTTTCAAGTGTTGCGTACAAAAACTGATGTTTCACGGAGGGCTATGAAATTCTGATGCTGTTCAACTAAAAGAGATGATACCCAGCTTCTGTATACCCAGAAAATCAGCAAATTTCAAAATCGTATCTTGACGTGGGTCAAGTGTTGAGTTTCGCAAAAGAAAATTTCAAAAGACGTATAACTAAGAGCCGCCATTCGATAAAAAGTACTGGGGTTCAAAGTTCATAAATCCCTCCAGAAAAAAAGACTTACGGTGCACAAACTTGGAGCCAGGCTAAGAAAAATTAAGAAAAAGTATCAACAACAGAACGAAAGATGGAAAGAAGTATGCCCAACATTAAAAAATACCACAACAAAAATGCCGAAATAAAGGTGGTATCCAAAAACCAAATAAACAACTAATAATGGGGTGTAATTAATTCGTAAAAATGATAATTAAAGAATATAAAATGTGAGAACCTGGATAACAGATAATACTGTAAAAATGTTATTTTCTTATCCTCGTTAGGTCCGTTTTGGCAAATGAACTTGCTCTCGGATCGCATTCCTTCTCGGTGTTCATTAAGTTTCGAACTGTGTGGGAATCGCCATGGGATCCTATGGGAAAAATCCGGACCCGTTGTTGCCAGCGGCCTCATGGGATAACATGGAATCGAATCGTGATGACCCGACTAACTGTTACACAGCGGAAATCCCGATGTCGGGCACGAGTTAAAACCGAAATTATGCTGGAAAGACCGTGAAGGAGACCCGCGCCGTTTTTATGCGTGATAAACTGGGCGACTACGTTAAACTACGGTCCGGTGTCCGTACAATTTGTCACAGTACAGGACATAACATTTCCGATCCTCCTCGGAAGAGACCGGGGCTAAAATGAAACACTGAACTCTTAACACACCGTCTTCATCACAGTTTATATTATTTAATAACACTTTAAACTTTTTCCTACACTTTTTTTAAGAAAGTATGTCCTAGTAATGACCAATGCTAATTCATTAAGGATCCCTCAAGGATACTTTATGAAACTACTCTTTGAAAAGAAAAAATAATACAATGTAAACTAAACAATTTCCATTATTGCAACATCATTTAATTATAATCTAATGTTTTATAACCCGAACTTTCCAGGGTAATCTGTAAACCGGCTTTCCTACTCTGATCCATCATGGTTGATTCACTTCCAACTGGAAATACTTCTTTGATTAAAATGTTTCCTGGTCTACACGCACTCGCTTTTGATCTTCCTGTATTTAGATCAAATACAAAGAGCGATACAATTGAAAATAACGAACCAAAATAAATGAAAAGAATTTAGGATAATTCTTGCCTCTCTATGATCTACAATCTATAAACGGTTCTCTCAATGATCTTACAATCCAAAATTATATAACTTTCATATGATTAATATAAAATTGGTCAACTAAAAATTGGCATTTAATAACAACTAATATGATTGAAGTTATCATGTTCGAGCTGCTGTCATAAAGTTGCTCATACATCCGCGAATCACAAAGCATAAACAAGAAACAAATACAAAGCTTTAAAATCCTCTTGCACAGTTTGAACTAAGCCAAAGAAATACGAATCAAACAAAATAATAGGGATTTTTTTAAATGGAGACATGTTGGCTTGCTAGCTGGGGTTGAAAAACCAGAACATTCAGGCAAAACAGGAAATTCTTATGAAGCCGAAATGTAATTACAGCCTCTGACGTATATAATGCACCACTTTCTAATTTAATCTTCGTCAATATGCGATCTTTTATTATCGCTGTGGTTATCTTTGTGACTGTGTGGCTTCGTAGGAACCAAACGACGCGAAACCGCGTCATGCCCTATTTTTAAACTAAACGAATAATTTTCTCGCTTCTGAAAAGAAAAAAAAGCAACAACCTTATCGGGCATTGGGCCAAAAGATTGCTTATCCATTGTTTGACTTTTGTCCGAGGTTTTAAAGCGTTTCCGGTTTGGGTTGAGTTACGTGGCAAGTTAGACTTTCAAGGAAAGAGCGTTGGACTGCAAAGTAATTAGAATGAGGTCTTGGGGGGGGGGGGGTTTAGGTCAAGATGAAACGTCCATCAATACGAAGGAGAAGCACCTCTTTTCTTTTTGTTCCCATCACTTCATGCGTTTTCTCACAAGAAAAATCACATTTTAAGTTAAATTACGCCTAGATAAAAATAAAACAAAAATTTAAACATACAATACAGTAAGTTGCAAATCTCCGCCTTCACTGCCTTCTATTAGAAAATCGAAGAATAAAACTTACATAACCGGGAAGATTGTTCAATTAATAAAATAGCTGAGAATCTACCATGTAATTAAAACCGAAAAAACCTCTGTGTGAACTTTTACAAATACTCATTTCTTTCAAGCTAAAACATTAAATTTTTATTACCTTTTTGTCTTGTTAAAGGCTGTTAATCAGGTTGTAAAGTCGCTTTCTTCCTTTTGCTAGGGGCTTAACTTAAAACAGAAACTTTCCCATATCAAACAGACTGCGTAAGTCTTCCAGATAAGGCGTAACATGCCGCGGTGCTTTTTCCATGGCTCTCTCTTGATCAGAAATACAATTTGAATTTATATTAATGTTATTTTATCGTAATCTTTTTTTTATTAAAGAAACATACAAACTAAAAATGTTAAAATTTACGTTCTGTACAAATTTATTATGGCCAGGTCAGCTCTTAAACATCTAGGTTATGTGAATATTCATATTAATACAATCTCGCTCACTCTCTCTCTCTCTCTCTCTTTCTCTCTCTCTCTCTCTCTCTCCCTCTCTNTATATATATAAATGGATAGAGGAGATAAATTGAATGTATATAATATAGCATTTATCATTTCCTCATTCAATCTCTCTAACCTTCTCACCTTCCCTATTCATTCTCTGTCTATTTATCCATCTATCTTTGTATTTCTGTTTTCAATATTGACATTGTTAATAGCAAATTTGTCAAACAAAAAGTCCAGAACAAGATTTATTTCAATTTCTGCCATATTTTAATTTAAATGTTATTTTTTGCGGTTTTTGACCGGTACTCGTCTATTAATTGAGAAGAAAAAGGTGATCCTTTTCATTCTAAAAGAACAAAAAATTAAAATCCAAGTTTGTAAATTAAAGAGAAGATCAACCGTCTTAATGTATTCAGGAACGTTCTGCAGAATAACTCCGGGGCTTTTAAACAAAGCGGCCCTCGTGATGGCTGTATAAAACGTTCATGCATTATTTACTAACTGGTAAACTGTCCAAATCAAGCTTATGGCCATCTTAGCGTATCTTGAACCAAATGCGCGCTGTCTGAACTGCGTGAACTGTGGAGAAAAACTAAAATATTTTATACAGATTTGAACGATATCAATTCTTTTAAATTAAAAAAAAAGATATAAAAACCGAAATGACAGGATAGTAGATGCATTTCATTCATAATTACTTTTGCACTTTCATATCTCAGAGAAACCCTTTCAAATTACCTTTAAAGATCCGTCATTAAGGATAATTTCATTAGGGATGAAACATGAATACAGTTCAACAAAAAGATAATCGGCTTCATTTTGTTTTGACAAATGTAAATAACTACACTGAGAGGCAAAAAAGTGGATTAATATTTTTAATTTCTCTTAGAAAATCCTTCATTGATTATCTTACAACAATATGTGGTCCTTTTTAAATCATTAGAGTTAACTAAAAAACAGATGAAATCACCGAATTCTGTGGTGATTAGTGACCGTTAATCGATGATTATTCAGAAATGGTGAGATGCGGTCTGGTGTGATGTAGGTTTCAGAAAAACATTTTCTTTATCGGGCCTGGGATTGGTAAATTGGTAAATCCCAGGCCCTGAAGATGATCTCAATAAACATCGAAACGTAGGCACGATAAAGAAAATGTTTTTCTGAAACCTACATCACACTAGACCGCATCTCACGATTTCTGAATAATCACCGAATTGTGTTTACAATTGGATTTTGTAAATAAATCTTTGAATAGTCAAACTTTTCTTTTTTTCTGTAAAGCTTCTTTCTAACGCAGGAACCATTTTTAAGTTTCAACTTTGTTTGAGAGACGGTTTACGAGATACAGATTCTGCTAGAATCACAGCAATGTTAGAAGATAGAAGAGCCAAGCGTAGGTGGCCAAGGTGCTTAAAAATCTTGTTTTCGGATGAGTCAAGTTTTGTCTGAGGCCTTATGACAGGCGAGAGAAGCTTTAGAGACAACAGGACAGCGCATATCGATCATCAACATTGTTCACTCCAGAGTAGCTCTGGAGGTGGTGGTGAAATGGGTTGGGCATGCATTTCCATGGAAGGTCGCGCAAACTTGATCTTAATCGAGGGTTCCTAACGGATCCGCGATACATTCAAGATGTGTTATCAGAAGTTGTTTATGCCACTAATTGGCGACGGTTTTATTTTTTGCAAGAAAATGCAAGAGTCTACACTGCTAGAATCGTTGATGACTACTTGGAACGTGCTTCACTTCAATTTTTGAAGTGGCCAGCATGTCTGTGAAAACAATTTTTGTTAGTAAAAGTACTGATTGTCTCAGATCATCAAGATTTCGTTGATATCCGTAACGAATATTCCGAACTCTGCAACAAAAAAAAATTGCAGTCCAACAAACAAAAACACATTCTGCTCTTATCGTCAATATATCTTAACCTACTTTGCTGATTTTTATGTCCTTCAAGCAAAAAAAAAAAAAAAAAAAATCAAGAATTGTAAATTATAAAGTATTATGTAAATTGTTACGCTTGTGCTTATTCAATCAGTGTTATTGGGACTTTTTTCAGAAGTGTTTTTCAGGCGGAATATATGGATTTATTATACATGCAATTTTCTCGTGCAAGGTGCAACGAAGTCCCAAGTTATTGCGTGATCAACTAATGAAAAGCAGCATTTAAAGAAAAAAGGTTAAATGTCTTGATTTTCAAAAACCTTGGTAATTGAGCCTTTGTCGCCCTTTTTTTACCTACACCCTTCCTCACAGTTTAAAAAAGTTTAAAAA
The DNA here is from genome assembly GCF_000648675.2 of Cimex lectularius. Taxonomy (NCBI): domain Eukaryota; kingdom Metazoa; phylum Arthropoda; class Insecta; order Hemiptera; family Cimicidae; genus Cimex; species Cimex lectularius. Next base: position 50,554 of record NW_019392741.1, read on the forward strand.
AAACCGCACGGGCTACTGATCCTGGTCAATTTTCCAATCATATCTTGATTTTTTTTCTTAGAAAGGTATGTACCTTTAGGGGGGTGCCTTTATTCCCATATATCTTTGACCTTCTTGAGAGGCATCCAAAGCGAGGCAAGTGCGAATTATATTTTTTTTGCGCCGGCAAAGACCCGACGGGTTGCCACAACATCATCAGTCATCACGGCAGGGACTCTCGGCTACCTGTATTCCGTCCTGGCGGGTGAAACAATAAAGGCGAGAGACCGTCTGTCAATGTCAACTTTCTACCCTGGAGGTTTCTGACGCACGCCGGTCGATGGATAATTCACGGTGGAAATTGTTCCGATTGCGTACTGCGGTGCGAGTCGTCGGCTCTTTCCGATCTCGATTGCGAAAAGTGGTGAAGTCTCCCGCTCAAAATCGAAGTGGTGGTTGTTGGTTTACCGGCCAAAGCGAACGGCGGTGACGGGTCTGAGAAAGTGAAACTTGGGCGTGGTAACAAACTCTCACCCTCTCCTTCGTCCAGATCGGCCTAGCTTGTTCCACTTTCAGCCCTGCTTACATAAATGAACATTCTCGATGTATAGTAACTACGTTTATTAGTAATTCTTAGAAATAAATAAAATTCAAATCAATTTATGACAAAGTAGTTAAGAAAATCCTGTTCGTCTTCATACAAGTGATATCAAATAACTCAGGTTTACCTAAGTACTGACCAGAAGGAAAACAGGATTTATCTAATCCGACTTGATCTTTACAGATTAAATGCTTAGTAAGCTCTCGTAAGCTTAGCCAGCTTAGGTGAATTATTTGAAATCCTGATAAACCTGGATCTTCCACTGTCGCGAAATGTCACTAACTTAAAACAAAGTCCGTTTGAATTGAAACATGTTATTTTTCAATAAGTAATGCAATCCTTATTCGATTTAATCCATTTTGAGTCAAAGCACAAATTAGCGAAGTACTTGGCCAGAAAGGAAAACAGGTTTCACTTAATCCGGTTCTCAACAGATTAAATCGTTAGTGAATTCTCTCGGTTTTAGCTCTTTAAACTGTTAAGTATTAATAAATGGTTTTAAAACAAAAGTAATTTTTTAAAAATATTTTTCATTTATGATTTTATATATTTTTCTTTAAAATATTATTTGTAGTAGTGCATTTAAGCTCGACAAATCGCAAAAGGACCAGATAGATAATTAAAAAAAAGATTGAATATAAAAAATATTTTTTGGATTGTATAAATTCACTTTTTTCCACATCCTACATTTGTTAAATTTAAACAATGTTTTTAAATCCCAGGCTCTGAAGATGATCTCAATAAAGATCGAAACGTTGGCACGATAAAGAAAATGTTTTTCTGGAACCAACATCACACCAGACCGCGTCTCACGATTTCAGAATAATCATCGACTAACGGTCACTAATCACAACACATTTGAGTTTACATAAACCCAAATCCAAATTCCAACAATTCATTACACATAACACGTGAAAAAAAAAGGTCAAAATTCAATCTTGATCCTCCTGGTACGTATACTCACTCGAAATATCACCCTGCGAAATCTATCGAGCACATTTTCACCTTTTTGGAAACCTCTCAAGACAATGAAAGGGAAAGTCGAGAATAGTAATTACCATTTACAGGGCTTACAGAACAGTTAGAATTTTATATGTGCTTATTATAATGTTAAAGTCAATATGGACCGGCAGCCAATGAATTTGGAAATAAAGCGAGAACAGGCGGACCCTTTGACCTAACATTGACTTCTGTTATTTAGATATAAAATTGAAATAAAATTTACATTCTTGGCACTTTTATTTAATGAAGTTTTCATAAAAATCTTGGTCCGTCGACTCTCGCTATGATTCAGCCAGCCATTTTTGAATTATGGAACAAATATACGTTTATAGACTGTTGAAAGTGTAATGTAACCTAATAATGTTTCTAATTCTAATTTGAACAATCAAATAAATAACGTTGAATGTGGATTTACGGAGGAAGTTGTTTAATTTTTAGGGCAAAAACTGTTACTTTCCTGTTCATACTTGCATGTCGAAAAAGGCGCCTGGCTCAAATAGAAAGCGAAAATTGCCGGATCAATTGATTTAAAACACAATATATTTTATGTATTTCCGAGCCTTGACCCAAAACTGGAAACACCTGTGTGCATCTTGTGCTTATTTTCTTCCTTGGCGTCATTCGGACGGAAAGCGAGTAGGGGCATAAATGTAAATTTCTACAAAAAGGAGAGTCCACAATTTTGCAACCCGCTTTGCGCAATGTCATGCTAATAGGACTCTCCTTGCCATGTAGGTCCCAGAAAAGGCAAATACGACTCGAAAGATAAATATTCAATGAGGTTTTGTTTAAACAGGAGTCAAATATAACCAAAATACCTTTTACTTTGATAAGAGTGAAATAATTAAGTGATATAAAACTCAATGAGGCTCGGTTTTTTGGGGGGTTTTTTAAGATCCAAGAAATTGTCCTATAAAACAAAGATAGTAGGATGAAATTCATTTTGACTTAAACTATTAAAAAATCTGTTATGAAAATTTGTTTCTCAGCCATTTTTTTATTTAAAACAATTGTATGCCTTAAAATAGTAGGAAACGAGATAAAGGGACGAGAAATTCTATTTTCTACAAAGTTTCATCGCGAGAGTTTTTCATCCTAAACATCTTTTTACATTAATGTCATGCTTTATTTATCAGTTTATTATATGTTTATTTTTTTCTGTTTCAGCGAAAATGAAAATACTACTGCCGCTAGTCGTCTGGATATTACTAATGAAAAAGGTATGTGTTTATTTATAAACAAATTTAAAAAAATACAGACTGGACGTAAAAATTTACGGATACGTGCTTTATAAGATAGCGAAGCCATTTAAGCCCTCCTAGACGAAGCGTGAGCGGGCAAAAGAAGGGACAGACAGAATTAATAGAGTCGTGACCACGATCTAACTAGTAGAAGGGGAAATTTACAATTGGCATAGCTGAACAATTTATTTGCCCAGGAAGATTACCCACCCATACGTGGAGAAAGAACTGTGCTTTTTTTCTAAAGTGGCCGCAGTAGACTTGTAAAGACTTCAAAATGTAAAAGTCTTCAGTTAAATCTTGTGTTGGAATATTACATTTCTTTCTGAGAAAATACACCCTGTTTATATTTTTCCTCATTCAGTCTTGTCCTCCACGTTTTGCATCAATTTTTGATAAGTTCAAAGTATTATTGGATAATAATGCTTTAATGGGGTTCGGGTTAAAATAACAAATTTCAGTAATTTAAGTGTTGATGATGTGGTATTGGGATGTATAGGAAACTCCGCTTTATAAAAGGGTGGGAGCGAGAATGCTCCCTTGTGAGACACCGGTTCTGAGTACTCGTTGTACCACCACACTAAATAAGGTCCAAGGATTAGAAAATACTGAGTGGGAACTTTTGGTGCCTGGTCCTCAAAGAAAGTATAAAATTGAAAATATGTCAAAAAGAGGGAAAATTCGAACGGTTGTAAGTTGAGATGAGAAGTTGATGTCCGAGAGGATCGAAGTCACGATAGCTCAACTGGTTCGAGTAGCGGCGAATTGAGCCGAAGGTCGTGGGTTCGAATCCCGCTCGTGACACTAATTTTTCAACTCAACCAAAAACCTTAGATAAAAAGAATAATGAGTAATGAAATATAATCTGGATACATAAATCAAATATACAGAGTTAGAATAGCATAAATTCAAGACTCAACTGGAAAGGTTTCCTGCAAGGTTGGTTTTGTAGGTTAGAACGTCTAACATCCGAATATTTACAAAATGAATCGAGTCGAGAACCTACAAAAATTAATATTGCTTCTGTTTACTTTCTAAACTAAATCAAACGCCCAAAAAAGTTGATGTTCATGTTAAGTAAATGTTTTGCCTTATTTAAAAAAAATATAGTAGCGTTATTTCTCAAAAAACAAAACTGATGTCATTTAATACACTTCTTGAGCTTATTTTAAAAAAACTTAGTCATCATTTCAAAATGAACCACGGCTTTCCAGCCCTTATTCCGGTCCTATTCCGTGAGATTTTACGCTTTAAAAAATCATTTCTCTTTCAGGAAATGAAGGCAATAAAGAAAAAACCTCTTCTATTGGTTTTCCCAGCGTGAATTTTTCTATTGTGGCATGTCTTCAAGCAGACCTAGCAACAAGGTTCGAAAAAATAAACGACATAGGTCACTGCCTCAAATAAAAACTTGAACAATTTTCCAAATAGATCTGTCAAAAAGTGACTTCTTGTTTGTACAGTCGAATGTGTAAAATAGCTGCTGGTTACGATCATAACTGGTATTTCTAAGACCTGGAAGGTGATATCTTGTATATTGTTCCGCTCCTTTATGAAACCTACCGTAATATGAAAAGACCATACAATAAATAATTTGGTGTTCAGATTGGACCGTTGAAGAAGCGACAAATTTGACCTAAAAGCAATACACCTGACAAAGTAATTCAGGAATTTTTTAATAAAGATATCCGAAATTGTTTGTTAAAAGTTAAAAAATAAAATAAATAACATGTTAAGAAATAATTAGTCGACATTTTAACATATTGTGCAACCCGGGAAGATAAGGTTGAAATTTGCATAGATCTGTCGTTTAAAAAAAATAAAATTAAAAAAAATTATAATAAATATGGTTTTGCATCATTTGGGAAAAAATGAACAGCGAAAATGTGCGGACCAGACTAACCATTGATGATTTAAAGTACGCTAGTACTCTAACAAGTTTGACGTGTTTATCAGAGAAATCAAATGTGTTAAAAATAGGATGTTTAAACAAAAAAAGCAGATAAAAATCAACGACGAGTTGTTTTAATAGCTTGTAACATTTGAAATATGTTAAATAATGTTGAAAATTCAGTAAAACTCATATAAACACTCAAGTTTTAAATTTAAGTTAGATAATTCAATTGAAAAATAATATTTCATTAGATAATGAAAAATATTGATAATAGGGGTATTCAAGCGAAATGAGCTGTGTTAAATATGTTAAAGTCTAAAAGCTTATGCGACGCGAGTGGGCTATTATCGAACTCAAAGCACACTCGACTCTAGTTCAGTCTAAAGTCTGTTGTGCAAATGTGTTATTTCGTAAAATCGTTCAGGGTATTAATTATAATGGAAGTGTTCACAAAAGAATCATAAAATAATAAACAAGAATGATTGAGAAAGGAAAGATCAGAAAAGTTAAAGGTACAAGCTAAAAGGTCAAGTTCAATTTCAATACGCGATTGTCAATAAGACGATTTTAAACCGATATGCTAAATAACTTTGACTTTTCATTTATATAAAACATAATAAAATATTTAAAAACGTATGAATAACTTTCCTGAATATGTTAGAACATTTAACAGATGGAAATTTTGAAAAATTTATTTTTATTCTTATCTTATTTGCACAATGATTCATTTAACAAAAAAATATTAATAAACCTTAAACATAGTCTGTTCTCATTTTATTTCAATTTTATTAAAATTCAAGTTCAATTTAAAAAAAATTAAATTCAAAGGTCTTTACAAACTGTTCAGTAGCTAGTTCAGCTTTTTGAAGGACGTAGGTTTTATTTATATATATATATATATATACATTGTTTTGTGGCTAAGTGTTTTTACTTTTGTTAGTTATCAGTTTTTATTATATTTTTAAATTTCTATGGATAGAAGGTTGAGAAGAAAAATTAATGTCCTGCTCGTAATAGTTTAGCGTTTTGTTTGAGTGCTTGTATTTATTAGAGTGAGTGGTGAGGGGCTGATGATGAAATGTAGCGTCACCAACACCCCTCCAGTAGTGTGTGTGTTCAGGATCGATGGGGCAATATATAAAAGTACCCTATCGATGATAATTTCGTTTAGATCATTAATATTGTGTGAGTAGGCATATGGAGAATACCACCGTCTGACCAGAATGAGTGAAATGTTTTTATTTGGGGGAGAGTATTATAGATGTTAGTTTTGGACTTAGTGCATGCGTTAAGGGCTGTAATGACCTAACTGAAAACCCCTGATGCCTAACCCCGTTGTTTGGGAAACGACGATTTCCTGATCATCTGATTTAAGGAGGATACTAGCGACCCAGAAGCATAACAGGGTAGGCCATTGGTTCAACAATTGACTTCGGGTGGAAGTCCAGATTAAAAACTGTTTATATTTGCTCAGTAAATTTTTATTCCTTTTTGTATTTTCTATAAAAAATGTACAAGATTTCTTGGCTTAGTAGCAAAATCGAACGAAGGTCCTCTGCAGTTTCACACAGTCAAGTATCGAAATTATTCCAAGTAGACGAATATGTTTAATGATTAAGAAAGTGACCTTAATTATAATAATTAGTCTCGTGGTAGCGATTTTGAAAAGGTCCGTTCGACTCCGAGTCAAGGTCCGATATGATCTTTTCCTGATTATCCTCGATATGCAAGGCGTGGCTGGATTTCAGCCTTGTAATACTTTATTTCTCCGTCTCCTTCCACCCAGTCGAATCGCTAATAGCCGTTTTTCGTTCTATTTCGACTACGACGACTTTGCCGAGGAGTGGTTGCAAATTAACGGGTAATTAAATGAAGGGTGATGTTTCCCTAATTCGATTTAACACGCCGTTGCGTTCCTTTACGCCCGCTGTTGCAGTCGATCCTCGCGAACCGTGTCCTTTCCGTTCCGGCTGGTACGAATCCTCCCTCTGGGGACGTTTTCAAACCGATTTTATCATCTTAAATAAAAAGCTTAAACACAATTTCAATTAAAATGATAAAAGAACGATAGTTGATCTTTTCAATCTTGTTTAGTACTTTCCAAGGATACGATATTAAAAATAAACCGGGCCCCGTTAACCGTTCGTCCTTGTTTTACTTTTTTCGACTCCCCCGAGCAATTTTTAAGCCGCTTTATAAGGCATGCCTGCTTTTACTTAAATACATTAATTCACGCTTATATAATAACCCACTTGTTAACTTGATGGCATATAATCTCCGGCGGGTTTTCCACCGTATACCGCCTGATGGTACCGACACGGATGAGTGTTATTCACTTGTAATATTATTTGCACATAAAAAAACATAAAGGTTATGCAGTATGTAGGTCTATTACAATGAGTGACCTTGCGATGAATATGTTTTCTAAAACCAAATCCCTTTGATCTTCCATGCTCTTATTTCACCTTTCACTCGATGTGAAGGCAACAGTCTAACAAACCATCCACACTGATAAGAATTCATACTTTTACACATTTTTTTACATCCCTCCCCTCTAAAACTAAAATACCTAGTTTTAATTAAAAAATGACAATGTAATGAAAACATGACAGGGATCGGTGTCCACTGGGCTCCATGTTAACACATTATTCCATTAAATAAATGGTGCTCCGTCGCTCAAACCTTTCACAGAATCTAATAATAATATTGAAAAAAAACTGTGCCTGCTTAATTGGCTCTGATTTAAAAAGGCGGACCTGGGTTCCGAACTCACCTGGTCACTTTCACCAGGTCCCCGGACTTTTGCCATTATTCGCATTTTGGCCAATTTAATAGAGTAACCATATCATTTCGAGACAAAAACTAAATATGCCAATATAAATAGTAAAACTTAAAAATGCCACTCACAATGTTAAGGCGAAATATTAATTGACTGGATAAAAATAAATGATCCCGAAAAGAAGTCGACACAACGCGAAAAGTAACTAGTGATTCATAAAATATACTTTGATTCTCTTGCTCTGTTTTCTCTTTCCCTTCTCTGTGATTCCGTTTTGTAATCAGGGACATTCTCTTTTATCTCGTGTTTCTGTATTCATGATCACTCCCAACCACTCGCACTCTCTCTCTCTCTCTCTCTCTCTCTCTCTCTCTCTCTCTCTCTCTCTCTCTCTCTCTCTCCCAAAAACGCGATCATATATGGAGGGTTTACACAAACACCCACATACACAAATATGCTCTGTCTCTCCCTCTCTCTCCCTCACTTTCTCTCTCTATTCTCTCTCCCTCACTCTCTCCTCTCTCTTCTCTCTCTCTCTCTTCTCTCTCTCGCTCTTGCTCACACACCCACACGCGCTCACTCGCGCACATCACTCTCACATTTTTGATTCCCTTTATCATTTTAGTCTCTGTTTCCCATTCTATTTATCTATTCATCTATTTATCTCCATCCATCTCTCTCTCTCTCTCTCTCTCTCTCTCTCTCTCTCTCTCTCTCTCTCTCTCTCTCTCTCTCTCTCTCCCAAAAACGCATATACACGCAATGCCTATTGCTCAAATTGCATTGGCATTGTTGAAGATGTTCTCCATTTTCCCTTACTACCATTACCTCATCCCTCTAACTGCACTTTTTTATTAAATGTATTTGATCAAATATTCAGGGTTTTCACAAACACCCACATACACAAACATGCTCTGTCTCTCCCTCTCTCTCTCTCACTCTCTCTCCCTCTCTCCCTCTCTCTCCCTCACTTTCTCTCTCTCTTCTCTCTCTCTCTCTCTCTTTTCTCTTTCTCGCTCTTGCTCACACACCCACACGCGTCACTCGCGCACATCACTCTCACATTTTTGATTCCCTTTATCATTTTAGTCTCTGTTTCCCATTCTATTTATCTATTCATCTATTTATCTCTATCCATCTGCCTCTAAAAAATCTCTCTCTCTCTCTCTCACTCTCTCTCTCTTGTTCTCTATTTATCTATCTATCTATCTACCTATCTATCTAATCTATTCGTCTATCTAATCTATTTATCTGTCTATCTTTCTATCTATCTATTTCTCTTTTTTCTCTGTCTTTCTTTTTTCTTTATTACTTTCGTTTTTTCCCTCTCTCTCTCTCTGTCCCTATCGATTTTCAGAATAGTGTTAAAAATGAAGCTATGATTGCTATGATTAATAATTCACTGGCTTAAATTTAACTCTTTTTTGGTTTGTCTTTTTTAATTACTATTTAGTGTCTAGAATTTTTATACCCTTACTATTTTTACCCCCCTCACTCTCTCTTTCTCTCTCTCTCTCTCTCTCTCACTCTCTCTCTCTCTCTCTTGTTCTCCCTCTCTCTTGTTCTCCCTCTCTCTTTCTCATTCTTTTTTTCTATTTAATTAACTGCCATTAACCTCCCTCACTTTCTTTATTCCAATAAAACGGTGTATGTATATAAAAATATCATTTTTTCCTATCACTCCCTCTCTCTCGCTCCCTACCTATCTATCTATTTATATATCTATCTTTCTCTATCGCTCTCGTCTATCTGTTTATTAATCTATCTCTTTTCACACACATAAACCTACACGCAATGACTCTCGTTCATTTGGCATTGACATATCGTACAGGAACATATTCGAACTAGGGTTTGCACGCTCACTCACTCTCTCTCTTTCTCTTTCTCTTTCTCTCTCTTTCTATCTCTCTCCCTCTCTATATCTATCTCTATCTATCTATATATATCTCAACTATTAAAAATACTGTCAACAGAAAACCGGTTGCACAATTGAAACAATATATCTGTCTATAGGATAAGTTTTTTTTCTTTTTCTTTTTTTGTAAACACAACTGAGAAGACATGTGATGTGTTGGCCATTAACGAGCAACAATATGCGGTATGGTAATAAATGGAGGCAAAAAGGAAATGCGGGGATCATGCAGGTATGCCCACCTGCCTCCAGCCGGTTAAATAGATTTGCAATGGGACATTCAACCAACGAGGGAGTCCTTGTCCCTTGAATTGCGGTCGCTGACTAAAATTATTTACAATGTAAAAGGCAACACAATTATCCGTCAACAGATCCGCTTTCACTTCTTCTACATAGTTTTTGTTTCATTCTCTTCTTGTTAGATATAATAAGAATTATAATGATAGACCTGGTTGATGCTAGGCCTGATTTTTGATAGAAATATATTTAATTTTATTATTCAGGATCGTAATGCTTCACATCATCGTTCTAATTTACCATGACGAACATTAGGATCAGAAATAACTGTTACAACCTAAACGTGTCTTAAATGATGATGGTCCATAATGACCAAATGACCGTGTACATTTCATGCCATTCAAGTATCACAGTTATTTGATGTTCGGTCATTGGCGACCATCAACGTCTGTCACGACACACCAAAAGGCAAAATTATTTATTGCATTCAGATTAAATTTCTTTCCGTCTGCCTGATATTTCAGGGCTCAAAATGACTTTCTGCACCGGCTGTGATTATTGTTGTGTAAGGTTGGGCGTAATTTCAATTGGTGCGATTTTTATAATTGTGTAACTTTTTTTTTCACCTTAGTTCGTATCGCAACGGCACTAATACAGTCTGCCTGGATTATAAGAGGCGAGACCTTGCAAAACCACGTTTCACGCCGGGGGGAAACAATTGTTTCTTGAGTGTTATTAGCAAAATTTCAACTATAAAAGAAAGTCCGACGTGACATTTAATCCACCGGCTCCAATGTTTAAAATGTCAGCCCAAGGATGTTGCGAAGCGTCCTCTTTTCCATATTTGATCTTCTTTAATTTAACGCCCTCTCATCTTCCTGAAATCAAAGCCGGTCCACGCGTTCGGTGGCGTTTTGTAATCTCTTAGCTAATTTGCTTAAACTGGTTCCAGAGATGGCATACAGTAAATATTTTAACGATGGACGGCGAAAACGTTCCAATGAAGTCACGTGTCACATTATTTGAGGATTTAAGGTTACAAAAAATCCAATTTTCTATATCTAATCTCATGTCGTATGAAGAAATCTGGAATATATATTTTTTGTTCTCTTTTTGAACTTGATGGGAGGTAACTATAGAAAGCTATACGTTGATCGGTTTGAAAAAACGACAAAAAAATCTGAAGATTCAATCAAACTTAACGATTTTTCATCTATCCATCTGTTTCAAGAATCACAAAGATCAACAAGCACAAAGCCTTTTTTTAAATAAACTTCATTTCATATAAATCATTATTTATACCAAATTAACGACCACATGGCCATTGGCATGCCTCAAAAGTACAAAATTTACATCCTAGTAAAACATTATGTTTAAGAGACGACAAAATGTTGTAAAGGGTGAAGGAGGAACATCGAGTACTTCACTACCCTAACTGAGCGAATGGTATGTAAGTAAGAATGTATTTAAGAGCAGGTACGCGTGTGAATGGATTTGGATCTAGGAATGCGTTGGGTGCTGAATAGACCTAGCCGATGACAGCACCCGGAGGCTGGGCGGATAAGACCGAGGTCTGAGGTCCCGGGATGGGTGATTCTCGAGGCCTGCCAGTAATTTATTGAAAATTACCCAAAAGCTGGAATGGAGCAACGGTAGGCTCAATTTTCGACATCTATGAGCAGATTTGAGTTTATGATTATTCGGAAATCGTGAGATGCGGTCTGGTATGATGTAGGTTTCAGAAAAACATTTTCTTTATCGTGCCAACGTTTCGATCTTTATTGAGATCATCTTCAGGGCCTGGGATTTACAAACATTGTTTAAATTTAACAAATGTAGGATGTGGAAAAAAGTGAGTTTATACAATGCAAAAAAATATTTTTTATATTCATTCAAAGTATTTCTACTCAATCAAAGTGTTTGTTTTCTGCGTAGAAATACTTTGATTGAATATAAAAATTATTTTTTTGCATTGAATAAATTCACTTTTTTCCACATCCTACATTTGTTAAATTTAAACAATGTTTGTAAATCCCAGGCCCTGAAGATGATCTCAATAAAGATCGAAACGTTAGCACGATAAAGAAAATGTTTTTCTAAAACCTACATCACACCAGACCGCATCTCACGATTTCCGAATAATCACCAAATCCAAATTCCAACAATTAGTTTATTTTGTCGGAATATTTTAAAAAGGCTTGTCACAGTCAATCTCGAGGGAAATAAGAAAGATAGTATGCAGACCTATTCAGTTTGGTCATAAAATATAACAAATATTGTGCTAACTACTTAGAGTATAAAATATATTATAAAATATTACACGAAATGGCAACATGCAAATATAATAATGAAGGTAAAATGAAAATCAGATTGTTTACATGTCACTATGACGAGTAAAATATGCAGATGAGATTATAAGCGATGATGCATTCACAGAAGTTCTATGAACACATCAGACAAATTTAGAATCTAATAAAGGCATGAACACTTCAAGCTGGAGTTTATGAAATAAAAGTGCTTGTAATGCTTGTAATTGCTAATCGTAACGGATGCTAACGCGTTCTTCTTCAGATGGTTCTTGTTTGGAAATCCATCCAAACAACCAGATTGAACTACATTTAACTATAAACCATAATAAATTGTTTGTTTAGTTGAAAATAAATGTTACATTGAAACAAAATATTGACGTTGTGAGATTTCTCTGTGGTCTGCAGGGTTATGGACTCCTCGGTCGTTACCGGTCATTTTGGTCTTATCCTCGCTGTGTTGGTCAGTCCGACGAGTGTCGGCATTACGTCATCTTCAGTGTTGTCGTACAAAGTACAAGATGTTGCTTAAATAGAAATGTTAGCATGAAAATTTAAAAAAAATTGTTTCTCGCTTGATTAAGATCCATAAACACATCTAGTTGACTTGAAATTAAAAGATTTTTTACTAATCACAGTATAATATGAGACGATAAATCGAAAAATTTCTGATGGTGTACACCATCTTTTACAAAAAAAATACTCAGTTAAAAGAATTTGGCACAATTTTCTTTCGCTAACCTTGGCCTCTTGCGAGAAGGGCATGGCTTGTGGGACATTGCTCATGGTCAGATTTAGTTGATAAATTGATCATGATTTATATAATGAAAACATAGATTAGTCACAAAAGAATAACTAATAAAATTTTTAACTGATGATGACAAAATGGTCCGGGTAGAAGTAGGTCTTGTGGAAGATGCCACAGGTGACAATTATCAGATTTCACATCTGAATTATGTCATAACCAGATGTTAAACAAGATATTAAGAAACTTAAAAATTAGAACGCTAAATGGTAGATGTTTTAAAGTTTCACTTCGTATTTCCCCAGAAAGGTTGGACTTAGACTGATTTCAAAATCTGTCCAATTTTTGCCATCTGCAGGTGTTCCCCTTCCACAATAGTCTGCTGATAACCGACGAGGGCACGGCTCGGTCGGTCGCGGCGTGACGGCATAATGAAGAAGGCAGTTCGTGATCTTGGAGGTTGTCCCGGCCCGGCTCATGTCAGTGACCCTTGGCCCTTCCTGGGCCCCTGGGACGGAACGGAAATGGGCTAGCAAAAAATGTTTTTTTTTTTTAAACACCTGATCGTTCCGGAGCCCTACATCTCGACCCGAGGGTTACTATCTCAATTAAAAAGATATCAAAGGGGTCAAACGAGATTTTTGTTCTAGACCGACATATCCTCTTCTGCAGACACGACATCTCCATTGATTTTTAATAACATTCTTTATTTTATGAACAATCTTCATAAAGATTTGATTGGTCTTAGCTTAAATAAATACCAATATATAATACACTCATTTTGAAATACCGTACACAAAAATAATCCCAAGTCCTTTGACATTGAATCTCCTTTTCGGACTGACTAAACGCTTTTTTCAATAATTGTTTCCTTCCTTCTGAAATTGTGTCGAGTAGCAAGTAATACGTGGGTTTTGCTGGAGCATCTGTGCGTGACGACGCGGAAGGAAAAAGACACGCAAAGTTTAAATTGAATTGCAAAGTCGTCAACCTTAATAATTACAAATATCTTCACTTGGTATGGTAGATTACTCATGCCCATTGCAAGGCTTTATGATGGCCCGAAAGCTTTCGAGAAATTAAATCTTATGGAACAGTTAAACAAATAAAATAGTTATTCTTTTTATGTAAGGTCTTGGTTGAGATAAAAAGTCAGTGTCACGAGCGGGATTCGAACCCACGAATTTTCAGCTAAATACTCGGCTGCTCTACCACTTGAGCTATTGTGACTTCGATCCTCCCTTTTTATCTCAACCAAGACCTCACATAAAAATAATAATTAATTGAAAGAAGTAACTTAGTCAATTAGATCACTAAAACATAAATGTATTAATGTTTAATAAGTAAAAGAAGTATCATTTCACAAACAGCTCCTCGTGGCCACTTCGTAAGTCGCAGAGAATCGAATCCTGATTACACGACATTTGAAAAATTGCAAAAAAAAGGGAAAATTCGAACGGTTGTAGGTTCAGATGGAGAGTTGGTGTCCGAGAGGACCGACGTCACGATAGCTCAAGTGGTAGAACAGCGGCGTATTTAGCCGAAAAGTTGTGGGTTCGAATCCCGCTCGTGCCAATGACTTTTTTATCTTAACTAAAAACCTTAATCCTTTAACAAAATTTCCTTTAGTCACCAGTAGTAAATCTGAAGTTGGCTTGGTTTGGCTTTTAAATAGTTTAAAAAGAAAATTCAATTGAAAATGAAAATTGTAAGCTATTTAGCGAGATTTGGCGGACCTAAGATCTTTTGTTAACAGCTGATCTAGTAGACAAAAATTCAAAATTTACGTTACAAAATAATGTCATCAATGTTGACAATAATTTAATTAATTAATTTTTTAATTAAAAATATGTCGAAAATTTTCATGTTCATTATTATTGGTCGAAATAATTTAATAATTACCGATAAGATTGACTTGAATTTGTATTTTCATGTCCGTCGGTTCTACATAAATTTCTGGCATTTAACAAGATTTATTTTTATCTTCAACAGTGGTAAATCTGATGTTAGCCTGTTTAAACTATTTAAAAAAAATCCCTTTTGAACAACGAAAATCGTAAGATATTTGGCGAGACAAGGCCACATTTTATCTCAACCAAGACTTTACATTAAAAAAAATAATTAATTGAAAGAAGTAACTTAATCAATTAGACCACTAAAACATAATTGGATAAAAAAGTAGTAATTAAGGAAAACACCATCATACCTTCACGCAAAACATAGTTTTATTAATCATACTGAATTTCATCTTTTCAAAAATCCCAAGGAGTTTCGAAAGTCTCAGCCTTTTTATTATTTATAAAAACAATTTATAAAGAAAAAAAATCCCGTGTTTCCTCTTGCTAACTGTTTCCATCTTGCGGGTCGTACTGAGGCTTCTTGTGAGAACCTAAATCAGCATATGTTCGTCGTGTTCTCACATTAAACATGAGTACAGTTACGTTACTGTTCCTACCGTAACATGTTTCCCCTCTTGCAATTCTTTTCTTCAATTAGGGCGCAGTGAGCCGGTACAAATAGCTGGGAACGAATGGAACCGGTGGATTAATTGCAATTGACTATCAAGCGAAGATTGGAGCTTTTCTTTCTGCTCCCAGTGGATGCCTTTTGATCCGTCGATGGTCGATAATCGGATAGGAATTCCTTGCCTTTCCAGAATTCTGTGTTTTGAAAAAAAAACACTAACAATGACACAGAAAATTACGAAATTCATGGGAAATTTTACCATTTTTATGTTTTAAGTGTGTTGAAACAAACTGTACAAACGAGAGGCATCAAGTCGAGATATTAGTGGGACAACTGTGCCATTTAGGAGTGTAGTTTCATTAGAAATGGTAGATATTTAACCTTATAGAAAGATAAATATGATTCGATTGTTCGTAGATAGAAAGTGTTTAATTTTCATATTATATACAAGAAAAAATTATTATTATTATTATTATTAGATATAGACCTTGGAGATAAGGATCTTTTACAGAACTTTTATCTTTCTACCAGGATCCTGTAAGAACTCTTTCTTCCCAGAAGCATCAATCATTGGAATATATGAATAAATTTACAGAATAATTCACAATCCCCTATAGTTTTATTATTTTTATTACACATTGTTTTGATTCGGTTGTCCTTACTGTCCTAAACCGAAAACGCCCGTTCTCGAGGTTGGTGCACGTCGCACGAAGAAAGGACCAAAGAATTGCACGGGCGAGGCGGCCGAAATCGAATCTCTTCTGTAATTACAAAAAGGGATTTGTAACGTGGTTGAGTAATGGGCTGGTAAAAGTGATGTTGTAGATCTGAGAGTGTCTTCGGCCCTCCAATCTCGGAGCGTGAAGACGTAGCCAATGATGCGGACCGAACAGACCGACCGTATAGTTGACTTTCGCACGAAATCACGTTGGCTTCCTCAATGATATTAGTTATTATCGGCCGGGGGACGATACAAATAATTGGGACCGTGGTTGGTGAAACAAGCGAAAGGAAGCGGCTCTCACTCGTGGCGTTTTCTCGTCTTACCCGGTTAATGAAGGAGACATAGCATCAATCAGATATCGTAAACCTTCAAATAACATAAATAACTGAGTAAAAGGTCGATTAGCTAATACCGGCTATATGTATGTAAAATTGTAGCTTATCTTACCTAACATACCTAACAAGGTTTGGTCCCCTTTACGCGTTGTAATTTTCATCAGACGTGTTTAGACATTTCGCCATTTTAAATAGTGGTTTGCATTTCGCGTTTGTCCAATTCGTAGAAGAAAAACTGTGCAATCAAGATAAGTCTAAAACACAATTGCTTTGGCTGGAAAAGCTATCTCCCTCACACACTCTCTCTCTCTCACACACTCTCTCTCACACACTCTCTCTCACACACTCTCTCTCTCACTCTCTCTCACACACTCTCTCTCTCACTCTCTCTCACACACTCTCTCTCTCTCTCTCTCTCTCTCTCTCTCTCTCTCTCTCTGTCTCTCTCTATCTCTATCTATCTATCTATCTATCTATATCTATCTCTCTCTCCCTTTCATTGACTCAGTCTCATTTTGAGTTTCTTTAGCTGTGTTTTGTTGGGGATATATATATATATCTGTATATAACTGATACAGTGTGTGTATATAACTGATCAGTTCTTTCAAAACGTACCAACACTTTCTCTCTCTCTCCCTTTCTCTGTCTCTGTCTCTCTCTCTCTCTCTCTCTCTCTCTCTCTCTCTCTCTCTCTCTCTCACTATCTATCTATCTATCTATCTATCTATCTATCTATCTATGTATCTATCTATCTATTTCTCTTTTTTCTCTGTCTTTCTTTCTTCTTTATTTCTTTCATTTTCTTCCTCTCACTCTGACGATTTTCAGAATAGTCTTAAAAATCAAGCTATGATTGCTGCTAACAATTCACTGGCTGAAATTTAACTTTTTTTTGTTTTTCTTTTTTAATTACCATTTAGTGACTAGAATTTTTATTTCTAGATGTATAATGGCAATTTATAATTCATGATTTGTACAGAAGTACTTTTGTTCATTATTTACTTTTTAATTGCTCGATTATTCTGTAAACTAGAATATTTATTTCAATAGGCAATTTGAATACATATGTAGTGCGATGTAAAACGAATAGATGTAACTTATTGACCACGGTTATTAGATTAATTAATAACATCAATGATTATTTGTTAATATTTAATGAATTAGAAGTAGAGTAAACTTAGTAGAGTAAACATTGTATTTCCTATTAGATGAAGAATTGTCCTTGAGACCAAATCTTGTGTGATTGATAAATAAAGCGTTCATCATCATCAAATCTCTCTCTCTCTCTCTCTCACTCTCTCACTCTTTCTTTCTCAACTTTCTTACTTACTCGCTCTTTCTCGTCCTTTTTTCTTTTACGCTCCATGTAACTTTCCTCTCACATCTTCCACTCTCATTCTCTCTCTCCTTTCTCTCACCCTCTCTCTCTCTCTCTCTCTCTCTCTCTCTTTCTCTCTCTCTCTCATTCTCTTTCTTTCTCGACTTTCTTACTTACTCGCTCTTTCTCGTCCTTTTTTCTTTTACGCTCCATGTAAGTTTCCTCTCACATCTTCCACGCTCTCACTCTCATTCTCTCTCTCCTTTGTCTCACCCTCCCTCTCTCTCACTCTCTCTCTCTCTATCTATCTATCTATCTATCTATCTCTATCTCTCATAAACTACTGTAATATAATTCAATAGATTTCTCCTGTAAAAATAACATTAACAAATTGTTTTCAACTAATATTATCCACCTTTTACAGTATGCAGTGGCTATTTATATGAGAACGGTTGTACCGCAACTCTTACTCAGAGAATGTGAGATAAGACTGAGTCCAGCGATTAACATCCGTTAACGGAAAATAAAATAACTCGAATATCACTCGATCTTCATTTGCATACGGCAAAAAACCCATTTACTTCTTGTAAAAGAGTGTGTAAATGAAAACACCGAGAGTAGCAGGAATGTAGGAAATTTATTGCTATATTATAACTAGATTACAGGTGTTGACAATGCAACGTATTTTTTAGCTGTTTAAGAATTAAAAAATAGCAATTGCTGGGATTTCTTATTAGGAAAGAAGCTTTATTAAAATAAATTATAAAATTAATTAAAATTCCATACATTACGTAGATACATTGTGAAGTTTCTTAGTTGATTTTCTTTAATTAATATTCTGATTTTTAATGATCGATATACTTTCTCGGTAGAAGAGAGCTTAATTTTACAGGTTAACGCTTTGACTGTGCGCTGCTAAATATGTACAATGAAAATGATCTCAATAGTCGTTTGTTGAAAAACTAATAATCTCTGATATGCGATTCTGAGGTCTGGGGCTTATCGGTCCAACCGGTTCAGCGTCTGCCGAGCAAGGTTTTAATTAATCGTATTAATCACAAGCCAGGATTATCGGTTGGCCCATCGGCTAGATGTGCGGTCTCTACGAGATAAGATTAGATTACACCTGCCGCCGAACGTTAGGTGAACGACGACAGGACTTGACAGCACGAAAATTCCGTTCCGGTAAAAGGCGGAGGTCGGCGAGAGAGGGAAAGAGTTTAGCAAGTCCTTGACGGGTCAAAGGATTTGCATAAAGGAAAGCTGAAGGGGGAGCAGGCCAAGAAGATGGTGCTCCGGGCTCTCTGCTCGCGTCCTAACGGTCTGAGGTCGGCGAACCCCTTCGTACGAGACTCACCGCCTTTTGCCAAATGCCATCAATTTAATCGCTTTGGATCACATACCGAAACACAGACGAGTTTTTTTTGTTTTTTTTTTTTGCAAATTGCCGGAGAGGAAATAATCAAAGATGCAGACGAAAAGATTTTGGTTGCAACGGTATGAGATGGCATTTTTTAGTGGGCATCAACCAGCCGGTTCATTCATAATAAATCTAGGTTGAAATTATTTCAGTGGAAACTATTTAAATTAGTTAAATCTAGTTCAAATTAAAAAAAAAACAGTTAAGTCTTAGTTGTACAAGTAAAATATCTTCTTTTTCAGCAGGATTCAGAGCAAGTATATACATTTTTGTTTACACAGAATCTAAAACTACGTAGGTGTCGTCCTAGAGAAGGAATCCTTGAGAAATATTTCCAGCTGTTTGTTCCATGTTTCTTAATTTTTGAAACGAATCTTTCATGCATCTCTTTTATGTTATTCCACCGCAAGCTTATACTTTAAACCTGTGAAATTTTCTCATACTTTGATGATTATCAAATTACATTAGATGGTAACTGCCTCGCTGTTTCTTAATTTTGTAAGCAAATTTTTTCCTGCACCTGAAAATTACTTCTTGGCCGTAAGATGTCTGTTTGCGACAAAAGACGTTTTTCACTACAAGTTATTATTTTAAGCCTAATGAAGTTGTCAAATGGATAAATCTTTGATAATCATCAGACTTAACCCGCTGTTTAATTTGTTTAAGCATAAAGGACTGACTTCATGTACAAACTCCTGCTTGGTTGTAAATTCCGCTTCCGATCAGGAAAAATTTGTATCTGAATGAAGGAAAATAATCTTCTTTGTTTAAAAAATGTACAAACAGCGAACTTAAGCGGACTTACCTTATTGATTCATGAAGTCTACAAAACTTCATTCATCCCTTGACTAAAGTACAGACTTGAGGGTTCAAAACCTTTTTGGTTGTAAATTACTGCTTCTGATCAGACGAAAATAGCATCAAAATATAGGAAAATTCTTTGTTTATAAACTTTAGAAACAGCGAAACCAAAAGGGCCAGTGAAATTGTTTCAGACAGTCATCAAAGGTTCATCCCTGTGAATTGTAAAGTTCTGACTTGAAGTGAAAACCGCATTTGGTTGTAAATTACTCTTTCTGATCAAACAAAAATTGCTTTAAAAATGCAGGAAAATAGTATTCTTTGATTATAATCGATACAACGCGAAACAATGCGAGCCAAACTAATGAAAATCTGATAGCCATCAAAGACACATCTCCCTGTCATCTAGACAGTGTTAAAATTTAAAGTTTTTACTTGTTATAGTAAAACTTGTATGGGGAGAAAATCATCGTTTAAGATTAATTAACATTTTATGGCTGTTTGAATTGTTTTGTTGTTTCTAATGTATATTTAAAAAAAAACTATTTTTCTGCATTTAAATACAATTTAGTTTGATCTAGGTAACTAACTGTTTCTAGTTGAACCAAAAACGGTTTTTACCGTAAGTCAGCGCTTTAGACTTCTTCAGATGAACTATTTCGACTATTTGAATCAATTTTGTTGGTCCGCTTTGTTTCGCTGTTTCTTAATTTGTTTTCTATATTGATCTTTTGCGCGCATTTACATGTTACGTACGCCTGGTTAGAATCGCACATCAAGTTGATATTTTAGACCTTTGAACAGTTTTGGCCAAGTGAGAAATACGTTCGATGATTTTTCAGGCACTGAAGAAGAAAGATATTTATTCTTGCACATCTTTTTTAAGTCATAGGGCATTTTTCGTCACAATTGTGTACTCCAAATAAAGTGGGATTGATGTTGCCCAAAAATAAGCAGGACGGCCGGATTTATATTCATTGTTTTTGCCCATTTTAGCAGATAAATTAAATTACTGTGTTATGTGAATTCGGGTACTGACCTCAAAGCGTAGAGGTGAAGCTTAAGACATTACAAAACGAGAAGAGACATTGCGAATCAAACATGGACACTGTATTTTATTTATTTTGGACATGAAAAAAAAAATTTTGTAAGTATGTCGGGTTCGAATGCAGGGCCGCTGGGTTCGAACCCGGGACCTTTACCTTACAGTGATGAGCGCCGTGTCAACGCCTAATCCGCTGCGGCAACCGACTTATAATATTAGTTAATGGATATTTTCCTTCGGTTTGTTGTTTTATGTATTTTAATCAAATGGCTAATGCCAAAGCACATAATATTTCTTAAAGAATTTTCCCCAGATTAAGGTGATTTTTCATTGTATTTACCATGGTTCAATGCATTTCCCAATTATTTGGACTATTTTGGTTTTAATTTGAAATTGTTAGAATTGACTAAGTCTGCTAATTAATTTAGTTACGTTTTTCACACTTCCTCATACCCGACAGATGGTCAACTTTCTCCGAATACGTCATCTTCAGGCATATGGCCGGATTTTCTATATAAGGGCCGATGATAAGGCTGACAACACTAGAACTTTCCATTTATCCAAGGGGATTTTGTAATTCAAGTCGAATTCGTTGAAAGAGTAAAGGCCGATCGGTGAATGGGCTCTTTTCCTAGCGGAGCTTTCGTCCCATTTGCCCGGGGAATGCAAATATGGAAGAGCAAGGCGATTCTTATGGAAGGCATGAACTTACCTCGATGCGTCAGCACGCACACCGGCATGCGAACTTCAGACGATGTCGCGTCGAGTTCAACAGTTTCGCTCCGAATTTTTCCCCTTATGTAAGAATAGAACCCTGCTTAAAAAAAGTCACATTAGTCGAAAAATTCCACTTTTCAGCATTGAAATCTGTTTTTTTTTTCAACTCGGTGTGAATCAACTGATGAAAATTCCCTTCAGGCCGCACCTACTCAATAATGCCGTGCCCGTTTTTGACCGACTACCTGGGCTTTGGCCAAGATACTGTATTCGAAATTCTTGAAACGCCGAACTGTGTAATTCTTAGGTAATCCTCAGACTTGAAAGCAGCCGTAACATATTTACTAAGGCTAAAATGACTCCTGTGTCCTTCCTTCCTCATAATCATAAAACTGTATCATTTCCAAGAGAGATTCCTAATTATCACTCTTATATTTGCCCACGAGGTAGTGCATACCTCGGAAATTGATATGGGCTGACATAAATTCCCCACCCTACATGAATAAATATGCAAATGAAGAACTTGGAAGCACAATTAACATGTATAATTCCTTCTTTCAAAATACGCGCTTGTAAACATAAATAAAATTCTACAAAATCACTGTTTATTGGACATATTATAAAAATACTTCATCCGAAAAAAATCCATTTGTTAGATAACTTAACAATTCAATAAATTTATTTCTTATTTGCATATACAATATTATGTTCACATTTACCAAATACATTATTTCTATTGATGGATAATGGTAATGATGATGGCATAAAGTGCATACAATGTCCAACCAACCAAGATGAAATCCTAAATTTGAAGGTCATCATCTCAAAATTCTATTCACAGAACAACTAATGATCTCACGGACACGATTCTCTTGCAGGTTCCTGATGATGTCTTCACGCGAATCTGTAACTTATTCTGAATATAAACAACAATTTGCTACATGTAAAAGCATGAACGAACAAAATTGATAAACCTTTGTTTATCATTAGTTCATGTAAACACATTTGATTTATTTAAATATCCTTCAATACGACACGAAAATTGCACAATTCTTTCCCATTCTTCTTGGAGGGATAATACAAAGGCCTCTGGAACAATACAGATAGTTTTATGAGTATCAAAACTGTACATAAAAAACAGATACATTTTCAATTCGATATTTTGAGTACGTTTGTTTGTATATTTCGTATACCTTCTAATTGGAAAAATTCTGTCTCATTAAGATTCAAATAAATAATGAGATTTCAAAGTCTGCGAGGTGATGAACCAGTCAGAGGTGAAAAGCACTGACTTCAGGAGAAAACGGTGTTTGGTTTCAAATAATTGATCAAGCAAAAATTGCATACAAATACAGAAAAATGGTCTTCTTCGTTTGTAAACGAAAAAAAACAGCGAAACAAAGCGGACCGACCTTATCGATTTAGATATTCTGTTATTCATGAAAACTTCTTTTGATCTCTTCAAGACGGATTTAAGGTCTAAATTATCAACTTTTGAGGGGAAACGTCCGTAGGTAAATCCGACGTATAACTTCTGTAAATTAAGAAACAGCAAAACAATAGCCTTCTTTGCTAATAAGCTTTAGAAACAGGGAAAGCCGACCAAAATGCAACAAATTTACAATGTGATGGAAAATGCGCGCTTATCTGGGTTTAATTTCTAACTAGGCAAACATAACATGTAGATGCACCCAATATTAAAAAGGAAATGAAGAAACAGCGAAACAAAGCGGACCAACGCAATTGATACACATAGTCAACAAATCTGAGTTGAGGAGAAAACCGCGTGCAGGGAAATAGCATTCTTTGTTCAAAGGTTCCTCTAACGGTCATCTAGACAGTATTGAGGCCAAATGTTTCAATATATATAAAAACATTTAGGTTCAAAAAAGACTTGTTTCAATAAATTAAGAAACAGTTAAATGAATTTGATAACCATCAAAGACAACTTCTCTAGGTTCAAAATAACGACTTATGGTGGAAAAACCTGTTTAGTTGCAAACGAACAGCTAATGGCCAAGGAGAAGTAATGGTTAGATGCAAGAAAATATTCTTGTTTGCAAGAATTCTTAGAAAATAGCGAGGCAAAATTGACAGCAAATGGATTGGTTAATCAACAAACAAGCTTTGTAAGGTTTCAAATATACGCTTGTGGTGGAATAGTCTAAAAAAAGGTTTAGGAAAAATAGCCTCGTTTCGGATTATTTTGGTTTAACTGTTAGACGTTTAGGCTTGTCAGACGTGTTTTGGCTTTTCGCGATCTTGAAAAGTGCGTGTTCAAGACCAAAATGATAGAAATAATCTATATATGTTAAATTAATTAATCTTTTCATCTAAGGTTTTTGCTTGAGATGAAAAATTAGTGTCACGAGCGGGATTCGAACCCACGACCTTTGGCTAATACGCTGCTGCTCTAAACACTTGAGCTATCGTGACTTCGATCCCCTCGGTCATCCCCCACCAACTCCCCTTCATCTCAACCAAAAACCTTAGATGAAAAGAATAATTAATTGGGATTATTAATATGGTCAACTTTGGCCACTAAACAAATATGGATTAATTTAATAATTAAAATAAACTATTACTTCACTAATTACCGTGGCCACTTCATAAGTCGCTGAGAATCTAATCCTGATTATACGACATTAGATAAAAGGCAAAAAAGAGGGAAAATTCGAAGGAACTTTGCTTTTTTTTTTGTCCAAAGTGGCCGCAGTAGTGACTTGTGCAGACTTCAAAATGTAAAAGTCTTCAGTTAAGTCTTACGTTGGAATTCCATGCCAGTCTGTTTCCTAGGTTGGCCGTAAGAATCTAAATTGGGTGGAAGTCGATAGTTTCTTGCCATTGCAGCCTTATGGAGGGCAAAACAGTTTTTTCTGAGTAAATACACACTGTATATTTTTCCTCATTCAGTCTTGTCTTCCATGTTTTGCACCGATTTTTGATAAGTTCAAGGTATTATTGGATAATAATGGTTTAATGGTGTTCGGGTTAAAATAACAAATTTCAGTAATTTAGGTAGTGATGATATGGATGTATAGGAAACTCAGCTGTATTAAAGGGTGGGAGCGAGGATGCTCCCTTGTGAGACACCGGCTGATACGGTTCTGAGTACTCGTTGTCCCACCCCAATAAGCTCCAAGGATAAGAAAATAATGAGTGGGAACTTTTGGTGCCACGCCCTATCCAATGCCTGGGGCACAAGAAACTATAAAATTGAAAATATGGCAAAAAGAGGGAAATTTCGAACGGTAGGTTGAGATGAGGAGTTGGTGCCCGAGGGGATCGAAGTCATGATAGCATAAGTGGTTAGAGCAGCGGCGTATTCGGCCGAAGGTCGTAGGTTCGAATCCCGCTCGTGACACTAATTTTTCATCTCGACCAAAAACCTTAGATGAAAAGAATAATTAATTGGGATATAAATAATATTGTTCAGGATAGACGTAAACTGCCCAAATATGAAATATTCCATATTCGTTCGATACAAATCTTTTTAAAGGAAAAATTTATATATACATCCAGAATAAATATTTAATCACAGATCTTCCCTTAATTAAAGTTAATTAATTCCTTGAAAACATAGACGAGAAGAGAAGCTGAGAGAAAGGATGTTCTCAAGTTTGCTCCGTAACGGGTTTTGAGGTGAGAATTATCCATTAGTACCGGCATGAAATTATTATTTGTTTGAATTTCTCACGTCGTTAAAACCGGGTTCAGATGAAAACCCGATTGTGCAGCTCCTCATGCGATCAGCTTGTGCGGGGGTGGAACACGGGGCAAAATATCCCGACCGGCCGACCAGTCTTATCTGCAGGGCCGTAAATTTCATTCTCGCCCCGAGCTATTACACGTGATACCCTCGGGTCTTAAAAGTTCTTTCGAAATAAATGCCGGCGACGCACTGAAAAATTCCTTCCGAGACAAAGATGTTCCAATAAAGGCCACAACCGTCGATCACGCGAACGGTAAACGACCTCAACCGGCTGCCAGAAGGAAAAAGTATCTTAAAGAAAATGAAAGGCAAAAATGGAATTACTTTTACTTTTGAGTACTTGGGAGGCGCTTTCTCCTTTGACAATAGCTTGATTAGATCATTAACCAAGCCCCTGGCAGAATCTCTTAATGATTTTCGGTCTTCTACGATGCTTGATGTATTTTTACATTTTTCTTTCTAATTCCGACTATTCGTTTGACATTCTATCACTTCTGTATTACCCAGTCACATCGTGGACTTAAGGTGAAAGTCATGTAACGGCTTAATAATCTACAAACCCGGTTGGATTGGTTTGGTTACGAAAAGGGTTTTTTTCACGACTGTTTCTATTCTAGAAAAACAAAAATCTATGGACCTTGGTGAATTTCTAATTATTTTAACTGTTCACATTCACCAAAATGACCCAAGGTAAGTTAAACAGCAGGGGATTTAATGACTTTATTCCAAGCAGGATATTTGCTAGTTTAATTAATTTAAAATTATATGAGAATTGTCTTTGGAAACATCTTGCAAGAAAGGAAGAGATTAAGCGAAAAAAAAGATAGTGAGAAGAAGAAAGGAGACAGGGAAAGTAAATAAAAAGAAAGGACAAAAAATTCAACACCAATTGTCATCCTCAAGAATGAATCTATCTAAACAGCAAGACTAATACCTATTGTCGGTGTTATTTAGAAAACAATAGATAAAACTGCCCATTCTGTGGCCGTAACCATTTGCAAACGATAAAAAGCCGTGTTCCTTTGTTGTACCTACAGTCCTTCGATGGAAAAAAGGAACAGAAAAACTCTTTATTGTTCCTCTTGAGGAGGTTTTTGTCTTTTTGGCCGGGGCAGAGTTGAAACTAAAGCTTCAAAAATAAAACAAACATTTTACAAGTTCGACTCTCGATAAGACAAAGGACCATTGTAGGGGCGGCCTTGGTTCCCAAGGACCGGAGAGTAGCCACCGGATCTTCAGAGCGGATCAGACCTCAGAAGGCCTAGGAAGGAACTTACAATCAAGCTGGAATGCTAGATCTCCGATAACCATTTCGGCTGCAGATGACCATGGCGAAAATGTATCTGGAAAAAGTACGAATCGTATTGTAGAAGTCATGAGAACGAACATTTCCATTGACAGGATGAGCTGACCACTGAAGTATCTATATAGATAGATAGATTAATACTGTATTTTAACAATAGTTATTACAGGGGGGAGCCAAATGGCAAAATAAAGATATCTTCCAACTTAAATTTGACATGACACTTTTTACAAAAGTAATTAATTACAACAATAATAGCATGTAAGAACTAATGAAAATACATCATCAAATACATGGCGCTTAACTAAAAATCAATAATTACATGACCCAACAATAAAACATCATTCATTGACAATAAAAGCCCTCAATTTAAGTACTTCATAAATAAAATTGAACATATCAGTTACCTGCTTTTTTCTTCAAATTTTAGCAAGAAATCAAGTCTAAATTAATTAAGGCTTTTAGTTGAGCTAAAAAAGTCAATGTCACGAGCGAGATTCGAACCCACGACCTTCGGCTTGATAAGCCGCTACTCTACCAGCTGAGCTATCGTGACTTCGATCCACTCGGACTGACTTCCCATCTCAACCCCACCTTTTGAATTTTTCCTCCTTTTTACCATTTTTCAAATGTCGTGTAATCTATTTGATTACATTAAAGATTAAATGAAGTATATCTTCACTAAAGCTCTCCGTGGCCATTTCAGTTGTCGCCGAGAATCAAATAAATTACACGGCATTTGAAAAATGGCAAAAAGGAGGGAAAATTCAAAAAGTGGGGTGGAGATGGGGAGTTGGTGTCCGGGCGGATCGAAGTCACGATAGCTCAAGTGGTAGAGCAGCGGCGTATCTAGCCGAAGGTCGTGGGTTCGAATCCCGCTCGTGACACTGACTTTTTTATCTCAACTAAAAACTAATTTATTACTAACTAAAAACTACTTATTAATTGAAAGATATTCATTGGTCAAGCGGACCACGAAAACTAGTGAATTTGTCTAAGTTGTTATTATTTACATAAGTATCTATGTATTTCATTAAATAGAAGGATCTTTGAGGTTGGTCAATTGGACAATTTAAAAATATATGTTCCCAGTTCTCCTCTTCAAACAATTTACACACAGAGCACATTGATTGTGTGTCAATTATTTGAGCCCATTTTCAAACAATTTGATTTTCTTAGAGTAGTATATATATATATATATATATATATATATATATACATAATAAATTGCAGATAGAAAGTAAGATGTTTAAATTGTTGAAAACTATGAGATTATTTTCAACAATAAAATTTATATATACATAATTGAAATTTAAACAATAATTTATTCCATTAATTTTCTTGGAATATTATAAGCTTTTGAATAGTGATCTTCTTACTGGGTGGTACAATTGTGATAATCAACGATTTATTTAACTTGCTAACATAGGTATCCTTTTGTAAACAAATTTACAAAACTATTTTATATGTTTGTTGATAAACGTCAAGAAAAATCAAGTTTTCTTGACGGGTCCAGCCATGCTCGCAGTATCAAGGGTAAAGGTAGATTTCTTTTGTTTAGAAAAATCTTCAGTAGAAGTTAGTTATCCAGATGCAGTCGTTTTAGAAACCTTTTCATTTTTGCCAAGACCTTTGCGAGATTTTTGGAAGTTTTCTTGTTAAAATGGTATTTATCTGTAAATTTCCTATGTGCGCAGAATCCTGCTAAAATTCTGCACTATTTCTTTGATATTTACGCCGGTTTTGTCTTATGTAGGTTTTATGTGTGCTTGGGCGATGAAGTCTTAGGCGGTGAAAATTATTCAAGGGAATTTATAAGATTTGAATAATATGATTACAAAACAAAACTAATTCGTTACAATCTGAAGGTCGATGAAGCTTAAATGAAATTCCTTTGTAATTAACTTAGAGGAAGAAACATTGGCTGCTTCCTCCGCACAGCCTTGGCGAGCACTCGACCTACAAACTACCCAAACGATGTATGACAAATAATGGGTTTGTTCGGCTCGAAGGCCTTTCACGTGGGTGGATCCTCAGCCTTATTAGGTTAACATATACAGAGGGGCTTACTCGCTCGGGGGCTTAGGCCGAGCCGTTGTAACCAAGCCCGTTGAAAGTAATGTTAAATTAATTCTTCCGCTCACTTCATCTATCCCGGTAATTAGCTGCTTTGTTCGCGGGAGCTTTTGTTCGATTGTCAGAGACACCGGTTTTTTTTCCACCCGCGTTAAGGGTTTATTACAGCCCTTTGTGCTTAATAACATAGGTTGAGTATTATCAGTATTTTCTTACAAAGTACATATTATTATTGTAATTCTTCATTCTTCAAGTTTTTTTATTCCAAAGCGTGCTTTACGCCTTTGACGCACACTTTTCTCTCCCGTGTCCAACTGTCCCAAAAGGAAAAAATCAGTGATTCATATAAATATGACCAGTATTTTCTATGAAATACACCTTTGCATAATCCAAAATTCCATCCTGCGTCATTTCCTTGCAAGATATTTTTGTTCTTTTTGAACAAACTGTCCTTCTCGGTCTTACTTGTGTTAACGTTAATTAATATGTTTATTAAATTGTGAGATTGCCATGTGAGATTTTTTTTAAATTCTGATGAGACATAAATATGTAATTTGGTCGTTTCAGATCATTTTGGTCTGTCAGACGTATTATGATTTCTCCTCATCTCCAATCCAACACTACCACACTACTGTTCATCAAAGTTTAATTTTAACATGCCCAAAAATATCAAAAAATAGATTGCGCACTTTTGAAACAAAAGGGTATTAGATACTGACCCCCATTCGGCTCGGCGCATTATCCCATGAACAGCCGACCGGTGAAGCGTGCGGTCAAGATGAAAAAGCGAAAACTATCGGACCCATAGCAGATCAGAAATGACCATGGCGCTGATACATCGTACCTTCTGCACATTCGAGCAAACAGATTCAACTATTCAATAAATAATTCAAAATTGAAGAAATTGAACGCGAGAACATTCCACGAGATGTATTTTCTTTTTAATATTGTGCGTATGAAGGAGACCGAGGTGGCCGAGTGGTTAGCGCACTTGCCTCCAATTTGTCACTCAGCGGTTCTGAGTTCGAATCCCGGCACAGCTCATGGAATTTTAATTGAGAAAAAATATGAATAACTATTGCACAATTGTTTGGCCCCTTGCTGGCCACACCCAACATTAAGCCATCTTGTATGACTGAGCTTACGACAAAAAAATCCAAATTTGAAAATATATAAAATAAAATCTCACTGAATTAGTTGTTTCTTTTTCTTTATTTCATTATTTTAAATATCCAATGTGTACAAATTTTATTGAATGTTTAAGAAGCTGTCTTTCAAATAGGTAAATTATTATTCAAATTGCAGTATTGGGCCCTTGTATATTCGCTATATATATTTAAGTATATGTTTGTAATAAAAAATAGTTAATATCGTTATTGTTAACATAAATAACATTATTTTGCCAAGTAAATTGTGAATATTGGTCTACTAGATCAACTGTTGACAAATGATCTTTGGTCCGCCAAATCTCGCCGAATATCTAAAAATTTTCGTTGGTACTGTTCGATCAATTTATTATAAATCAATATAGATTTTCTACATACCTTTACTTTTAAAAATTGTTAATAACGCTATTCCTAACAATAATAACTTTATTTTGCAAAGTAAATGTTCAATTTTGGTCTACAAGATAAATTGTTATTTGGCCGGCCAAATCTCGCTGAATTTATCAAAATTTTCGTTGCAACATTTCGTCCAACAGTAATAAGGCTATTGATAACAATAATAACTTTATTTTGTAAGTAAATTGTCAATTTTCGTCTACAAGATAAACTTTTATTTGGCCGGTCAAATCTCGCTGAATTTATAAAAATTTTCGTTCCAACATTTCAATCAACAATAATATCAATCAATTAATTAAGGTTTTTAGTTGAGATAAAAAAGTCAGTGTCACGAGCGGGATTCGAACCCACGACCTTCGGCTTGACGTGACGATAGCTCAAGTGGTAGAGTAGCGGCGTATCAAGCCGAAGGTCGTGGGTTCGAATCCCGCTCGTGACACTGTCTTTTTTATCTCAACTAAAAACCTTAATTAATTGAATGATATTAATTGGTCAAGCGGACCGCGAAAACTAGTGAATTTAATAATATCAATATAGATTTTCTACATATCTTTAATTTTTAAAATTATTAATAACGTTTTGACAAAAATAATACATTTACTTTGTAAAGTAAATTATGAATTTCGGTCTACTACATAAACTATTCTTTATTCGGCCATATCTCGCGGAATGTCTAAAAATTTTCCTTTTTCCAATTAAAATTTATTTAATTTAAAGTTACTAATAATTCTTAAATATCCACAAAGCGACAACAAGAAAGCAGACGGACCAGAAACTACCAAGCTGCTAACTAAATTTTGAATGTTTTTTGCATGTCGATTGTAGTTTTGGGCACGTGTATTTTCGCTGTTTATACGCTGCTCATTTTATCCCGTCATTGAATTGTTTTAAGTACAGTTTTTCTTGTTTTATCCGAGAAAAGGGCAGAGTTTTTCATGCTTTACACAATTCTGCTTTAATTAGCTTATTCCAAAGATTGATTCTTTTATTAGTCTTTTAACATTAACAGCAATGATTATAAGTCTTAGAAATCTGGAATATTTGCCAAATTTCAGAATTTTATTGCTGCTGTTTGTTTTTAGGTCTTAGAGATACGTAAATGCATATTTTGTAATTTATAAAAATTATAAACCAAAAAAAATTTGGTTTCAGTCGGTGGCCTGTTGTTGAACTTTCTAAAACCATTATAAAGACGATATTTTTTTGACTTGGGTTTTTACATTTTTTTTAGTAGTATCAGAAAATATATTAAAAAATCGTCTTATTATCTGGAATCGTAATCGAAATCCAAATTTTACAAAAGATTCGTTTCAAAAAGGTTCTGTCTCGTCCCTTTGCGATAAGGGGAAAACTGGAACAGGAAGTCGATGGAATGCCATGTCCTGTGTTTTCTGAGCCCGTTTGCCAAGATAAAGTAAACAACCCTCCTAGATAAGCCGGCTTGAATGAAATTACACGGGGAGAAAAACATTTGACTTAAGGATCCGCTGGCTCCATTTTAAAAATCATCGTTGAACGGCAATTCAAGGAGGAAGTTCGACGCATAATGCACAACGGAAATGAACTGCACCAGGAAATCAAAGCGTGTTCTGAAGGACGAATGTCCAGATGAAATTTGTATATTACATGAAGTTTAGCATCTTTGTCATTTTAACACAATCCGATCTAAATGACTGTAGTTAACTAAATTGATACGTTACACGAACTTTCTTCCGACATAGTGCCGTGTTAACGATTGGGCAACTCTTTACATGAATTCCATTGAATAATCACGATCCACTCCGCCCAGAGATTCTTTTTACTTATTCTAATGAGGCCCATTGAGCCCTTCTCTTCAATATTCAAACCATGTGGATGTAATACCCTTGGAATTACTGGGCCCGGTGTTTCTTCGGAGAACACGAACACTCAAAGTCTTGGTCCCAAGGCAATTGTCGCTCGGATGACGGAAGGGGTCGTTGACACGAGAAGGCGACGACAATTTTGGCCGCCCTCACAAATCCAGGATGGTTGGAAGGAAAAGTAGATGTCAAGGGTCGTCACATCCCGGACCGACGATCATTGTCGATGGTCCAGGGAATATTTTAAATTGCCGGTGTTTTACGAAAACGATGTGCGATAATTGACAATAGCCATTTTAACACTTTCACACTAAAGCCTGGATTCGTTTAAAAATCAAGTCGTGATAATACAGTCCTGATCGGCGGGCTGTTGACAATGTCATCTGAAAATTTACTGCAATCACGATTGATGTCTAAACTGTATCATAAACAAACGGACCGCATAATTAATATCAATTCAAAACACGCTATTTCCAAAGATTAATTCCATTCCCAGTGTAATTTTGGAAAATTGGTCTGCTTGTCGATAAATGATCTTTGGTCCGCCTTGTCTCGCCAAATATCTTACGATTTTCGTTGTTCAAAAGGGATTTTTTTTAAATAGTTTAAACAGGCTAACATCAGATTTACCACTGTTGAAGATAAAAATAAATCTTGTTAAATGCCAGAAATTTATGTAGAACCGACGGACATGAAAATAGAAATTCAAATCAATCTTATCGGTAATTATTAAATTATTTCGACCAATAATAATGAACATGATAATTTTCTACATATTTTTAATTAAAAAATTAATTAACATTATTGTCAACATTGATGACATTATTTTGTAACGTAAATTTTGAATTTTGGACTACTAGCTGTTAACAAAAGATCTTAGGTCCACCAAATCTCGCTAAATAGCTTACAATTTTCATTCTCAATTCAATTTTCTTTTTAAAGTAATTAAAAGTCAAACCAAGCCAACTTCAGATTTACTGCTAGTGATTAAAGGTAAATTTTGTTAAAGGATTAAGGTTTTTAGTTAAGATAAAAAAGTCAGTGTCACGAGCGGGATTCGAACCCACGATCTTCGGCTAGATACGCCGCTGCTCTACCACTTGAGCTATCGTGACCTCGATCCACTCGGACACCAACTTCCTATCTCAACCCCACCTTTTGAATTTTCCCTCCTTTTTTGCCATTTTTCAATGGCCATTTTTGCGTATCAAGCCGAAGATCTTGGGTTCGAATCCCGCTCGTGCCATTGACTTTTTTATCTCAACTAAAAACCTTAATTAATTGTAATATATTAATTGGTCAAGCGGACCACGAAATTAGTGAATTTTGTTAAAGGGTTGAGATGTGGTTAGAACCAACCGGTGTTCATGAAAAAACCAATACAAGCCAATCTATTCAGGAATTATTTAATTACTTCGACCAATAATAATAGCAAAATCGATTTTCCAAATATTTTAGCACAAATAACATTATTTTGTAAACTAGATTGTGACTCTTGGTATACTAGATCAACTGTTGACAAGTGATCTTTGGTCCGCCAAATCTCGCTAATATCTCGCTTCAATTGAATTTTTTTGTTAACTAGTTAAAAGCCAAACCAAGCCAATTTCAGATTTACTACTGATGACGATGTGGTTAATTTTGTTAAAGGACAGAGATGCACGTAAAATAGGCTGATATAAAATAATAATTCAAACCAATACAATCAGTCCTTATTTGATTATTTCGATCAATAATTATGCTAATATCGATTTCCTACATATTTTCAAATAAAATAATTAAAAACATTATTATCAATAATAATATTATTTTGTCGAGTAAATGGTGAATTTGGTCTACTAGATCAACATTGGTCCGCCGAATCTCGCTGAATATCTAAAGATTTTCGTTTTTACAATGAGAACTCGAGTTTAAACCCACTAATAATGTCTAGCTATATCTGGCCAAAAACAGCAACAAAAACAACGCTGCAGCGAGAACATACGGACCAGAAACTACGTACAGCATTTTCAGTGGTGATCCAAAAATTACATTATCAAATATGTCGTGTAAACCATATACACTTATAAAATCTGAACCTAAATTTTCCTAATTTACCTATCTATCTTTGGTTGTAAAGTAATTAGTTAATTTTGCCAGTCAAATATTCTATAGGCAATTAATTAAGGTTTTTAGTTGAGATAAAACAGTCAGTGTCAGAAGAAGTCACATTAGCTCAAGTGGTAGAGCAGCGGCGAATCCACGACACGCAAGAATGGCACAATTACACAGAAGACAAACACTTTAAGCCCTGAAGATGATCTCAATAAAGATCGAAACGTTGGCACGATAAAGAAAATGTTTTTCTGAAACCTACATCACACCAGACCGCATCTCACGATTTCTAAATAAATATCGATTAACGGTCACTAATTACCACACAAATTTAAAAAAAAAAACTTTCTTACGAAGTCTGTCTTCCTCCGAACTTTCCCTCCCTAGAATCCGCTCTCAATTTAAACTTTTCGAACTTGCACTAAGAAGGGATTACTTTGATATTGTTTTTGTATTTAAATTACTAAACAATCTTCCAATACTCTTTTTTTTTCTTCTCTCAACTACCGCTACACGTCCCTTCGCACTCTCTCAAAACCCACAAACTATTTTATATTGAATTCCAAAGCTCTTAACTGCATGCTCTCTTCTCCTCTAGACTGCATGATGATCAAAAATAACAACTGCAATAACATTGATTTCTGTGCAATCTGTAAAAAAACATTTCCTAAAACCCTACTCTAGGTGAATTTTCTTACTAATTTATATTTTTTTAATTGCTTTTATATGTCTTACTGTTAAAAGTATATTACAATTTATTTCATTTGCTGGTTCACCTAAATCTTGCACTCTAGTCTTATTACATATCTAACAAGAGCATTATTTTCATTAAATATGTACCTATATATTGTAGTTTCAATGCTCTTTCAGCTTTGTTTCCTTTGCCTTAATTTACTTAATAATTATGTCTTTTTATTTTTGTTGTTGTTCAGTTTTTACTTTTTGAATTGAATTTTTATATTTATCATTTATAATATTACCATGTATATATGTCCTTATTCTTTTTGTGTATACATATATATTTTTTTTTTGTTATTGTAAAATGTCTTTTTATATTGGATTTCGATCAGTAAATAAATAAACGAGCAAGGTTTTCTGTAAATCGGGCATTGCCGAAGAGACGTGGGCCGCCTTTAGAAACAGGATATACGCCAACATCTCAGACCTTATCTTCCACAATTTTGAAGTGCAAGAAGCAAGGAGAACAGGAGATGGGCGTAATTAATTTTTTTTCCCCACTTATTTTTATTTTGCCAGACTCGTCTCGAACTCAAGAGCTGCCGACCGCGACCAGTTTAATAGAATGGCATTGTCCTTTGTCTCATGCGACTACTATCATCACTTAACCTAAATTAACTGTTACTTCAGAAGCTTATCGTTAACAAATTGAAAGGATTGAGCGGTATTTTTTTTTATTCACTGTATTCAATATGAAGTTATTATTTTAAAATATATACCATAAAGGAACTAAATAAAGGAATTTCTAGATATTCAGCAAGAATACGCGGAACAAAGGCCAATGTCATACGTGTGCGTATTATGTTGATTTAGTATGAATAATCATTATTCAAAAATGATGATTATTAATAATTAAAATATAATTTTTTAAGGTTATAAACTAAAATAAAAGCGAAAATTGTTGTACATTCATCCAGATTTGTAAGACAAAAAAACCAATTGCCTATAGAATTCACTAGTTTTCGTGGTTCGCTTGACCAGTTAAGTTTTTAGTTGAGTAAAAAAGTCAATGTCACATGCGGGATTCGAACCCACGACTTTCGTCTAGATACGCCGCTGCTCTACCACTTGTACTATCGATTTCGATCCACTCGGACACTAACTTCTCATCTCAACCTCACCTTTTGAACGTTTCCCTCCTTTTTGCCATACCAAACCATTTAAATTAATTTTTTTAAATAAAAACATGAATTTTTGGTTAATTTGGTTTACATTAAAATAAGTATGTTGTAATTAATATAACGACAATAATATACGTAGTTTGAATAAAAATGAGTGTCCGGTTCTTTTGTCTTGTACTGTACTCGATGGTACACGACGAAAATCTGGACAGTGGGATAGCATAGCGTAGAGAAGGGTAACGTTGCATAGCATCGGGCAGATGTGCACGGGGGTAATACAGTCTTATGGAAAATTGGTCTTTGGATTTGCGTCGGGTAGCGACGCATGGCGTTGCATCGGTTAAGTTCCTTGCTCAAAGTATTTCCTCGTGTGTGTAAACTGTCAAACACTTGATTTTGTAACGTTTTTATTCTCGCATTATTCGATAAAATAGGCACAATCTTGGTTTTGTTTTCTAAATCGCCACCTTCCAGTGAGTGAGGAAAGTGCAAGGTTGATAGGTTTAAGAGCAAGGACCGCGACCTTCGGGCTAACGGGCCGCTAAACACAGGATATTCGTCTAGTCCCCCTACTCGACTTCCTATTCCAAGCGAATTTAAACTTGTTTCTTTGTTTCTTTCCCCCAACGTCGAATCTCAAACCGTTAATCCTTTCTTTAAACAAAATAAGAAAAAAAGACGACAAATCGCTATGATTACATTTTACATTTATAAAAGCCTGTTGATTACACAGCATGTAAAATCCCCGCCGGCGGATATTATGCAAATTGGACTTTATTCGTAAAACAAACACTCTCGTAACTATTGTGATTCCGCAAATTGCTGGAGTTATCTCTGACCGGTTCACAACCCCCTTTGGACGAATCGGTTTTCGCCTCGGTGCCGCATTCCTCAGAGATGGACCCGTCGGTTTCAAGAGCCTCGTTCTTGCGTAACGAAGAAAGCCGATTTTTGTTTCTTTAAAATCTGCAGGGCAAGAATGGAAGCTTGGCATTTAGCTTTCAGTTTTGCCGGACAAACCGGTCCACCTTGTAACGTTAACATATGGATCAACAGTTTTATACCGGTTAACCGCCTTTTTTTATTTATTTAATTCCTTTCTTATTTTTCCTTGAAACTCGGGTTCACAGCTCCAAACCCCCCCCCTCCATGAATTCATAAGTACACTGCACTAAAATAGACATGAAAAATAAATCATACCTATTTGAAGATCGTGAGATGTGGTCTGGTGTGGCGTAGGTTTTACAAAAACATTTTCTTTATCATGCCAACGTTTCAACCTAATTGAAATCATCTTCAGGGCTCAGTGTTTGTTTTCTGCGTAATTGGGTCGTGGGTACTCTCAACACGACAGACAAGAATGACACATCTACGCAGAAAACAAACACTTTGAGCCCTGAAGATGATCTCAATAAAGATCGAAACGTTGGCATGATAAAGAAAATATTTTTCTAAAACCTACGTCACACCAGACCGCACCTCACGATCTTCAAATAATCATTGGCTAACGGTCACTAAATACCACACATAAATCATACCCTGAAATATACAGATATTTTCAATGTAGAAAATGGTATTAAAAAGCTATTAATCTTTCTGGCCAAAATCATTTGTAAAAATTCATCTTCACCCACATTAACAATGATGAAAGAAAACATGATTTATACACACTATCGTCACTTATATTTCTACAGAACTGATTCATGGCGCTTGCAGCATATTGAGGTCCGAAGACGTCGAATGTAATGTACAATATGCTGCAAGTGCCATTAATCAGTTGCAGGAATAGAAATGACGATAGTTTGTATAAATCATGTTTTCTTTCATCATCTTCACCCATATCAGGATCATATTAGAAGAAACTAAGTAACAAACAAGAACTATAATATGAACTAAATGGAATGTAATCAACTCTGCATGCATGTATGACTATACGCATGAGCATTTCTATCATCAAAGTAGCTTACACTGCCCTAACTCAAAAAATAATACATCCAAATCTAATCATTTTCATAATACCGAATGATTATTCACTTCGCCACCTGAAGCTAAAGACTTTTCAAATGCAAAAGACCTCAAGATTATTATAGCATACATCTGTAAAATAATTGGATCTAGGTGTCTTATGGTGATAATGCTCCTATACATTCTACATTCGACGAGTGAGGAAAGACATAAAATCTGAATGTCTTATCTAGGATAATCATTGGACTATTTTGTTTTTCATAACGTATAACGCTGTACCTTGAAAATCTGAGCGCATGGCAGCGCGCTGGCCAAGTTACAGCAAGCCGCTGTGTATCTTTACATGAACCAATTCGCCCAAAGATGAGCTTTTGAAATTTGAAACATAAATTAGTCCGCTTAGGACATTGTAAAAATTTGATCACTTAATATTAATCCTTTTCGAAAGGGGAGAATTTCAAAATTTGCATTTTTTTACTGACTGACTCACTGATCATCAAAATTATATTGATATAAATAAGGTATTTCCCGTATAGTTAAAAACGTCAAATTCGGTAAATATTTATCCAAATTAATACCACTATAGGGAGGGAGAGTGTAGTCTCACCATCAAAATTATAAGTATATAGGTAGAAACATGAAATTTGGTACAAAGATAGTTCTTATATTGTAAAACAGATAAGAATGTGAAAATTTCAATTTTCCCAAAATTAATGTCGATTGTAGGAGGAGTCTCATCATCAAAATTGAACGGCACTTCCCGTATAAGTAGAAATGTGATATGTACCTACAAATGTAGGATAAGTAAAGGAAAGAATCTGAAAATTGCAATTTTCTCAAAATTAGCACCACCTTAGAGGGGGGGAGGGTTTTGTCTTATTTTCAAAATTGTCGTATAAGACACTTCCCGTATAGACAGAACCGTGATATTTGGTAGAAAGATAAGGCTTATATTGTAAGTAAAGGGACAAATCTGAATATTGCAATTTTCTCAAATTAGTTCCATTTTAGGGGTGGCTGGGTGGGGTTGTCTCATCATCAAAATTACAAACTACTTCCCGTATAGGGCAATGAACTTCGATCTTTCAAGCAGAAATACATGCCATCAATGCTTGTGTCCTGGAAAATCTCAAAAGAGGTTACACTGACAAAAAAATCCTCATAACATCAGACAGTCAAGCAGCTATTAAAGCACTGGCATGTAAAAGAATTACATCAAAACTAGTCAGTGAATGTATCCAAAATCTCCAAAACCTGGGAGAACACAACAACCTGATGATATCTTGGGTGCCAGGGCACAGGGGAATTCTGGGTAACGAAGAGGCGGACAAACTGGCCAGAAGAGGATCTGCAAGACCATACATAGGCCCCGAACCTATCCTTGGGATAACAAAAACAAACATAGATTCCTCCATCGCAGAATGGATCCAAACAAAACAAAGAGAGAAGTGGATAAACTCTAGCGGTGCTAGACATAGTAAACTTATGCTGAAACAACCCTCACCAAAATTGGCAAAAACACTGCTGCAATTGGAGAGGGCAAAACTCAGAGGAGTGGTGGGACTACTAACCGGTCACTGGTATCTGAGAAAACATCTACACAACATGGGTATATACAGCGATGAAAACAGCCACTCATATCATCTTCGAATGCGAAGCAACAGCTCAATGGAGGTTTAACCTAGCGTACGAAAAAGACACAGGGAACCAAATTGCAGCAATAACAGTCAATGACTTGATGCTTCTGAGAAGAAGGATTGAGTCTATTGACTAAACTAGGGAACTGGGAAGGTACAATAAGCCAGAAGGCTGCAGTGCCCGGGGAGTGCAAACCCCGCTTCCTAGTATCCTTTTCTACCATACCATACCATACCATAGGGCAATGAAAAGACTGGAACTTTTTTTATGAGTTCTCTACCTTCCCTTCACTCATCTCTTCTGTGTGAGCAAACATGGTCTTGATGTCATTAAGAAACTGGCCAAGTGTTAACCAATAAAAATAAGAATTATCGGGCACATAAAAGTAGGAGTGAAGTGAGGTTGGCCACAAGTAGTTATTACTACTT
The DNA here is from genome assembly GCF_000648675.2 of Cimex lectularius. Taxonomy (NCBI): domain Eukaryota; kingdom Metazoa; phylum Arthropoda; class Insecta; order Hemiptera; family Cimicidae; genus Cimex; species Cimex lectularius. Next base: position 90,554 of record NW_019392741.1, read on the forward strand.
TGATAGGCTGACTTTTTTTACTTTCTTAGGAGGGATTCTGGAACTTTTCTCTTTTCTTTTAAGTTCTCTCAGGTTATGGACTAAAAATGAACTAAAAAAGAATGGACTTGGCCACAGTGTAGATATCATTAGATAGAAAGACCAATATTTTTGGAGGTGGTCTGGAACTTGGCCCTTTTTGCACAGTTTGGTTTTAGTTGGGATAGTTTTCTCAAGCCAATAAAATCTTATAGTATTTTAAAACCATAAGAGAACCTCATCCCACGGAGCAAACGGTAGCGAAGGTTTTTGGTCTAGATGTGACAGGACACAAAGGAATTTTGGGTAATGAAAAAGCGGCCGAGAACCTATAATTTGGATGACAAAAACGAACACATAATTCTCCATCTCAGAATGGTTCCAAAATATACAAAAAGTGAAATGGGCAAAATCTAGACGTGACAGACACAGCAACCTTATGATAAAAGAACCCTCAGCAACCCTACATTTCTACAGATGGAGAGGGCTAAACTGAGAGGAGTGATAAGACTGTATACCGGTCATTGGCATCTAGAAAGCATCTTCATTCAATGATGACCCAATTTGTAGATTATGCAATGTTGAGGCAGAAACAGCCGCCCATATCATCTTCGAATGCGAATCCACCGCTCAATGGAGACATAACCTGGAATAAAGAAACCCCATGGAAAGGAATTGTAGCAACGACAGTCAATAACCAATCTCTTTGGGAGAAGGATCGAGTCGATTGCACTGGTCTAAGGAACTAGGAAAGTACAATAAGCAAGAGGTCTTCCGTGTTAGAACAACACAAAAACCCCACTGCTAGTCTCCATCATCATAATCATCTAGATCGATTAGTTTTCATGGTATAGTAGCAGCAACGTTTGGCAGTTCCATAAACTTTTAAAACTTGAGATTACATTAAAGGTATTGAGATAAAAATTGTTGAGATAAAAGAGTCAATGTCACGAGTGGGATTCGAACCCACAACCCCCGGCTAAATATTCCGCTGCTCTAACCACTTGAGCTATCGCGACTTCGCTCCATTCGGACATCAACCCTCCATCTCCGAGTGGATCGAAGTCGCGAGAGCTCAAGTGGTTAGAGCAGCGGCGTATTTAGCCGGGGGTCGTGGGTTCGAATCCCGCTCGTGACACTGACTTTTCATCTCAACCAATACCTTTCATAAAGGTTAATTAATTGAAAAAAAGTTAATTGGTCAATCAGACCACGAACTGTAATGGATTACATATAAACTTAGGTCTGTTCATTTTGGTCTGCCCACATTTGCTGTTTTGGTCTGTGAGTACGCGTTTTGGCTTTACTTCATTCTATAAAGGATCTTAAAGATTGATTAGAAAAATAGGAGCTCTGACAGACCAAAAAGACTAGGAAAGGGAGGCCATACTGCGGGTCCATTACTCCGCAGACCTCCAGAGGAACTGTTCCAATATAAACATTTTTTGTTTATTAAATTAACGAAACTTAAAACATTTTTCTAATCTAAACTTTAGATCAAATTGAATTTTGCTTATTTTAGCAGGTGTATAGTACGTTTTAACAGATTAGATATAAAATTCAACCCAACTCAATTCTTCATGGGGGTCCGTTTCATCTCGATTTTTCATACTCCCTGGGTTCGAAGTTAATACAAAACTGTTGTTTTTGCAAACCCATCTTTGTTCAATGCTCCAGCGTATTAGCCATTTTGTGTCAGAAGCTGGAGTGTTATGTAAGCGATTTAGCGAACTGAGACGTTTGCTCTTGTTATTTTCAGCCAACTAACCGTTCTCCTAATAGCCGTTTCATTGCCTAATCAATCCTATTTTCATGCCGATCTTTCTTACGGCGAATCAAATTTAACCCTCGGGATTTGGTCTTAGAATGACTGACGACACACATATATATTTTTTTTAATGTGTACCTTTTATGTTTCAGTCGGACTCACACGGTATTGGATTCGGAATAAAAAAGGAAATATTTTTTCTTAACTTGGAGGACGGCTATTTCGGCTGTCAAGTGAACGAGTCGACGGACTTCCTCCAACTTTACGAACTGTCAAGGCTTTGCGATGGAACCAACGATTGCTACAGGGGATCCGACGAATTGGCAAGGGAACTGAAATGTTCCAGTAAGTAAAAAATATCTCATATTTTTATGTTTAGTATTGTTATAGTAGAAGTACTGTTTATCGCTATATCCTAGTATCTCATCACCCTCGTTTAAAGTTAAGAATGAATATAATATTTGACCAATTCTGTGAAAATAAAATTTACAATAATAGAGGAGCTCTTCATTCTCAAGTAAGTAAGCAGTAAGCCCTAAGCATACAAGTAAAATATTACTTGCCTCAGTGGTTTTAAAGGAACAATTTTATACTTATTAGTATATTATGTTTTAAATTGAAAATATTGATTGATATAATTGTTATAATTAATGCCTCCAAACAATAATAAACAATAAAAATAAGAATTAATAGTATTTTTAATTATTTATTTTATTTTATTTTTTTATTGAAAAGAAATCAAAATAATAATTTAGTGATTATTTTGAGATGGTAGGATGCGGTCTGGTGTGACGTAGGCTTTACAAAAACATTTTCTTTATCGTGCCACGTTTCGATCTTTATTGAGATCATCTTCAGGGCCTGGAATTTAAACAATGTTTATAAATCCCAGGCCCTGAAGATGATCTCAATAAAGATCGAAACGATGGCACGATAAAGAAAATGTTTTTCTAAAACACCAGAACACTTCACACCAGACCGCATCTCACGATCTCAAAATAATAATTAACGGTCAATAAATACCACACATAATAATTTTTTTTATTGCAATGTTTTTACAACCTTTCTTCTCTGGTGGAGGAGAGAGAGTCAGTTATCTACCTTTCTGAACCTCTGTCCCATCATGCTCTATCCAGGTTGATTTTATTTTAATTTTTGATTAAATTTCCCTACTGGCTATTTAATTTTAATTACATTTGTCCTAATTTTATTTGTACACCTTTTTATTTATTTATTGTTTGCTTAATCAATATTGTATTACCATTAATTTATTACTATTTTAATGTATTCTTTTTTTCTTGAGAATCTCTTTCTAAGGGATGTTACATGTATATTGAAAGATCCTTTTAATTTAAAATATCACATTTTGGATTTTTAAATTTTATGACGCCTGACAATTTTTTAAATAGTTAAGGGCTCCAATTATTGTTACTTATTATTATAGCTCGTATATTTTTTATTTCTCGTCCTATTTTTTAGTTTCCTCTTTTTCATTCGATCTCTCTTCTCTTTCTCACTCACTCACTCTCTCTCTCTCTCACTCTCTCTCTCTCTCTCTCTCTTTCTCTCTCTCTCTCTCTCTCTCGTTGATTGCAAAAAAAGGCCAATATGACCTAAATCTACGAGTATTATAAATAAAGGGTTTCAATTTAATTCAGTTTTCTCTCTCTCTCTCTCTCTCTCTCTCTCTCTCTCTCTCTCTCTTTCTTTTTATCTTTCTCACTCTCCCCCCTCTCTCTCCCTCTCTCTCTGCCATCACTCTCTCTCGCTCGGTCGCTCTCTCCCCATCTATCCATCTCTCTCCTTCTCTCCTCTTGTAAATTTTCTTAAATTCTATTTTAAAGTTTGTGGCGTTAGTTCTGTCTTTGAACACATGCTATGTAGAACTGATCGACACTGTACTGGGTCGGTACATTTTTTCGCAGGTTTAAGTGTTTCATTCATGTGCGATTTGGCTTCACGCCATCTCCGTTGTAAAAAAACTTTTAAATAGCATGAAGCCCATTTAACACTATCCCTCTCGTCACGACGCAAGGTGAAAGGCGTGGAACAGTTATGCAATTGGCCCGTGCACTTGGGGCCTGCAGGATGCAGCTATGACGCTCGGAAGTGCATAACGGACCGCTGCCCCTTGAATCGACCTTGGCTCAGCTCGTTAATTGAATAACACCAGATAATTTTTATTAGTAATCACTCTTTCCGCCCAGTTGATTGGGGCTGTTCGCCTTTGTTCCTCCTCCGCCAAGGCCCGAGACCGTAACTGTTGCACAATCGGGTCCTCGAACGTCCCACGTTCTTCAAACAAGACATTGCTCATCGCCAAATAAAGATACAACGGGATATTTTAATTTTTCATATTTACAAAACTAACATGTGTTCACCTACCTCTAATATTTACAGAATTTTGCCAATAATTGAAACTTAAATCAACTTGATTTCTTTATAATTACAACAAATCAAAAATATAAATAAGATTATTCGGAAATCGAGAGATGCGGTCTGGTGTGATGTAGGTTTCAGAAAAACATTTTCTTTATCGTGCCAACGTTTCGATCTTTATTGAGATCATCTTCAGGGCTCAAAGTATTTGTTTTCTGCGTAATTGTGCCATTCTTGCATGTCGTGTTGCGTGGGCACTACGCAGAAAACAAACACTTTGAGCCCTGAAGATGATCTCAATAAAGATCGAAACGTTGGCACGATAAAGAAAATGTTTTTCTGAAACCTACATCACACCATCCCAATAATCATCGACTAACGGTCACTAATCACCACACAATATAAATAAGAAGATGTAATTGAAACATTTTTGAAGGTTTTGATTATTTAGCCCTGTTCATTAAACTCATTTAATGTAATACCAATCATTGGTTTCATAGTATAAATGGAGAAAAATCCATTAGAAAATTAGAAATATATGTTTTTAACTATAGTTTTTTCTTTTAGATGACTGTACGAAGGAATCCGGGGCAAGATGTGAGAATGGAGCTTGTTTGGACTCACAATGTCACTGTAATGACGGCTACGGTGGCTGTTCTTGTGAAGTTCCAGGTACGTGGCAACTTTTTTCCCCATTTGGCCTATCAGTTCTAAATTTTTTTCTGATTTTTAGACGAGAACGAGTGTAAGTACCGACCATGCGACGTGTTTGCCCACTGCACTAACACGTTGGGTAGCTTTCACTGCTCATGTTTTCCCGGATATACAGGAGACGGTTTCCATTGTCAAGGTAAAATACTCTTCTACTGGGAGAAAAATGTTTAAAAAAATGATCGCTATGTTCACGCTGTCGCGTTTGCAGATGTAAACGAGTGTGACGATCCAGCAGTTGCAGCACGTTGTGTGGCTAATTCCGAGTGTTGTAATCTGCCTGCTCATTTTCTCTGTAAATGCCTGCCAGGGTTTGAAGGAGATGGAGAGGAAGAATGCATAGGTATATTTGTGGTTCATGAAATTCATTGCTATATAAAAAAAATAGCTCTTTTAAAAATGGAAGACGCTTTCCTAATAATTTAATACTAAGTAGTAATATACTACTGAATACTTTGTGCTTTCAGATATCAATGAATGTCTCAATCCTCACGCGTGTGGTCATAATGCTGTTTGTCATAACATCCCTGGAAATTATACATGCAGTTGTTTAGAAGGCTATGACGGTAATCCATTTCAAGAGGTATGTCCAAATCACTCGCATTCAGTTCATGTTCATTTTGCACACTAAAATGTTGAATTTATAGTGCTTCGATGTAAATGAATGCTCGTACCAAGGCTCTTGCGGCCATGGTGCGATATGCAGCAATACAATCGGAGGTTACCAATGTGCTTGTCCCATCGGGACCACAGGAGATCCTGTCCATGGATCATGCGAAGATATGAACGAATGCGACCAGAACCCGTGTGGATCAGGTGCAAATTGCATTAACACTGTTTCCAGCTTTGAATGCAGCTGCCCACCGGGTTTTTACGGAGATCCTTACATCGAATGTACAGGTAGGTGTCTTTTGAAATATTACTCGGTAAGTAAAAGTGACAAATCAGCACAATTCCTTTCATCCTGATTAGTCAATTTGTATATATAAGTAGTGTTGTATTTAAACATTTAACTAATGAAAATGGAGAGGTGTGTTAACATGATTGCTTGACTAACCCAAAGATACAGACGAATGCGCTTCATCACCGTGTGGCAAAGGAGCGCTTTGTGTCAACACCCCAGGAAACTACAGCTGCAAGTGTAGAGAAGGATTCACCGGGATTCCAGAAAAGGAGTGCGTTGATGTCAACGAGTGTGGAAGGAGCAATTCTTGCGGTGTGAATGCAAAATGTGTCAACAGTCCAGGCAGCTACACCTGTTCTTGCCCAACAGGATTTTCTGGAGATCCACAAGTCTTCTGCCAGAGTCAGTTACTAACACTTTGTACAGTCCTATTTTATAGAAATATGGATCTAAAACTCTCCTAACAATTAAAACTCATAATAAACTGGGATTTTGCTAATTTAGGAACTATGGTTGATATACTAATATACTGACAAAATGTCCCATATTTCCTAAGTAACTTTTTTAATATCTTCTGCCCTCTCACATATTATTATATAATGAATACATCCATATTTCAAAATGCTTCATGGGCTTCTGCAATGCATGCTTGTACAGCAATATACCATTTTGTGTTTCAGCTCATTTTTACTTTTTTCTTTTTTTTTTCTTCGACTGTTTGCTTGTTCTCTTAGCATGTTCTACACCATCTATAATTCTAGATCTTATATTTTATTTTGGAATCAAGCTGCAATCTTTTTCTTCATTTCTTCTCATGAGGTAATTTTATTATTATTCTTTTCTCTTTTTATATTTATTTATACACTGATAGGCAAAAAAGAGGACACCCCCATTTTTTTAGTAACTACTTGCAATCGTTATAATTTTTATTTTTTGTTTTTAATGGATATTTTTAATGAAAAATATAAGGTATAGCTAAATAAAAATAATTAGATAAACAATTACACTGAGTAAAACAATTTCACCAAAAATATTGTTATTGGAATAAAGAAAATATTCAATTCAGTATGGAGTGTATCCTCCTCTTGCAGAGTTGATCACTTGCTTCGAGATGGCATCAGTTTTATGTGTTTTGAAAGTAGTACTGTGGAATATTTTCTTACTCCTCCAACATTCTTAATTCCTGTAAATTTTAGCATTTAGGCATCACTGAGTGATTTTTTACCCTCTTCGACAACTCATCCCAAAGGTGTTCCATTGAGTTGAAGTCGGGACTACATGATGGCCAGTCCAAAGATTGAATTGAATCCCGTTCTGAGTAGCCACCAACGATCCTAGCTGTGAGGTGCCGTGCCTTGTCATGCATAAAAATAAAACCTTCACCAATTAGTGGCATATAAGGAACATCTTGATAATATTCAATGTATTGAACAACTGTTAGGGAAACCTCGATGAAAATCATGTTGGTGCGACCTTCCCTAGAGATGCCTGCCCAAACCATAACACGATACACCTTCATAGCTTCTCCAGAATGAAAATGTTGCTGGTAGATTTCACTCTCCTGTTCTACAAACCCTCTCTTGGCCATTAGGAAACCTCAAACAAAACTTTGATTCATCCGAAAGCAAGATTTTAGTCCAGTTGATGTGATTTCTTGTAAAATTTAACCAAGCTGTTCTGTGCCTTGTCAGAAGTTCTGGACCAGTGGCCTTCACGCACACAATCCAGCTTCTGAAAGTCTTCACCTTACAGAGCATAAACTGACAATAACATTTTTAACTTGTTGAAGTCGTTGCTAGATCTAAACAGTGGTAGAATGTCGATTACAGAGTACATTCAAAGCAATAAAACGATCATCTCTTTGAGATGTAATGCGATGGCGACCTGATCCACACTTTCTTAAGTAACCTCCAGTATTTGTTGACTATGGAAGACCATTTGGACAATTGTTCTGGGAATGTTAAGCACTCTGGCCACATTGTTGCTTTTTCCATATTCCAACAATGCTATGATTCTAGCCAAATCTGTATCACTTAAAACCATCACTCAAACAAATTCGAAACTGAAAAATGACACAACTTAAAAACTACTGGAACCTTAAAAAAAAGGTTTTACAGAAAAACCAACAAAGAAGAAATTGACTTCGAAAATTTATTTACAAAATCCAATTGTAAATTCAACAGACCAAATATTGTTGTAAGATAATATTTGGAAGATTGTCTAAAAGATAATTGAAAATATTAAGGGTGGCCACTTTTTTGATTATCAAATATTTTCATTTTCAAAATGAACAACTTATACACACTATGAAATATCTTTTTTGCACAACTATTAACAACTATGTTATGTTAATTTTATTTTATCCCAATCAATTATTGCACATAATAGTTAAAAAACAACAGTGTGTTATCGTAACAATATATATTTTCGTAAACTAATAGCATTTATTTTGTGTAATAGATATAGATGAGTGTGCAAACAATCCCTGTGGGAAAAATGCAATTTGTAAAGACACAGTTGGAAGCTACACTTGCTTTTGTAATGAAGACTATACCGGTGACCCGTATACAGAATGCAAAGGTGAAATTTCAACACATAATTTTGTATATATTTCTTTGAGTGTGCTTTCACCAAAACTAAACGAACTTGTTGCAAATATTTAAACAGATTTAGATGAATGTGCTGTTCTTGAAAAACCATGTGGATCAAATGCTATTTGCGAGAATGCAAGCCCTGGCTATAATTGCCTCTGTCCACAAGGTTACATGGCTAAACCAGAACCATCAGTTGCTTGTGAACAGGTACATATTTATTTAAAAATCATGTTTCATAATTAATAATGTTAGTACATAAAGTTGAATAAAGTTGTCTTTTAAGAGATCATCATGCTTGCATAATCATTATATTTTGTGGGCACATATTATTTTTGACTAAATATAATTTAAGGTTGATGTCACTGTGCTCTGCAAAAGCAAATTTGACTGTGTAAACAATGCAAACTGTATCGAGGGACAGTGTTTTTGTGAAGATGGTTTTAAAGCAGTTGGCTCAATTTGTGAAGATATCAATGAGTGTGCAGCTGATCCCTGCGGTCAATTTTCCGTTTGTACAAATACCCCAGGAGGATTTAGCTGTGACTGTCAGTCCGGTTATGTCGGTGTTCCCCCACGAATTCTTTGCAAAGGTACATTCGGTAAGCCTCTTTTCCTTCGAGACAATTTAATAATTTTTATTTTCATTCCTAGCACCTTGCGATGATGTAAAATGTGGAGACCATGCATACTGCAAGCCAGAAGGTCAAGACGCTTACTGTAATTGTGAGGAAGGTTGGACCTTCAATCCAGCTGACATCTCGGCCGGTTGTATTGGTGTGTATTTCATATTTACATGCACTATGACTGTTTAATGTGAATTTTTTGTTTTTTTCCGTTTAGATATTGATGAATGTGACAAAGTTAATGGCCCTTATGGAAGATGCGGAGAAAATGCAGTTTGCATAAATGCGCCTGGCACATTCAGTTGTCAGTGTAAGCCTGGATTTACTGGAAATGCTTTCGTAGAATGCAAAGGTAAAAACATATATATATAATAAAAACATGATTTATAAGTATAAAATTGATAATTAATTTAAAAATACATTTTAGATGTTGATGAATGTAAAAATGGAGATGAATGTGGTAAAGACGCAGTGTGCACGAATACAGCAGGATCTTATGCTTGCACTTGTCCAAATGGAACTGTACCAGAGCCAGACCCATTTACAAAATGTGTTCATGTTGTGACATGTTTAAAAGACAATGATTGCCCTGGTAATGCCATTTGTGACCAACATCAGAGGTGCTTTTGCCCAGAACCCAATGTTGGAAATGATTGTAGACGTTAGTATCTGTTATAGTAGAATTTATTGGTCAAATAGTAATGCCTATCAAACTTCATGGTAATGGTTTTGTGCTTTAGATCCTTGTGAATCGATGTCTTGTGGGCCAAATGCACAATGCACAATCTTAGGTGGGCAAGCACAATGCATATGCTCAGGTGGTTTTAAAGGCTCCCCTCCGAGTTGTACTGATATCGATGAATGCAAAGATCAACCTTGCGCCATTGGCGCCATTTGTGAAAACACTCCGGGTGGATATTCCTGCCAATGTCCAAGAGGTTCCAGAAATTCAGATGCTTACGAGTAATTATTATTTTACGATCGTATTGATTTGTTAGTTGAAAATTACTAAAATTAACCCAATTTTTCAGAGGGGATTGTTCTGTGGTCAGAAATGTTGATACTTGCAGCCCTTCAAAGCCTTGCCCTTCAGGAGAAATATGTGTGGCCTCTGCCGGTACTGACAGTGGTGTATGCATTTGCTCTACTGGATTTTATCGACAAGAGAGCGGACAGTGCAAAGATTTAGACGAATGTGAGGCAGAGCCTTGCGGGCCAAATGCAATCTGTAAAAATCTCCCAGGGAGTTATGAATGTGCTTGTCCACCAGGTTTCAATGGAAACCCATACAGTGGCTGTGAAGGTATTTTCACGACTCAACCAAACATATATATTGATGTAACAATATTCCGTTTATTATTAACAGAATGCAGCAGTTTGGAATGTAAATGCCGACCACCATACAAGATTATTGGACAGGAATGTGTCTTGGCAGATTGTTCCAAAACTAACAAGTGTAGTGGTGGTGCTGAATGTGTAACAATAGCAGGTGGTGTGAGCTATTGCGCTTGCCCAAAAGGACTGCAGGCAGGTGAAAATGGAGAATGCGAAGGTATACATAAAAGCCAAAAATGTATTATTAATTTTTTTCCCAAATATATTTAATTTGTTTATATTTTAGATGTGGATGAATGTAAAGAACAGGGTTCTTGTGGCTATGGTGCTGAATGTATAAACAAACATGGTTCTTTTACTTGCTCTTGTCCAAAAGGATACAACGGTGATCCATTGCATTTATGTGCTCCTAGTCAAATCCGCTGTTCCAGTAATGTTGACTGCAATGCTAATGAGATATGTGAACAGCCAGGGGAGTGCGTCTGCCCTCCACCTTATTTTGTCGATGTCTTAGATAAGCACAAGTGCAAAAGTATTTATGTTCCGATAAACTTATTAATTGTTTTGACATATTTTTAACATGAGATTTTTAGGCCCCTGTGAAAGATTTCCATGTGGTATTAATGCAAAATGTTCTCCGAGCGATCCTCCAAAATGTCAGTGTGCAAATGGATTCAAACCTGATCCTGTCAGTGGTGGATGCATTGATATCAACGAATGTGATGAGAACCCGTGTGCTGAAGGTGCAGTGTGCATAAACCAGAATGGAAAGTTCCAGTGTGTTTGCCCTTCTGGAACAAATGGGGATCCTTACAAAACAGGATGTATGTTAAATTATTTCTTTCATTTTGAGTTCATTTCTAATTTTTGAATTAAATCACTATTCCAGGTAGAGGATTACTTGGAAAGAAGGAGTGCACTGGAAACCAAGATTGCATAGGTGAACTCACTTGTGTTGAAAATAAGTGCGTCAACCCTTGCGAACTTTTACCGTGTGGAAAAAATGCTCATTGTGAAGCTGAAGAACATGCTGCATGGTGCCGTTGTTCTGTTGGCTTCATTGAGTCTCCAAATGAAGGCTGTGTATCACGTAAGTTAAAAAATAAACAAATAAATAAAAATAAAGGTTAAATGAGAAACTGAACAAACAAAACTTTTTTTATTAGCCTGCAGTGGAGTTATTTGTGGAAAAGGAGCTCAATGTGTCGTAACTAACAATGGCCCTGTTTGCAAATGCCCAGAAGGTGCATACGGCAATCCTTTCCCAGGAGGTGTATGCATAACAGATGTTTGCTCTTCGACAAATCCTTGTGCTCCACCGAGCATTTGTGTTTCTGGCCGTTGTAAGAACAAATGCGGAATTGAATTATGTGGTATTGGAGCAATTTGTGATATGTCGAGAGAGCTGTGTATATGCCCACCGCTGTTTATAGGGAATCCTCAACTTGTCTGTGTTCCTCGTAAGCATTTAACATTTGATTTTGAATTTTATTAGTCAGCATTTGTTTGTATCTATGAAAATATCTATACCTTTTCATTAGTATTTTGATTTTATTTATTTTTATTTCTTCTTCGTCTAAAAGAGACTTTAATTTTTAACAGCAATCACTATGCCAGCCTGCTTCCCTGGTTGTGGCGGGAATGCTCATTGTACTTATGGTGCAACTGGCAATGTTTGTTCTTGTGATCCTGGTACGAGTGGAAATCCTTATGAAGAATGTGCAAGTACTTTACTTGAACGACAGGTCTGCAAACCCAATTCTTGCGGCAAAGGAGCAGTATGTAGGCAGGCATCAAATAAAATAGAATGTACCTGCCCTCAAGGATATAGAGGAAATCCTTATGTTTTATGTGAAGGTATGTACAAAATCCATTTATCATGAGAATATCCTTCCTTTAATTTGATTTTATTGATAGATATTGATGAGTGCCTTGGTGATGCATGTGGCACAAATTCTGTCTGCATAAATGCTCCTGGTACATTTGATTGTCAGTGTAAGGCTGGATATATCGGAAATCCATTTTATTCATGTGTTGCAATGGCTCCACAAACTTGTTTAGATCCAGCAACCTGCGCCTGTAGCAAAAATAGCCCTTGTCCTTCAGGGTAAATGAATAATTTGATTTAGTTTTAAAACTAAACAACTTTTTTTAAAGACAATTTCAATCATGTTTGGAAAATTTTCAGGTACGTCTGCAAAAAAGGAAAGTGTAAAAACCAATGTGATTCATTAAAATGTGGACCAAGAGCTGCATGCATTAGTGGGCAATGTATTTGCCCCCCAGGGTTTTCAGGATTGCCGACTGATTTGAAAGTGGGTTGTCAGATTTTGGAACAGTGTACAAATGATATGGATTGCAAATCTTCAGAAATTTGTTTCCAAGAGGGCAAAGGGTTAAGAAAATGCTTAGACGCTTGTAAAAAAATCCAGTGTGGACCTAATGCGCTATGTGTGACTGACAATCACAAATCCACTTGTATTTGTGTCGATGGTTATTTTGGTAGTCCGAGTGATCTTGCCAATGGTTGTCAGCCTTCAAGAACAGTGCCGAGAGAAGACTGTACTAAAAATGAAGATTGTCCAACTGGGTTAATATGCGCATTAAACATCGACGGTGTTCATTCTTGTGTAGATCCTTGCTTCAATGTCGCCTGTGGGAAAAATGAAGTTTGTACAAGCGATAAAACCGGTCAGCCCAATTGTAAATGTTCTGAAAGCTTCAACTGGAATCCAATTTCTTCAGAATGCGAAAAACCATCTCTACCTGACTGTGCCATTGACAGCGATTGTAAATCTAAAGAATCTTGTCGACAGGATGCTCTTGGAGTCCTGAAATGCATGAAAGTCTGCCTAGACTTTACATGCCCACAAAATGCAATATGTGTTGCTTCATCCCACAAAGGGTATTGCCAGTGTGTACCCGGTTTCACAGGAAATCCTAATGATAGAAATGGATGTGTCCCAATTTTACAGAGTAAATGTGTTTCTGATAGTCAGTGTATGGAAAGTGAAAAATGTATAAAGGGTAAAAATGGTGTCAAATCTTGCAAACTGGCTTGTGATATGAAAAAATGCGGCCCTAATACATTGTGTGTTGTCAATAATCATGTGGCACAGTGCCAATGTCCACCTGGACCATACACAGGAGACCCAAATACCACAGGGTGCAAAGAAGTACCTTGTATTTATAACAAAGACTGTCCTGAAACTCAGTTATGTAACAGACTTTCTCACACTTGCCAAGAAGTTTGTGATAGGCACAAATGTGGTGATAACGCTGTTTGTATCGGAGAATCGCACCATGCAATTTGCCAATGCCCTCCAGGATTCAAACCCAATCCAGTGGCAGATATAGAATGCACGAGGATAAATACTTGCAAACCAAATCCTTGTCATCCAACAGCTATTTGTGGAGAAGATTTTGTTGGTGGATACACCTGTAAATGCCCTAAAAACCAGATTGGTGATCCACTTACGCTCGGCTGCCACGAAGAAGGAGAATGTCCAAACGGCGATTCAGACTGTCCTGAACAATCTGTTTGCAGGGAGGGAAAATGTGTTAATCCCTGCCTCGGCAGTTGTGGATCAAATGCTATCTGTACAGTTGTTGACAGGCAACCGGTCTGCTCATGTCCGACAAAGTTTCAAGCTGTTGGGACTTCAAATTTGTCACCGTGTGTCAGAATATTCACTACTTGCTCTTCTGATAGAGACTGTGATGGTGAAGTTTGCATAAATGGCCAATGCAAATGTAAGTTTTTAAATTTTTTTTATATGTGGTATTGGCAATATTTAATATTTTAAATTTCTTTCTCAGCTGTTTGCCGAAATTCGAAAGACTGTTCTCAAAATGAGAAATGCATTCAGAATAAGTGCCAAACACCATGTACTGGACATCGCCAGTGTCTTACTTCACAAGCGTGCGTGAGTGGAATTTGCATAACAGGTTGTAGAAGCAACAAAGACTGTGCAGCAGATGAAGCTTGCATTTCAAATAAGTGCCAAGGTAAGTCTTATAATCGGTTTAATTAAAAAATAATAACAATAATGCTAAGAATTTTCATGGTGACTTTTTTTTTTTTTTAATTCTAGATCCTTGCACAAAGCAAGCTTGTGGAACGAATGCTCTATGCAAGGCCAGAAATCATGCAGCACTTTGCACATGTCCTAAAGGGTTTGCCGGAAATCCTGTTGCCGAAAAAGACTGTATCAGACTTCAAGCGTCATGCTCCAGTCGCAAACCCTGCCCTCCGAATCAGATGTGTGTTGAGGGTCAGTGTAAACCTCCATGTTCGGGAACGCATGAATGTGCAGTTGGCGAAAGATGCACAGACGGACTTTGCTTTAAAGTCTGTTTTGGTGGAAGCAACTGCCTCCCAGGCCAAGTTTGTATCGAAGGGATCTGCCAATCAGGCTGCACGTTAGATTCAGATTGTGACAATTACCAAGTCTGCAATGGAAACCGTTGCAGGTAACTGCAAATAGTTTTAGTTACATAATATAAAATGAATTATTTAGTAATTACTTGAATTGTGTGCTGAGATCATTACAATTTTAAAACAATCCTATTTAAAAATACATAACTATCTAAAACCTAATTTTCTGTTTCAGCTGCAAGAATGGTTTCACTTTAGGTGTTATTGGCTGTGAAGATATAAACGAATGTTTGACACAGCCTTGCCACCCATCTGCCACTTGTACGAATGGCATTGGTTCGTACAAATGTACTTGTGAAAATGGAAAAGTCGGAGATCCGTATGGAGAAAAAGGCTGTAGAGAAACACATTCGTGCTCAAATGATGATCAGTGCGAAGACACTCTGGGCTGTGTGAATAATGTTTGCACAGATCCCTGTTCGGATGGTCAAAACCCTTGTAGCCAGGCTGCACTGTGTATTGTGGACAACCATACACCTCAGTGTAACTGTCCAGCAGGTCACCTTGGCGATCCATATGACCCTCTTTTAGGATGCTTCAAAGTAGAATGTACTTCTGATGATGAATGTCCCCTTGATAAATATTGCGATCCTAAAGCTTACAAATGCATGGGTAAATAATTAATACAATGGATTAAATATTTAATTGGTCTTACATATACAATTTTTCTGTATTAGACCCTTGTGAAAAATTAAACTGTGGTCAAGGCACATGTCATTCAAGCAAACACAAAGGGACTTGCTCTTGTTATCCTGGATTTATGTTGACAAACGGAAAGTGTGTAGATCAAGATGAATGTCAGACAAACCCTTGTCATCCAAGTGCAATGTAATATATTTTTTCCCCTTCAAAACGTTCAAATATAAATTTTTTAACCTGCTTTGTTCTAGATGTCGAAATACAATCGGAAGTTTCCTATGTAGTTGTGCAAATGGTATGGTGAGCGATGGTGAACTAGGATGTAGAAAGCCTGGTGATTGTATAGTGCATTCAGATTGTCCTTCAAGTGCTGCTTGTATAGATCATATGTGTCGGGACCCTTGTCTTGTACCTAAAACATGTGCAAGTGAAGTTGTGTGTACCACTATAGACCATGCCACAGTTTGCTCGTGCCCTGTGAAAACAACAGGGGATCCAAAGGTAAAATATTTTCTAGTTTATTGAATAATTGAGTCATAATCACTGTTATACTTGTATATAGGTAAAATGTAGCAAACTTCAGTGTAGTAATGACTACGACTGCCTTGGAGATCAAGCATGTGTTTCTGGCAAATGCATTAACCCTTGTGAATTAGCAAATGTATGCGGTGAAAAAGCAACTTGCTCGGTTGTTGAGCATAACGCATTTTGCACTTGCACTGCTGGAACCACCGGTGATCCTCATTTGGGTTGTGTGCCATTACAGTATTGTAGTAATGAGCTCCAATGTCAGTCAGGAACAGCTTGTCGTAATGGAATATGTTTATGTATGTATAATTTTAATTCATTAAACAAAATTTGTTTTAAAATATTTTATTTATTTTATTGTTTATCTATTTCCAGCTGTATGTAGCAGTAATAGGGAATGTATTTTTGATCAACTTTGCATATCTGAAGTTTGTCAGCCAACATGTCATAAAAACGACTCCTGCCCAGATTTTCAGTTTTGCCAAAATAATATTTGTGTACGAGAATTAAAATGCTCATCTGACCATGATTGCGAAGATCATCAAACTTGCATTATTAACTCAGTGGGTCAGGTATGATTATTTGTAGGATCGGCGATATCACACGATCTCTAACATTGATCTATTTTACAGGCAACTTGTGAAAATGTGTGTGCAGGGAAAGTTTGTGGGCGAAACGCTGAATGTTCGGCCAAAGGCCACAAAGCGATTTGTAAATGCAAATCCGGCTATTTTGGAAATCCTCTATCATCATGCTCTAGAATAGAATGTGAATTTAATGAGGATTGTTCGAATGATAAAATTTGCGACGGTCACATGTGCAAGATATCATGCCTAGTTCACAACCCTTGCGGACAGAACGCAGTCTGTTCAGCAGAAAGTCACAGGCAGGTGTGCTACTGTCAACCAGGATTTTCGGGCGATCCGCATGGAGGATGCACGCCTGAAGACTATTGTGCAACAAATCCCTGTGGACCTGGAACTATGTGTGTCAATTCACGTGGCATGGCAAAGTGTTTGTGTCCAATGGGAACTATTGGAGATCCTTATAAAGAGGGATGCACCCAATCCATAAAATGTAAAAGTAACGAGGACTGCCCTCACATTGCACAGTGTGTCGACATAATGGGAGTAACCAAATGCAAAGGTATTTCTATTTATTCACAATTCAGTTAATTATTTAATTAATTAAAATGTATTGCTTAAGATGTATGCGAAGAGAATCCCTGCGGACAAAATGCAGAGTGTAAAGCAACAAATCATGAGGCGCAATGTGTATGTCGTTCTGGGTATAAAGGTGACCCCAGGGACAAACAAGTCGGTTGTAGACCAAAATCAATTGCCTGTAAGACAAACACAGATTGTCCTCATGACACTTACTGCTATGGAGGAATTTGTAGAAGTGAGTGCATTTTAAAATACATATATAATAAAAAAAAGATTTTCTAACCTTGATCATGTAATTTTTTTTAGATTCGTGCCAACAGAATTCAGAATGCAATCTTGATGAACAGTGTATCTTAGGGCGGTGCACAAACCCATGCCTTGATCCTAGTGTTTGCGGAATGAACGCCAAATGCTATGTAGTCGATCACAACAAACAATGCTCTTGCCCACCAGGATTTACAGGAAATAGTCTCACTGAATGTGTTCGAAGTTAGTAATTTATTTCTATTGTAAAACGTTAAAACCCATTACTAACAACTTAATGGTTTTAGTACCCAGTTCTTGCTCAACTAAAAATGACTGCCCTGCACAAAACATTTGTGAAGACAACTTATGTAGGCCAGTGTGTAAAGCTGATAATGACTGTGCTCTTAATGAAAAATGTCTTAAAGGGACATGCAAGCGTAAGTTTTTCAAAAAGAAATAATAATGTTGTTAAGCAAACAAAGTTTTAAAATTAATTTAAATTTTACAGTTACATGCAGGGTTGATAATGACTGTTTCCTTGGACATATATGCTCAAATAACCTTTGCATATTTGGATGCAGCTCTGATGATGATTGTTCTGCAAGTGAATCTTGTAGAGGAAACGTTTGTGTCAATCCATGTTCAGAAATATCCTGTGGGCCAAATGCAGTTTGCACGGTATCCAATCAACGGGCGGTTTGTTCTTGTGAGAATGACCTGGTACCTGCCCCCACTGCGAGTGTTGCTTGTGTGCGAGCACCTCCTCTCCGTTGTTCAATAAATAAGCAATGTACATCTGGTCATGTTTGTGTGGAGCAACAATGCCGGCCTTTCTGTGCGAGTGATTCGGGTTGTTTAAGGAATGAAAAGTGCGACGGCAATCTCTGTGTGCCAGTATGTAGACGAGACGATGACTGTGGTTCAGGAGAGATTTGTAATAGTTTCATGTGCCTGCAAGGATGTAGGAGTGATTCAGGTTGTCCTGGAGATAAGGCGTGTGCCAATTCAAAGTGCATTGGTATGTTCTATATATTTACTCGTAATTTGAAAAAATAATTTATCCGTAATATTACATATTTAGATCTGTGTGATTCGCCCACTTCATGTGGAACAAATGCCAAATGCTCTGTTCAGAACCACAAAAAGGTATGTGAGTGTATTAAAGGACTAATCGGAGACCCACAAGTTTCGTGTCGCCCACCAATTAAAAGTTGTCAACAAAATGAAGATTGTACTAAAGGATACACATGTTATCTTAATCACTGTGTGGCAAAATGTAACTCGTAAGTATATCAATAAAATATATACATATGTTTAAAATTAAAATGAAAAATAAAATACATGTTCTACTATATGGCATGGTAATAAACCGTCTGCCGGATCAACATTTATTAAATTAAATTATTTAATTTAGGGACAATGTGTGCTTATCTGACGAACGTTGCTTGAATGGAATTTGTAAAGTAATATGTAATACTGATGCCAAGTGTGGTTTAGGACAAATTTGTGAGAATCGAGTTTGTCAAGTTGGTTGTAGAAGTGATGTGGTGTGTCCTGGAAACAAAGCGTGTATTAATAAACAGTGCCGAGGTACTAAGAAAATGTTATTTTAAGTTCTAGTAAAAGCTGAAATGATCTGCTTAAAGCTTATAATCAATTTATTTTATTAGATCCATGTGAGAGTGCTTCCAATTGTGGTTCATGTGCGACATGTTCAGTAGTGAATCATGGTGTGCAGTGTAGCTGTGATAATGGCCTTGTAGGAGATCCATTAGTCGCTTGTGTTAAACCTCCTTTGAAATGTAATGGAATATGTACCTGTGATGAATCTACTGGCTACTGCACGACACCTTGTAAAAAGAATAAAGATTGCCCATGCGGTAACACTTGCTCGAACGGTGTTTGTGCCGCAATTTGTCTGAGCAATCAGCAATGTCCACCAGTAAGTTTTATTTTTATTTCAACAGATCATGATCATTGAATAATTTATTTGTTTTTTCAGGGACAGCTGTGTAAGAATGGTGTCTGTGCAAGTGGCTGTTTAAAACAGAGTGATTGCCCTTTTGATAAAACATGCTCAGAAGGGCATTGTGTAGATCCTTGCGGCACAAGTCACTCACCGTGTGGTTTAAATGCCGAATGTCGAGTTTCTGAACATAGACCCATTTGCCTTTGTCCTGCTGGAACAGCAGGAGAACCAACAGTATCCTGTTCGAAGAGTGCACTTTGCAATTCAGATATGGAATGTCCAAGTGATAAGACATGTGATGTGGATGGAGTATGTCGAAATCCATGCTTGAAAAACAGCCCTTGTGGTATAAATGCGCAATGTAGAGCTGTTGACAGGAGAGCGAGCTGTACCTGTCCCCCAGGATTTTATGGCAATGCTATGACAGAATGCAAATCAGGTTTGTATTTGAACTTTAAAACTAAATTCAATCAATATCACTCGTTGTTTTACAGCTAGCACAGGTGGCGACAGCTGTGCTAAAAATCCTTGTGGTCGTAATACTGTATGCCGAGAATTGCCAAATGGCTACGAATGCAGTTGTAGGCTGGGCTGCATCGGCAATCCAAACAAGGGATGCATATGTGAAGATTCAGTGAGAAGTGATCCTTGTTCATCCGCTAAGTGTGGTGTACAAGCATTATGCAGAGCTGTTGGAGATTCATACAAATGTTATTGCCCCATGGACTATCCTTTCGGAGATCCTCTCGTAAAATGTATTAAAATAACCTTCTTTTTTTTTTAATTTCTTAGTTCCAAAGTTAATTATTGAAATGTATTAGGTATTAAAAGAGGAGACTGTAGAACCGAAGGTTGTGGAGTGGGAGCTGAATGTAGAGAGAATGGTGATAATTTCATTTGTAAATGTCCCACTGGTACTCGTGGCAATCCTCAAACACTTTGCAAACCAGGTATGTTAGAATTTTATTTGACACAATCACCAGTATAATAAACACAAAATAACACACAAATGCATAAATAGTACAAATAAATTAGTGCAAAAATAGGTAATTCATATAAAGTACTCTACATAGATTGTAAATTTATACCAGGGATTGATTTATCCTTCATTCAAAATTAGAAATAATAAAGCTGGTCCCCTATGTATATATATGTTCATAAATTTGGAAATTTTTGTTTGCATGAAAAAACAAGTATCAACAAGCATGGAAATGTGTACAGTGTAAATTTTATTGGATGAAGCACTTATTGGTGAAGATGTATAGAATGATTGGAACTGTAAATAGACATTAAATGTAAATTCTTTGGTTTGATTTACAGTCCCTTAATTCAATTAAGTTGTGAGATATTCAAAACAGTATTCCAATCTACCTTTTTGCTAACGGCTATTACAATTATATAACTCACTGGTATTTCCAAAAGATATGTTAGCACTACACTTGAAAGCTTGCAGACAATTTTTTTTTTAAATTATAAATATGTCTGTGTATCCAATACAGCATAAAAATTGGATTAATGAACAAAGCTGAAATTATATCTTGGATTAGTTTTATATTGTGATTTTAGATTTAAGTTAGTAATTGCTTTTGGTTATCGAGAAGGCAGATTGGGAACTGTGAAAGAAATTAATCTCACAATATAGTTGGTGTTTTAAAACTAAATATTCAGGATTGGGAATGATTGAAGCTTTTTTTCTGTTTAGCACTCAGTGTTTATCTGTAGGCTTCCTTCTAAGTAATAATCTGTGTTTATTTTTGTAAATATAGCATGGTGAGAAAGATATATCTTTCACAGTTCTTTCAAAAATCTGTCCTCTCTAATAATAAATTTACCTTCTTAAATATACTGAATTGGTGGTATGTAGAGAGCGAGTGCAAGATGGACGTAGACTGCCCAAATGAGAAGGCTTGCATCAATGGAGAGTGTATAGAGGTGTGCAATATCAGGGGTTCATGCGGCCTGAATGCTCTTTGTCAGCCTGTGTTCCATAGGGCAGTTTGCTCGTGCCCCCAATGCCATTCTGGAGACCCAACCGTATCCTGTACCCCAGATTTGAAATGTCAGAATTCATCACCAAAAATTTCATCTCAAAAGTGCAAGTTTAATGAAGACTGTCCTGGAAGCATGTCTTGTGAACAGGGTGAATGTCAGGACCCTTGTTTAACTGGAAAACAGATTTGCAACTCGAATAAAAAGTGTCAAGTCCGGGAACATAATCCTATGTGTGTTTGCAAATACGGCTTTTCATTAAACGACAATGGAGAGCTTCAGTGTGCATCAACCGAACCTCAATGCAAAACTAGTAATGATTGCTCAACTCAGTTAGCATGCATGTCTGGAACCTGCTCCAACCCTTGTACCACGGATTTGTGCCCAGAAAACAGGACGTGTTTAGTCCTTAATCACAAGCCTGTATGTGTTTGTACAGAAAGTTGCAACCCTACAGTGTCCATTTGTTTAAGAGACACAGGTTGTCCACCAAATTTAGCCTGCACAAACTTTCAGTGTATGAACCCTTGTTTGAACACAACTTGCCCTCAAAACACTCCTTGCTTTGTGGAAGATCACAAACCAGTCTGCAAGTTTTGCCCCATGGGATATACGGCTGATCAAAAATATGGATGTATTAAAGGTAAAATATTTCACAATTGTTCCATTAACAAGACATATAAAATAATTGAAGTAAAATGAATGTGCGTGACGATGAAAATAATGTATTTACTTTCAATTAATACAGTAAAGCAAAAATATTGAAATTTGTAAATAGTTAACCAGTAATTGCATGTTGAATTAAAAAAATTAAAATATCTACTAATTTCTATGTGAATAATGAAAATAATGTAAATAATATTAAGTATTTTATAAATATTTATTCACAGACAAAGAGTTGACCAATGTCAGCTGCACTGTGGATAACCATTGCACAGATAAACACATCTGCGTTGAAGGGAAATGCACAGATCCTTGCACAACAATGAACAAATGTGGAAACCAAGCGGTTTGCATAACACAGGCACACAATGTTATTTGTATTTGCCCGGAAAATTATTACGGGAATCCCTATGTAAATTGTAAATACAACTATAGTAAAATTTCAACACCACATGAAATTGAAAAATATCTAGATATCCCACAAAAAACTCCATACATTGAAACGAAAGATAGCACCACAACACTTCCTGTTCATACCTCTACAGACCAGGCGGCACAAAAAAATACAGACCAAGTTACATTCATTGACATAAGATTTGGAGCTAGTTCAACAGAACCTGCAACATATTCAGAAAATAATATCATCGAACAAATACAAACTACTATTAGTTCAGATGGACAAACCAGAGAAGGAAAAGGCACAGTCACGAAAATATACGACGAAACCACTAAAACGTTCAATACAACATTGGTTCCAAAACTGACTGAAAAGCCAGCATCTCCTACTGAATCTTACACTTACAGCACCACACAGAGCGGATACACGAAAATGCAAGAAACACAAACCTCTTCAAAATTGCCCTCAGATGAGGACATGACGACGTTCTCCCCAGTTCCAACCACAGAAAGCGTACTTTCTACGTCGAGAGGGCCTGAAGGAATGACGACGGGTACTGTGCCCTCGTCAAGCGATAAGGTCACATTGCCTGAAGGTGACCTCAAGACTGACAAATACACGAC
The DNA here is from genome assembly GCF_000648675.2 of Cimex lectularius. Taxonomy (NCBI): domain Eukaryota; kingdom Metazoa; phylum Arthropoda; class Insecta; order Hemiptera; family Cimicidae; genus Cimex; species Cimex lectularius. Next base: position 113,544 of record NW_019392741.1, read on the forward strand.
ACCCTATTTCATGGCAACGTCTAGAAGCCGAGAATTTAACGACACTACAGAATCTCCAACTACGGTCACACCGTCTCGAGAAGGAACGGTCACTGAAACTGTTCCTGAAAAAGAAATGTTGGATACGAGAATATACGACGAAACCACTAAAACGTTCAGTACAACATTGGTTCCAAAACTGACTGAAAAGCCAGCATCTACTACTGAATCTTACACTTACAGCACCACACAGAGCGGATACACGAAAAAGCAAGAAACACAAACCTCTTCAAAATTGCCCTCAGATGAGGACATGACCACGTTCTCCCCAGTCCCAACCACAGAAAGCGTACTTTTTACGTCGAGAGGGCCTGAAGGAATGACGACGGGTACTGTGCCCTCGTCAAGCGATAAGGTCACATTGCCTGAAGGTGACCTCAAGACTGACAAATACACGACACCCTATTTAATGGCAACGTCTCGAAGCCGAGAATTTAACGACACTACAGAATCTCCAACTACGGTCACACCGTCTCGAGAAGGAACGGTCACTGAAACTGTTCCTGAAAAAGAAATGTTGGAAACGAGAATATACGACGAAACCACTAAAACGTTCAGTACAACATTGGTTCCAAAACTGTCTGAAAAGCCAGCATCTCCTACTGAATCTTACACTTACAGCACCACACAGAGCGGATACACGAAAATGCAAGAAACACAAACCTCTTCAAAATTGCCCTCAGATGAGGACATGACCACGTTCTCGGACATGACCACGTTCTCCCCAGTCCCAACCACAGAAAGCGTACTTTCTACGTCGAGAGGGCCTGAAGGAATTATGATTGTTTCTGATCCTTCTTATCCTTCATCCTTTTATGTTTTGTCTAATCTTTCTTCTCCTGAATCAACCGCAACTTTAGATGCTGCTACTCCTCATTCTTTAATTGTTCCTCCTGATGTCTTAAAAACTGTGATTCCTGATGAACCTTCCACATTACAGTCTAGAAAAGTTTCACCTAACATTCCTAGTACCATGAGTGGCATTTTTATATCCGATATTACGAAGGATATCGATGCACCTCCTCAAATAGTTGATAAATCTCGTCTTCCTAGTATATTTCCTACATTCCCTTCTTTACCTGAAACTCATGAGCATACCTTTGCTACCTCATCAACAGTGTTAGATACCACCCCTTTTCATTCTGATGATACCAGTCTTCCTGAAACAACAATTACCGATAGCGCTATTGATTATTCTGATGTTATTTCTTCTATTTCCTCCGTTGACTCGACAGACCTTACAGGCGGATCATTTACACCATCATTTGGGCTCTCTACCAATTTCACCTTGCCAACCCAACACCAAACTGAATCAAGATTTGGCCTTTTTAAAAATGATAGTAATATTGTTGGTATGTCTGGTATCAGCAAGTGCACTTTGTCTTATGATTGCCTTGAGAACGAAGTTTGCATAAATTCTTCATGTACCACACTTTGCAAAAGATTTAATCCATGTCCGATAAATGTTTCATGTCAAAGTAATAAAAATGACATTGTGTGCTTGTGCCCAACGAATAATATTGAGACGCCCGACTCAGTTGAATGTGTGAAACATCCAGGTAAACATAATGAGAGTTTTGGAAGAAAGGCTATAAAAATATTCTTCAGCAAGGATTGATACGGCATCTTTTCTGCAAAATAGGAAAAGAAAGAACCGTACTTCACACACTACATATATGACACATGTGTGTTTCAGATTATAATTGACTTGCCTTTACTTCAATTACAAATATCAAAATATTACTGATATATACTTTATGACTATACCACATTATGTTTCTGTATTTTATCATATTCTCTCTGAACTTATGATTTACTTTGTTTAGATATTTTAAATATTTGCACATCCCAAACCTATTTCTTTCATTATTTTTCTTTTTCTTTTCAGCAAATTAAAATATGCTGCATGTTTTCTTCTTGGTGTGATATCCAGCAAGGACCTATGAAATTCTGGATTATCCTCTTTCGACACTCCTGCTTTGTTTTATTTTTATTTAATTTTTTTTTATTACTTTTATTATATGTTGAATGTTGCCTCTGGTGGTGGGTTTGCATGTGCTCCTGTACCTCTTCTGTGCTGATTTCTTTCTTTTATTTCTATCTATCTTCATGTTGAGTTTTATATTGAGCATTTGTATTCAATTGATTTTCATTAGTCCGTATCTCTTATAGCTCCTTTGTTTACAGCTATAAGTTGTTTTGATGAAAATGACTGTGCTTCTCACCAGTCCTGCTATGAAAACATTTGTCAAAACCCTTGCCTAATAGCTAATCCTTGCTCTCCACATGAAGAATGTCAAGTCCACGACCACAACCCAGCATGTGTGAAAGGCAAGGCGTTATACAAGGTAGTTCTTAATTAATTTTATTAACTGTAATTTTCTTTATTTACAGTTTGTCAATGTCAGAAAGACTCAGATTGCCGAGGTTCTGCTAATACCGTCTGTGATGGTTGCAACTGTGTACCACAAGGTAAGCATTTCATTTTAATATAGCAGTTTTAAAAGTGAATATTATTTCAAAGAACCCAATTATCTATGTGTTTTTATATTTGTTTTTTCTAAAATCAATGATCTATTGTATATATTCCAGGTGAAGATAGAGTTGTCACTACTGGCTGTGACCATTGCCCACCTGGATCAGCCTGCGACAAGCTTACTGGTGCTTGTATCAAAGGTAGGAATAGTGTAAAAATGAGAGCTTTAAAAAAAATCAACAATTATTTAGATTTATAAGATTACAAAGTGTGTTGCTGTTTTGTCTTAATTGAAACACCCTTCCCAATAAATTGTCACTTTAAGAAATAATAGAAATAGTCCAGCGTAGCCGTCGGTCAGCATCGAGTTGCTGTGATGGAAAGTTGCAAATGAGATGAAACATTTTGTAAGTTTGTTTTTGTTTGTTCAATCTTTCAACTGAACTATTAAAACTTCTTTCTCTCCTCTTTCAATAATGGGTAAAATCGGCTTATGAAAACGATCCCATTTTTTCCGCTTTTGTAAAAATTTCTCAGTCTTAAACTCATATAAATATCATCAGAGATCATTCTAAAATCTACCTTCTTTATGTACAGTGCAAAATTTGTTTTGATAAAGACCATAAAAACCAACTTTGTATAGAAATATTTCGTATACCAAATTACACTTTGGGAAATTTCAAAAATACCACCTTGCTTTGTAAATTTCTCAAACTTTCTTTTTTCACTTATCTTCACATTTTCACTCTTTTTTTTCTCTTGTACTACAAAAGTTCAAGATTAATGACACTTGAATGGTTCTTAGCATGTTTGCTAAATATGTACATGACCAGATAGCAACACTATTTTTTCTTCTTGTCTATATAAAGTTGTATATTTATTTAGAATATATTTTAATTTCAGACCACTTTTAAACCAATGATAACTACTGTTTTGCTAATTGTATACGTGTAAAAAAAAATTTTGTTGACAGAACAGTAGTTACATTCGTTTTATGTTTACTGTTTAATATAATTGAATTTGAATCCAATACCTGCTAGGTATTGAAAATTTGAAACCATAATGGGCTTGTCCAGAAGGAGGTTTTAAGTGCAAAGCACAGACTGCAGCATGGGGTTTTCGCAGGAATGCCAGTCATGTAGAATTACAAATGATTTACCATGTCTGCATAAAATCATTTTGCATATTAGAAAATATTTTTTCATAGTAAAATATAATGTCACGCATAAAATCATGTAAAGTTTTAAAGAATATTTTCACATTAAAAAAGTTTTATAGAACAATCATGATGATCAATGGTTTGGTATTTGTTGTGTAGTGTACTCGATTATAAAAATATATTATGGGTACTTTTTGTCCCAGCCACTCATATGGACTGAATGGCCATTCTGGTTCAAGTTTGGTGTATATTTGTATAAAAAAAATATTGCATGTGCATGTTTGCTTCTTGCCTTCACTTTTTGTTTATAGTTTGTAGTCTTCTTCACCCTTTTTCTTTTTCTTTTCATTTTTGATGGTAATGTATTGCTGTTTATTTTGCTATTACTAATGCTTCACCTTCTCCACAAGTCTATCATGTGCCACTGTTGGTTTCTATTAAGAAAAATCTGTATATAAAAAATGTTTTACTATGTGCACATTTTACTATTATAACTAACTTGCTTTTTCTCTATGTGCCTTTGTCTACCTCACCTGGCAATGCTGTTAGAAGCCGAATCAACGACACCTTTGCACATTCCTATTGAGAGTACACCCCCAGTAGAAAGTACCGAAAATGTTGATATGACTGATACTGTTTCCACAACAGAATTTGCAACTGAAGTTACCACAACTGAAGTTACCACAACTGAATCTAGTGACAGAACTACTGAACCGACTGATCATACGACTAATTCGGATGATGTAACTGGTTCTAACTTTAGAAATACTGATAAGACTGACAATGTTAATTTATTTTCTACAACTAACAAAGATCAACCTACAATTTCTAGTCAAACTACTAATGAACCCCTAACTACTTATAAAGTTCCTGAAATGAAAACGTCTATTTATACATTTGAACCCAGTCTAGGAACTGATAATGAATTTGTTACTACTTCTGAAAGGACGACAATATCAAATACTGTTGGAGACAATTTGGCAACTTCCTCCACATTTGATAGTGAGACATCAACCGTTACTACTACTAATGATTACTCTGAACATACTACAACCCTTTCTTCTGTAACGCATAAAGCAAAATCGATGGAATCACTTACTACTACGACAAAATTCACTGAAACAACAGACTCATCTTCAACGAACACGGAAAGTACCACCAGTGGGATGACTGCATTAACAGAATCCTCTACTGGAATACATGAGGACCAAGAGAAAACAACACAAGAATACAGTGGTCAACCGACAGGTAGTACAATTTCTTCGGCTATTGAGAAGTCAACTATAAACAGTTTAGTAACTGAAGAAGGCTCAAGTACGACTTTTGAAAGTATGACCAATGCAGATTTTGAAAATGCAACTGAAATCCCAGTAAATGCTGAAAATGTTACGTTCCAACTGAGTACTACTACTGGAAAAGGTATAAGTGAGTTTTTTTCAGAAATGACTCAAGAAGATAAACTCTCTTCCACAACATTATCACAAATGTTTACTGAAGAAAGTACTGTAGAACCCTCTACTGAAACTCCTGGAGTTGAACAATCGACATTCAGTACAATTCAGGCTACTACCAATTTGTTCTCTACAACTCAAGAAAAAACACAATTTACTACCCCAAGTATGACGACTCAAGTTTCTGAAATGACGGAATCGTCAACTGATTTGAATAATTCAACCACCGAAAGTTCAACTATGGTCACTGATGCTGCACTATCACAGGGTACAACTGAGCCAACAACATTTACGACTATTGGTGAAGGTCAAACAGAATCAGTAACAACTCGACAAACAGGATTCTTTGATTCAAAAACTACACAAATTCCCATGGGAACAACTGAAGTTGCTACTGAGACCATTCCATTTTTTACCACAAATGTTGACGAGATCATGGATAATTTTACTTCTACTAATTTTATTAATGATCAAACCAGCACAAATTTGCCAGATCTAAGTTTTACCAACACTGTTACAACAATGGAAAGCACTCAAAGTTCTCCAGCAGTTTCAGAAGTTTCAGCAACTTTCACACAAACAGAAATGACAACTGAATCATCCACAGTGTCAACAGATCTGATAACAAATGAAATGCAGGAAGAAACAACAAGCAGTCAAATCAATAATACTGAGTTTGTTTCGTTTAATGAACCCAATGAAATGCAAAATGTAACAACTGAACAGAGTAATGCTGAAACAACAAAATTCACTACAGCAATCGCACAAGAAACCACTGAGCCAATGGTTGAATCTACAACACGGTTCAATTTAAGCAGTGTTCAAGATGAAATGAGCACTATGAGTACAGTTGCAGTTAATGACACCTCTGCTACTGAATCTCCTACATTTTGGACGACATTTTTTGAATCAGGTAGAGCTATGATGGATGCCATGTTAACTACACAAGTTTTTACAAGTACTCAGAGCACAACACAATTTACATCATCTTTGCCTACAACTGAAAAGTCGACAATGCTGAGTACAGATTCCATATCAGAAGAAGTCAATCATACCTCTCCCAATGTACTTTCAACATTGGAAATGACTACTGTTGGATTTACTGATTCAACAGATCTAAATGAATTTAGTCAACCACCTTCAACTGTTTTAGAACCTTCAGCCACTACAGATGCAGAAGATGGTAAAATGACTACTGGTGAGGGGGGAATTACTCAGACTACTGTAGTAAATGTATTTGCAGAAACTGAAAATTCTACTCTTATGTCATTTAATTTTGTACATGAAAGCTCTAGTGAATTATCAACTGAGCAGAATAACTTTACAGAATCTTCTCCCGTTTATCAGGGACGATTATTAAATGAGACTGATTCAACTACTCCTAGTTTGTCCAGTGAACTTGAATCAACAACAGAAAAATATAAGAGTACAGTCTTGTCAACAACAAATGACATGGAAACAGTTTTAACTAGTGAAATGACAACGCCTTTAACAACATTTAAGACTAGTGACATGACTACCATGCCAGCTACTATGGAAAGTACAGCCAACGCAGTCATAACATCAACAGCGAGTGACACGGCAACCACGGAGGTTTTTCAACAGACTTCAACCAATTCAGATGAAAGCACTAGCATGCCTGATCAGAGTGCTGGAAAAACTACTGAGTCTGTAACATATTCAACAGAAAAAACTGATAGTACATTATCAACATCAGCTCATGTTACTGAGGAGATGACTTCATTGCCAACTACGACCGGATTCCCTACTGAGATGTCTGAACAGACAACCCCATTTAAAGATGTTGGTACTACGTTAACATCAACTCCAATGAGTAAAGAGACAACTACTAATTTTTTTACAACTGAGGCTTCAACTACTGAGGGACAAGAAACAACAATGAAAGAAAGTACAATAGAGATGTCTGAGGGGTCTTCAACTTCTTCTACTGAAAAAACGGTTACTACTACTGTCTTTACGACAACTCCTATGGTTGATGAAACGACACAAGAAAGTACTTCAGAAATGTTTGAAGGTTCTACAACTTCTTCAACTGAAAAAACACTTACTACTACTGTCCTCACATCAACTCCTATGATTGATGAGATGACCACTGAAGAAAGTACATCAAAAATGACTTCAGTCCCAACAACTACTATGGGATCAGAAACCACTGCTGGTACTACAATTTCTTCAACAGATGAAACTGTTAGTACTGAAATAACTTCAACATCCAAAAGTGATGAGACTACCACTGAAGAAAGTACATCAGAAATGACTTCAGTCCCAACAACTACCATGGGATCTGAAACAACTGCTGGTACTACAACCCCTGTAACAGATGAAACTGTCAGTACTGAAATAACTTCAACTTCCAAAAGTGATGAGACAACCACTGAAGAAAGTACATCAGAAATGACTACAGTCCCAACAACAACTACCATGGGATCAGAAGCAACTGCTGATACTACAACATCTTCAACCGATGAAACTTTTAGTACAGAGGGGTTGTCCACTGCTTCAACTATTGATGAATTTAATACTGGCTCTACAATGGAGTTTACAATAACCACTGAACCGTCGACATTTTCTACTAGCCTGGAAAATGAAAATACTACTACTGACCATTTGGACTTCTCAACCACTCCCACAGAGTTTGATAATTTCAATTTATCAACAACAGAATCATTTACAGTAGATACTACATTCGAAAGTACCACAGAAAATACAATGACTACACTTGATTACACGACTGTGCCTAGTATTGTACGACAGTTTCATGATAAAAAACTATGTTCCAAAGACTCTGACTGTGATAAAGGGAATGCTTGTGCTAATGGTGTGTGCAAAACATGTCCTCAGGGGACCAACACAGTGGATTGCCAAAGAGGTATATAATATATACACTTTTTATAGTTAGATTCTCTTTAAATTATTTTCATTTTCTAAGAACTCCTAATGCACTTTATAATTTTTCCATATCTAATAACATTTACTTTTCTTGTGTTATAAATCTTTCCTCTTCTTTGTTTTTCAAAAAAATTTTCATTTCTTGCACATATAATTTTCAAAATTTGGGAGATTAATAATTATGTACATTTTATAAATATTATAACACTAACTAATATTGTTCATTAATTTTCATTTCCCTGCCCCTTTCCCTTTATCCTCGATTGCAATATATAGCATCTGGTGGAAAACCAAAAAAACCCCAACCGTGTGAAAAGGACACAGAATGTTTGGAGATTGAAGCGTGCTACAATGGAATGTGCGAAGATCTCTGCGGATTAGAAAACCTTTGTGCACCGACAGCAAAATGCCATGTTGTGAAACATCGCCCTGTTTGCACATGCCCCCCTGGACATCAAGGCAACCCTGCTGTTAAGTGCTTTCTCCCCCAGCCATGTAAGAAGCATTAACAAATTAATTGCTCCCTTCAAACATATATATATATATATATTTATATATAATATACTGCAATATAAATAACTTAGTTAAAATGTTAGAGATACTAATCAACTAAAGCAAGTATTTAAAATTGTAACAATTAATGTAATTACAAGTAAAATTTTGCTTTTCAGCGGTTTAACTTATCAGTAACCAACTAATTATCTCACAAAAATAATTCAATTTATCTATTTGTTGTTGGTTACATTTTTAAGTTTTATTTATGTATCTATACAGTTTTATATTATGCAGTACAATATTGGACTTTTTATTGTTTTGATTCATTAATAATTTATGTTAATTTTTCAAAAATTAAATGACTTTTGGCATTCTAGTGACATGTTTAAGCAATGATGATTGCGGAATCACTGAAGCTTGCATTGGGCTTACATGCCAACACCCTTGCGATGTTCACAATCCGTGTTCGCAAAATGCTGTGTGTATTAACACCAACCACGGTTGTGACTGTAAATGTGCCGAAGGTTTTTATGGGAACGGCTTTGTTGGCTGTGTACCCGGTAATTAAGAAAAATACTAGTAACAATTTTTTATCGATTGTAGGTAATCAGATCAGACAATTGATTTTCACTTTTATTTTATAGCTATGTCGCATAAAACTGTATGCCAGTACAATGAAGATTGCCCGCCAGAGAAATTATGCGATAGATTGAATAGAGTGTGCATAAACCCTTGTAAAGATGATCCATGTGGCGATAATGCCGAATGTGTGCCAAAAAATCATGGAACTGATTGCCAATGCCTACCAGGATTCTCCGGCAACCCCTATCTTTTCTGTACTCAAGGTACTTTTTTAGGATGGTAACTTTTGGAGAATCTCTCTTTAACGAAAATTATAAACAGTTTCAGGCTGTCATAGTGATAGTGAATGTGCTTCAAATGAAGCTTGCTTAAACGGAGCCTGTGGAAGCCCTTGCAACTGTGGTTCAAATGCAATTTGTGATGTTGTTAATCACCAGCCAACATGTAAATGTTTGCCTGGTTATGGAGGAAATGCTGTCGTTGGATGTACAGGTACAATTATTTATTTTTTCTAGTTGAACAGTGCATTTACTAAAATTTAAAAAAAAATGTTATAGGCCCCTTAAATCCATGTGATCCTAATCCATGTGGAGTAAATGCTCTTTGTGAAGTTGACGCTGGTGGACCAATATGCTACTGTCCGAAAGGAATGACAGGAAATCCATTTAAAAATTGCAGTAAGATTCAAATAAATTCATAAGTTTAGATGTAAAGATTCTTGAAATTAAATTTTATTTTGTAATTTCAGTACCTGAAGGTGATGAATGTTCACCGAATCCATGTGGTCCTCATTCAGGGTGCCGAGTTGTACAAGGCTCCCCAGTTTGCTTCTGCTTACCAGAATATGAAGGAAATCCCCCTACCCAACCCTGTTCATTACCAAGACACCCATGCAATCCATCTCCATGTGGTCCTAACACACAATGCTCCGTACTTGAAAATGGTTTTGCTAAGTGTACTTGTCTTCCTGGGTACCTTGAGAGTCCCAATACTATCCGAGGTTGTGTGGAGAGGAGAAACCCGTGTTTCCCCAATCCTTGCGGCATTGGAGCTTTGTGTGATAAAGATTCTAATCCTCCCTGTTATTGTCCTGAACCTCTAGTCGGGAATCCATATAGGACTTGTGCAGGTAATACTTATGACTTGCAATAATAATTATGAATATGTCATTTCATTCAATGTAATGTTTTTAGAACCAGTGAAAGCACTATGCAAGCCAGGTCCTTGTGGCCACAATGCTGATTGTTATATAACAGGAAATTCTGAGCAATGTTACTGTAAGCCTGGTTATATTGGAGATCCATATACTCTTTGTCAATTGGAACCAAAAAGCCCTTGTTTCCCGAGTCCTTGTGGACCTCATGCTTTGTGCACAGTAACTCCTCAAGGTCATCCAATGTGTCTTTGCCCTGATGGCATGGCTGGAGATCCTTTCTCCGGTTGCGGTGGACCCCAGTGCACCACCGATGATGATTGTCCTTTGGAATTGGCTTGTATAGGACACAGATGTCGTAACCCATGCCTTGGGTGTTGTGGATTTGGAGCATCATGTAAAGTGGAGAAACATCATCCCGTATGTACTTGTAACCATGGACTCACTGGAAACCCCTTTGTCAGATGTTATCAAGTGCTCAGTATGTCTTGGTATTAACAATAACATAATTTAGTGAATTAACTTTATTTGTTTTAAGGTATCGATGGTCCGAAAAACCCATGTTACCCATCACCCTGTGGCCTAAATACTGAATGCAGGGTTTCGAATGGAAGGCCAGTTTGTTCCTGTCTCCCGCATTACTTGGGAAATCCAAAAACAGGATGCCGACCTGAATGTGTTTTGAATTCAGATTGTGGGGACGATTCTGCATGCATCAATCAAATATGTGTAAATCCCTGCACAGCAAGTAACGTTTGTGGTCTGGGAGCAGTTTGTACCTGTAGAGATCACACACCTACCTGCTCTTGTCCTCCAAATTATATTGGTGACCCATTTGTCCAATGTATTCACAGACGTAAGTACTAAAAATGAAAATACATGTTGTGTAAGCTAAATAATTAACGTTCAGTTGATTGATTTAATCTTTTTTTTTTCAGCTGTGGTTGGCCCAAATGCAACTTTGCCTTGCAAGCCTTCTCCATGTGGGCCTGAAGCAATGTGCATGGTCTTTGGACAAGTAGCAATGTGTGATCCTTGTGGGTTACCTGAATCTCACTGGAATCCACAATGCCGACCTGAATGTTTAGCCGATTCTGATTGCCAGTTCAACCATGCTTGCATAAATTACAAATGTATTGACCCGTGTCCTGGTTCCTGTGGTGTGAATGCACAGTGTAGTTGTATCCACCACGTACCTATTTGCTCTTGTCCTCATGGAATGGTTGGAAATCCTTTTGAACACTGCACATTCCCTCTTCCAGGTAGAGTAAAAGTCAAATCTCAATTTTTAAATGTTTAACTTTACATGATAATTAATGTTATTTTTAGACTCTGAAAGCAAAGTGGATACCTGCCAACAGAGACATTGTGGTGCAAATGCAGTTTGCCAAGATCATTATGGTAGTACAGCATGTGTTTGTCTTCCCAATTTCTTCGGAAATCCTTATCTAGGATGTAGACCTGAATGTGTTATAAATTCGGATTGTGGGTATAACAAGGCATGTATAAACCAAAGATGTGTTGATCCTTGTTCAGGAGCATGTGGTGTACATGCATTATGCTCTTGTGTACATCATGTTCCTATTTGCCACTGCCCTGAACACCATACTGGAGACCCATTTGTTACTTGTTATCCAGTTAGTCCAGGTATTACTCATATCTAACCTCACATATTACAAAAATTCTAAGATTCATACATTCATTGATATTTTCAGATGCACCACCACAATTAGGCCATCCAGAAAATCCATGTGACCCATCACCATGTGGGCCTAACAGTCGATGCATAGTATCTCATCAAGGTTTTGCGACATGTTCTTGTTTGCCTGGATACAGGGGTGTACCACCTGTATGCCAGCCTGAGTGTTTAGTCAGTTCTGAATGCCAACCCGACAAGGCTTGTATCAATCAAAAGTGTGTAGATCCATGTCCTGGCACCTGCGGTATTGGAGCTCATTGTGTCGTCATCAACCATAATCCAATATGCAGTTGTCCTCCAGGCCATGTGGGTGATCCTTTTGTGAGCTGTCATCTCCAGCCAGGTATGACAACATTATTAATCATTTGGAAAGTCAAACCTTCAAATTGGTCCTGTCTCTAGCATATGAAGAGCCAAAATCACCAGGCAATCCTTGTGAGCCCAGCCCGTGTGGTCCTAATTCAATATGCTCTGTAAAGCAAGGACACCCTGTATGTTCTTGTAATGTGAATTACATTGGATCTCCTCCATTTTGCCGTCCCGAGTGTGTCATGAGTCAGGAGTGTCCTTCAAATAAAGCTTGCATCCAAGAGAAATGTCAAGACCCTTGCTCTCATAATTGCGGACTGAATGCTCAGTGTGATGTCGTTAATCACACTCCTTTCTGCAGTTGCCTCCCAGGTTATCAGGGAGATGCATTTATCAGCTGTACAAAAATACCTCTAAGTAAGAAACACAACTAAATCTTCTAAGTAAAGCTAAAAATAAAACTAATGCATGTTTTCTGTTGCTAGATGTCCTACCTGAAGTACCTAAAGACCCTTGCGAACTTTGGCCATGTGCAGAAAATGCTCAATGCACTAATCAAAATGGAAATGCAAGATGTACCTGTATTCCACCATACCTTGGCGACCCTTATAGTAGTGGATGTCGCCCTGAATGTCTGATGAATGCTGACTGTGCACAAAATCTTGCTTGTTTGTCAAGTCACTGTAGAGATCCTTGTCCGGGAGTATGTGGAAATAACGCTCTTTGTAGTGTTGTGAATCATGTTGCTGTTTGTTCTTGTCATCCTGGATATATTGGTGACCCTTTCCAATCTTGCCGTCCAAAGCCACAAGAACGTAAGTTTTCAAATTTAACAAGTTGATATCATAATAAAAATTCAATTATTTCAGCTGCCCGCCCGGTCAATCCTTGTGAGCCAAGCCCTTGTGGTGCTAACAGTGTATGCCGTGTTCAAGGAGGCACAGCTGTTTGCTCTTGCATCCAGGGATACATTGGGGCACCACCTTCTTGTCGACCTGAATGTGTGGCCAGTTCTGAATGTTCACAAAATCAAGCTTGTATCAACCAAAAGTGTACTGATCCATGCCCTGGAACGTGTGGATTGCATGCCAATTGCCAAGTAGTCAATCATAACCCAATTTGCAGCTGCCCACCCAATACAATTGGAGACCCATTTGTTCGATGTGTTCAAGAAGGTATGTTAAAAAATGAATTATATCTTATTACAATATATTTAGTTATTAATTTAAAAATGTTGGTAGGAATATTAGAAAAGATAAAAAGACATTAGAAATATTAAATAATTAATATCATAATACATATATTAAATTTAATTAGATTTCAATATACCTTCATGTACAACATTTGTATAATATTATTGATTTTCTTACATCTCTGCATACGTTCGTTTGTTATGCTGAATAAGTAAATTTACAAATGACATTTTCAGAACCAAGGGTACCAGTTGTTGCTGAAAATCCCTGTATGCCATCGCCATGTGGTGGGAATTCTGAGTGTAGAGTAGTCGAACACCGACCAGTCTGCTCCTGCCTTGCCGGAATGCTTGGGACTCCTCCAAACTGTCGTCCAGAGTGTCTTATTCATGCGGATTGTCCTACAAGATTGGCCTGCATTGGGTCAAAGTGCAAAGATCCTTGTGTCGGTTCATGTGGATTCAACGCACTTTGCAATGTGGTGAACCATCAACCGGTGTGCACCTGCCAGACTGGATACCAGGGAGATCCATTTTCAGGATGTTCAAAAGGTATTTCAGACACATTTTTGCTTATTATTTTCTTCATTGGTAAAAATCATGCTTCATAGTCAAGTAAGATATTTTCATAATTATGATTTATATAAATCATAGCTATACAAAAGAAAAGGCCAAAATCACCATGTACACCTTCACCTTGTGGGCCAAATACAGACTGTGTAACTAAGAAAGGCAAAAGCTCCTGCATCTGTAAAAAAAATTATTTTGGGGATCCTAATGTAGGCTGTCGTCCAGAATGTGTCCTCAATTCAGACTGTTCAATGAATTTAACTTGTAACAGCAATAATAAGTGTGTTGATCCTTGCATTGGTGCATGTGCACAAAATTCGACATGCAGGGTCATCAATAAGAGCCCGGTCTGCTTCTGCCATGATGGTTTCTCTGGGAACCCACAAGTTTCATGCATCTCTAAAATTACTTGTAAGCTTTACTAACTGTTTTCTTTTTCTCTCGTTCTTCTTTATTAACTTTTCATTTTATAATTTTTTTATCAATAACCTTAAATTATTTAATGACTTCTGTTAGCTGTAACTAAACCAAAGCGCCCTGAAACACCATGTTGGCCTAACCCGTGTGGACCGTTCAGCACCTGCAGAGCGGGTGGTGGATTTGCCATTTGTTCATGTCAAGTTGGATACATCGGAATACCTCCGACTTGTCGGCCAGAATGCCTTGCTAATTCAGATTGTCCAAATAATAAAGCCTGCATCCGAGAAAAGTGTAATGATCCTTGTCCTGGTACCTGTGCTCCAAATGCTATGTGTCTCGTCATCAACCATAATCCTGTATGTAGCTGCAACCCTGGCTACACAGGAGACCCATTATCTCGCTGTCTTAAACCTGATAGTAAGCATGTGCATGTTCTTTTATCTCTTACTATTATAATTATTTCTTTGAAATTTCTATCATTCATTTTTAACTTATTTGTTCATCATTTATTTGCCTTGAATTAATCTGTTTTAATAAATCATTTTAAAACATCTTCATCATTACTGAACTATACCAACTAAATCGAAATGATTTTGAAAAATTTTTGAATTAAATAGACAAGTTAAATTTATTATTAGTAATATTTTATCTTTGGCGATACTCTCATTTTTCAAAATCATTTCTAAAATACTTCCAAAATTAGTCTAATTTTTCATCATTATAAAATAAAAAAAATAATTTCATTATACAAATGCACGATAGTAATTGACGGTGTGTGGGAAAACTTGTAGAATGCGAAGACAGGGAGAGAGATGTTTGCAACCCTTCTCCTTGCGGGCCAAACTCTGTATGCAAACAGTTTGACAATCAGCCAGCCTGCAAATGCCTTCCTACCTTTCTTGGAACACCTCCTAATTGTAGGCCTGAATGTGCGACTAATTCCGATTGTCCGGGTAACATGGCATGCATCAAGCAAAAATGCTTAGACCCTTGTCAGGGTTCATGTGGTACAAATGCGAATTGTATTACTGTCAACCATTCACCACTTTGTACTTGCCCTGCCGGTTCGACTGGAGATCCCTTCAATGCCTGCACATTACAAAGTAAGACATCTTGAAAACGAAAGATGTTGCTTACTTATTCCCCCAATGTTTTCTTTATTATTAATTTAATTTGTGAAGACAGAACAAGAAAGGACATGATTTGAATGTATTTGGCCAAGGGTGAAAATGTATTGCATGATTTTTTTCTATATTTTATTGCATGCCAATTTTGTTTTGCATGATTTCAGTAGTTATCCAAGAAGTGGATATCACAGATCCTTGTAATCCTACTCCTTGCGGTAGTAATACTGCTTGTAGGAATCACAATGGTCTAGGATCTTGCAGTTGCCTTCCTGGCTACTTTGGTGATCCATATACAGGGTGTAGACCACAGTGTGTACTAAACACTGACTGCCCTTGGAATCAGTGCTGTCAAAACAACAAATGTACAGACCCTTGTGTAGGAGCATGTGGTTTGTATGCTGAGTGTAGAGTTGCACACCATACACCTTTTTGTAGCTGTTTGCCTGGATTTTATGGAAATCCTCTTGTCGCTTGTCACATAGTAGTGCATGAACCTAGTAAGATTTTTTTTATATATTTTAGAGTTCGTAAGAACTATTTGAAATAAGTGCATGTTGAAAAAATTATTATTTTTACTAGCTGTTGAAAAAAATCCTTGCCACCCATCACCGTGTGGACCGTATAGTGAATGCAAGGAAAATTCTGGGTATGGTGCATGTAGCTGTTTACCTGGTTATATTGGTGTTCCTCCATCGTGCAGACCAGAATGTGTTGTTAGCTCAGAATGTGCTTTAAATAGAGCATGTGTAAATCACAAGTGCGTCGATCCATGCCCAGGGACTTGCGGAATAAATGCGTTGTGTCAAGTAGTAAACCATAATGCTATTTGCACTTGTTCGCCAGGTTATAATGGTGATCCTTTTGTCAGATGCGTTTTAGATCAAAGTAAGTATGCACGATGCATGTAAGAAAATATGTAGATATGTATGTGTATAATGCATGTGGGATATTATAGAGCCTGCTGTGGCAGATGTAGTGACCCAGAATCCTTGTGTGCCAAATATATGTGGACCGAATTCATTGTGTAAAACTATAGGACAAACCCCAGTTTGTTCATGCTTAAGTAACTACATTGGACGGCCACCTAACTGTAGACCAGAATGTACAATTAATGCTGACTGTTCTGGCAACCAAGTTTGTCAAAACGAGAGATGTAAAAATCCTTGTCCATCTTCATGTGGTGTGCATGCGCTGTGCAGTGTTTCAAATCATGCACCTTTATGCTCTTGTTTGCCTGGTTACAATGGTGACCCATATATAGAATGTTCACCAATCATTCAATGTAAGCAACATCTCACTTTTCTTTAATTCTTCTTTCTTTTTTATATATTTCTTTCTTTTTCACATTTCTTTTTTCTGGCTAACTGCAATAAAGACTTCTTGAGTTAATTTTCACTGAGGGTATTTTTGACTCTAAGTATTTATTGTTTAGGCCAGATGTATCTTATTTATGCCTTTCTCAGCTCACTTTTTTTTTTTTTTTTTTCATTCTTCCAACTCTTGTAGCTGTACAACCTGAAGCACCAAGGAATCCTTGTAATCCTTCTCCATGTGGTCCAAATGCAGTTTGCAAAGAGCGTAATGGTGCTGGCTCTTGTCTATGTCTTCCTGAATATTCTGGTGATCCTTACACAGGTTGTCGACCAGAATGTGTTCTTAATACTGATTGTCCCAGAGATAAGGCATGTACAAATAATAAATGTCGAGACCCATGCCCTGGGATGTGTGGTCTCAATGCAGAATGTAGAGTTGTTAATCATGCTCCATCATGTACATGCCTTCCTGGATATACTGGTAATCCTCTTTCATCTTGTCAACTACCACCACCACCACCACGTAAGCTGATAATTTCCCCCACATATTAATTATTATAATTTCACTTATTCATTTTTTTCTCTTCAAAACAAAACCAGCTGTTCAAAAACCAAAAAATCCTTGTGTACCTTCACCTTGTGGACCGTATAGTGTATGCAAAGTGACTGATAATCATGCAGTCTGCTCATGCCAAGCCAATTATGTTGGCTCTCCGCCAGCATGCCGGCCAGAATGTATGATTAGTGCAGACTGTGCCCAAGATAAAGCTTGTTTAAATCAAAAATGTGCTGATCCTTGCCCTGGAACATGTGGTCTTAATGCACGATGCCAAGTAGTTAATCACAATCCAATATGTAGTTGTCCAACAGGTTTTCAAGGAGACCCGTTTGTAAGGTGTCTCAAAGAAGAAAGTAAGTTAAATCACTTTAAAATATAATAAACAAAATTAGTTGAGCAATTTAAGAAAAACGAAAAACCTTATGACCTTTAGAACCACCTGCTGTAAGACCTAGTGGAAATCCTTGTGTCCCTTCACCATGTGGCCCTAATTCACAATGTAGACCGGTTGGAAATACTCCAGCATGCTCATGTTCTCCAAATTATATTGGAAGACCACCAAACTGTCGTCCAGAATGTACTATTAATGCCGAATGTGCTGGAAACTTGGCATGTCAAAATGAAAGATGTAGAGATCCTTGTCCAGGATCGTGTGGACCTCAAGCCACATGCAGAGTAGTTAAACATAATCCACAATGCTCATGCCTTCCGGGATACACTGGTGATCCATTCGCTGGGTGTTCTTTAATTCAACAAAGTAAGCTTTCTCTTTCATTCTTTCTTTTACTTTACTCTACTTTCATTTTTCTTACACTTCCTTCTTCTTTTTCACTTTTCAGTTGCACCTACTGAGGGTCCTAGAATGCCTTGTAATCCTTCCCCTTGTGGTGCAAATGCCATATGTAAAGAAAAGAATGGTGCTGGATCTTGCGTTTGCCTTCCTGAATATTTTGGTGATCCTTATACTGGATGTAGGCCGGAATGTGTTGTGAACACAGATTGTGATCGAAATAAAGCCTGCATGAACAATAAATGTAAAGATCCATGTCCTGGTACATGTGGACTAAATGCTGAATGTGTTGTTGTAAATCATGCTCCATCATGTACTTGCCTGCCTGGTTTCACTGGAGACCCCATTGCTGCATGCCGACGTCCTCCAAGTAAGATCATCATACTTCACATTCCCTAGAATATTTAAAATATGAAACTGACAATGAATTTAGTTTTTATGAAAATAGTATTTAGTGTATAAACTCATTTTTCTTCTTTAGCTGAAACTGAAAAGCCCAAAAATCCTTGTCAACCATCTCCATGTGGGCCATTCAGTGTTTGCAGAGTAACTGACAATCATGCTGTATGCTCTTGTCAGCCAAATTGTATCGGTACTCCTCCTGCATGTCGACCTGAATGTATGATTAGTACAGACTGTGCCCAAGATAAGGCTTGTTTGAATCAAAAATGTGCAGACCCTTGCCCTGGAACATGTGGTCTTAATGCACGTTGTCAAGTTGTCAATCATAACCCAATCTGTAGTTGCCCATCGGGCTTCCAGGGAGATCCATTTGTGAGATGTTTGAAGCAAGAAAGTAAGATTCTTGAATTCTTATTATAACTTTACTAATTTCATGGTCCGCTTGACCAATTAATATATTACAATTAATTAAGTTTTTTTTAGTTGAGATAAAAAAGTCAATGGCACGAGCTGGATTTGAACCCACGATTTTTGGCTAGATACACCGCTGCTCTACCACTTGAGCTATCGTGACCTCGATCCACTCGGACACTAACTTCCCATCTCAACCCCACGAGGTCACGATAGCTCAAGTGGTAAAGCAGCGGCGTATCTAGCCGAAGATCGTGGGTTCGAATCCCACTCGTGCCATTGACTTCTTTATCTCAACTAAAAAACCTTAATTAATTGTAATCTTATTATAACATTAATATTAAACATAAATGCATATAATGTTAGTTCAATAACCTACATACTATAAACATTAACTAGGAAATTTCTTTCAGCACGGCCTGTTACACCACCACCAAGTACTAACCCTTGTGTTCCTTCACCTTGTGGTCCAAACTCTCAATGTAGGCCAGTTGGAAATACCCCAGCCTGTTCTTGTTCCCCAAATTACATAGGAAGGCCACCAAATTGCCGTCCTGAATGTACGATAAATGCTGAGTGCTCAGGAAACTTGGCTTGTCAAAATGAGCGATGTCGAGACCCCTGTCCTGGGTCTTGTGGGCCACAAGCTACTTGTGTAGTAGTTAAACACAACCCTCAATGCTCCTGCCTTCCTGGTTATACAGGTGATCCCTTTGCAGGCTGTTCACTTGTCCAACAGAGTAAGCTCTTCTCTCTTCTTTCACACTTTACTATAATCTTTAATGTATCTTTCACTTTCTTTCTATTTTCTTATCTTTATTTCACACTTCTTTTATGTTTCCAGTTGCCCCTACAGAAGGGCCTCGAATGCCCTGCAATCCATCACCTTGTGGGGCTAATGCTGTATGTAAAGAAAGAAATGGTGCTGGGTCATGTGCTTGTCTTCCAGAATATTTTGGAGACCCTTACACTGGCTGTAGGCCTGAATGTGTTGTTAATTCAGACTGCGATAGAAACAAAGCCTGTATGAATAATAAATGTAGAGACCCTTGTCCTGGAACTTGTGGTTTAAATGCGGAATGTAATGTAGTGAATCATGCTCCAACCTGCAATTGCCTACCGGGCTTTGTAGGGGATCCAATCACTGCTTGTCGCCAACCGCCTGCAAGTAAGATGAATAAAGTGCAACTGATCATTATAGTATCACATTTAATACATTGTTAAATTTCTATTATTAAATTAGAGCCAGAAGTACCTCAAAACCCATGTCAACCGTCTCCCTGTGGACCTTATAGTGTATGTAGAGTAGTAGACAGCCATGCTGTATGTTCTTGTCAGCAAAATTATGTTGGTTCGCCACCAGCTTGCAAGCCAGAATGCATGGTCAGTTCAGAATGTGCTCAAGACAAGGCTTGTTTAAATCAAAAATGTGCAGACCCATGCCCAGGCACCTGTGGGCTAAATGCCCGGTGTCAAGTGGTTAATCATAACCCGATTTGTAGCTGTCCCACTGGATTCCAGGGTGATCCATTTGTTCGTTGTCTTAAAGAAGAAAGTAAGCTACAATTTACAATTGTTTGTAATTATACTTTACATTTTTTAAATATTGTTTTTAATTTATGAAAATGAAGAACGTCCAGTGTCTCCACCCAGTGGAAACCCTTGTGTTCCGTCACCTTGTGGACCAAATTCTCAATGTAGGCCAGTTGGTGCCACACCTGCATGCTCATGTTCACCTAACTACATTGGAAGGCCTCCTAATTGCCGTCCAGAATGTACCATTAATTCAGAATGTCCAGGGACAATGGCTTGCCAAAATGAACGATGCCGAGATCCTTGTCCTGGATCATGTGGACCGCAAGCCACATGTCAAGTTGTAAAACATAATCCTCAATGTTCATGCCTACCACAGTTTACAGGAGACCCTTTCTCTGGGTGTTCTCCTGTTCAACAGAGTAAGCCTTCACTTCTATCTCTTTTTTCTAACTTTTTTCTTTCTTTAATCTCTTCTTTTCCTTCTTACTTTCATTTTCAGTTGCACCAACAGAGGGACCTAAAATGCCTTGTAATCCTTCCCCTTGTGGAGCAAATGCCATATGCAAAGAACGCAATGGTGCTGGATCGTGTATATGCTTACCTGAATACTTCGGTGATCCTTACACTGGCTGCAGGCCAGAATGTGTAATTAATACAGATTGTGATAGAAGCCGAGCATGTGTAAATAACAAGTGTAAAGATCCATGCCCTGGAACATGTGGGCTAAATGCAGAATGTAGAGTCGTTAATCATGCTCCTTCATGTAGTTGTATTCCCGGTTATTCAGGCAATCCTCTTTCTTCTTGCACTCTTATACAATCTGGTAAACTATCCTCTATTCTTTTCTAATATTTCATTTTAATGTCTCTTTTAAAAATTATAATACTCTTTATCAGAAGCCGTTGAGCCCGTAAATCCATGTGTGCCTTCACCTTGCGGACCTAACAGCATTTGTAAAGAAGTAAGAGATCATGCTGTATGCACCTGCCAACCGAATTTTGTTGGTTCACCACCATCATGTAGGCCAGAGTGTGTTGTTAGCTCAGAATGTGCCCAAGACAAGGCTTGTGTCAATCAAAAATGTACTGATCCTTGTCCTGGAACATGTGGGTTAAATGCACGTTGTCAGGTGGTCAATCATAATCCAATCTGCAGTTGTTCACCTGGTTTCACTGGTGATCCTTTTACTAGGTGCCTCAAGGTGGAAAGTAAGAAATCCTTTCTATAAATGAGGTTCAAATTATCTTCTAAACTGTTGAAAATAGACAATACTCATATTTTTAAAGTTAATTGTAAATTGAATTTAAATATTTGTTGCCTGTAGTTTCATAATTTTGCACGGCCTATTTTCAATAGTTAACCTTACTTGTAAAATATTGAACTTCATCACTGATTCTATCTCTTTTTCTATATTTCTTTTCTCTTCATATTCTCTTCTTTTTCTACAGTTTCTACAACTCCTGCACCACCTACCAATCCATGTGTACCTTCACCTTGTGGTCCCAACTCCCAGTGTCGAGCAGTCGGAACAACACCAGCTTGTTCTTGTATGCCTAACTACATTGGGAACCCACCTAATTGTAGGCCAGAATGTACAATTAATGCGGAGTGTGCCAGTAACTTGGCTTGTCAAAATGAAAGGTGTTCTGACCCTTGTCCTGGTTCATGTGGCCTCCAGGCCGAATGTAGAGTAATAAATCATAACGCAGTTTGTACATGCCCATCTGGGTTTATTGGGGATGCAAGCATTGCCTGCCAACCGGCACCAATAGCAAGTAGGTCATAAGAGGATATTTGAAGGAGACTGGAAATTGCAGAAATTCATCTCAATTACAATATGTTAACTTGTCCTTTTTTTTTATTCCCAGCTACTGAGAGAACTCCCGAAAGAGTGGATCCTTGTTTCCCATCTCCGTGTGGTGCCAATGCAGAATGTCAGAATAGAAATGGCGTCGGAGCGTGCACCTGCCTAGCAGGCTTTCAAGGAGATCCATACGCTGGCTGCAGGAGAGAGTGCGAATCAAATCCTGATTGTGTCACAGCTCTCGCTTGTATTGGCTTTAAATGCGTCGACCCTTGTCCAGGAACATGTGGAACTGGAGCTGACTGCACTGTAGCAAATCATATTCCTGTTTGTTCATGTCCAGCTGGTTTTACAGGAGACCCATTCTTTTCTTGCCGTCAGGCCGCACCAACAGGTAATGTGAAATGTACCAAATTTGAATATAAAATATATTAGAAAAGTTTAATTAAACTTTTTTATAACTCAAATTTAAAAGTTCTTTAGATATGTGATTAAATATTATTTTCCAGCTCCTACACCATCACAAGATCCATGTCTTCCATCTCCTTGTGGACCTAATAGCCAGTGTAGAACTGTGAATCAACAAGCAGTTTGTTCGTGTATGCCAAATTATGTTGGTCATCCACCAACGTGCAGACCTGAATGTGTAGTAAGCTCTGAATGTCCATTGGATAGAGCCTGCATCAATCAAAAATGTGCTGATCCTTGTCCAAACACCTGTGGCTTGCGTGCCCAGTGTACTACAAAAAATCACAATCCAATTTGTGCATGTCCTCAAGGATATACTGGAGATCCGTTTACACAATGCCAGCTTATCCGTAAGAAATTGTTTTCTTTATCAAATTAATTTTATTAAATTTACTTATTAATTTTTTGTTCTTTTCATAGTTTTTGTTATTTTTACCTAGTAGTGTTTATCATTTTTATTTTATAGCTGCAGCTCCTATACCTCCACCAACACCAGAACCTGTGACATGTGTTCCTTCACCTTGTGGTCCAAATTCACAATGTTTGGTTGTTGGCAATCAGGCTGCATGTTCATGCTTGCCTAATTACATTGGCTCTCCACCTACCTGCCGGCCAGAATGTGTCTTGAGCTCAGAATGTCCTAGTCAGTCAGCTTGTATAAATCAAAAATGTACAGATCCTTGTCCAGGTTCTTGTGGAGCAAATGCAAACTGCAAGGTTGTTAACCACATTCCTATCTGCTCTTGTGATGCTGGATATACAGGAGATCCATTTACCTTCTGTACACTAGAACCTCCAAGTATGACAATTTGATATTCAATTTCTTTTTATGATGTTATTACAAATTAATACAATTATTTTCTTTTTAAAGCTACAGTCAGACCACCGCTAGCTACTGATCCATGCAACCCATCTCCCTGTGGGCCTAATGCCCAGTGTCAAGCTGGGGTATGTGAGTGTAACCCTGAATACAGTGGAAATCCGTACGAAGCCTGCAGACCGGAATGTGTTTTAAATTCAGAATGTCCAAGAGATAAAACATGCATTAGAAATAAATGTAGAGATCCATGTCCTGGCACATGTGGACAGAATGCTCAGTGCGATGTTATCAACCATATCCCAACTTGTTCATGTCCTCAGTCATTCACAGGAGATCCTTTCTCACATTGCAGACCGATTCCTCAAGGTAAATCTCTTAAATATACTATTTATAACAGATTTGTGATGGTGGTTATGAATTTTTCAGCACCGCCCACGCCTTCGGATCCTTGCAATCCTTCACCATGTGGACCTAACAGTCGGTGTCAAGCACCAAACAATGTTGCCGTTTGTTCGTGTCTGACAGGATACATTGGTGCTCCACCTTCATGCAGGCCAGAATGTGTTTTAAGCTCAGAGTGTTCTTTAACTCAGGCCTGTGTTAACAATAAATGTACTGATCCGTGTTTGGGATCCTGTGGCTTGAATGCAAGATGTCAGGTCATAAATCACAGCCCAATATGCTCATGCCCTCAAGGACAGACAGGAGATCCTTTTAGGAGCTGTTATCCGAGTAAGTAAATTAAACTTGTGATGTTTATTTACTATTGACTCAGATCTATCATTTACAACGGTTTTTAAATATTAAAATCATCTGTTTAATCCTATCTAGTACCAGCAGCACCAATTGAACCACCAGAAACACGAGATCCCTGTCAGCCATCTCCTTGTGGACCAAATTCGCAGTGTATAGTTTCATCTAATAAACAACCATCTTGTTCCTGTTTACCTAATTACATTGGATCACCACCAAATTGTAGACCAGAGTGTGTTATAAATCCTGATTGCCCAAGCACCCAAGCTTGCGTGAATAGCAAATGTTCAGATCCTTGTCCAGGAACATGTGGAATTAATGCACAGTGTAATGTCATTAGTCATGCTGTGACATGCACGTGCCTCCCAGGTTTTGTTGGAAATGCTTTCGTACAGTGTGTTGAGCAAAAGGGTAAGTTTGATTATGCGATTTCTAACTTGATTAAATTTCTGTGAAATATTTCAATCACCGTTTTGCTTTTAGAAGAAATAACTAACCCATGCGAACCCTCACCATGCGGGCAGAATGCCGTGTGCAATCAGCGTAATGGAGCTGGTTCGTGTTCATGCATCCAGGATTACACAGGTAATCCGTATGAAGGATGCAGGCCGGAATGTGTGCTCAGCTCAGACTGTCCAACTGATAAAGCATGTGTCAGAAACAAATGTCAAGACCCATGTCCTGGTGTTTGTGGGCAGAATGCTCAGTGTTCTGTCATCAACCACATTCCTACTTGCAACTGTTTGCCTGGATATGTTGGTAACCCTTTCACCAGCTGCACCCTACCTCTTCAGGAACCAAGTACATATAATTACTTACATACAGACATTTAAAGTATTTTTCTGGTCTTAACTTTTGTATAATTTTAGTCACCAAACCAACAGTAAGCAACCCTTGTGCTCCAAATCCTTGTGGGCCAAATAGCGAATGTAGAACTGTAAATGGTCAAGCTGTTTGCTCTTGCGCTAGAGACTTTATGGGTTCACCACCAAACTGCAGACCGGAATGTGTTGTTAATTCTGAATGTCCAACAAATCGTGCTTGTTATAAGCAAAAATGCAATGATCCTTGCCCAGGCACATGTGGTCTCAATGCAAGATGTCAAGTAATTAACCACAATCCAATATGTAGTTGCCCAGCCGGTCAGACAGGAGACCCTTTCAGCAGATGTTATCCTATACCTGGTATGTATATATAATAAAAACAAATTAAACAATGTGTTAGAAAAAAATCCTCAACGATAAAAAATGCTTTTTAGCATCTCCAGTTGAAGTAAAACCATCAAGGCCAACCAATCCTTGTGTTCCATCTCCATGCGGTCCAAATTCTGAGTGTCAAGTGACTTCAGGGAATCAAGCTGCATGTTCTTGCCGGCAAAATTATATCGGCTCTCCACCCAACTGCAGGCCTGAATGTGTAGTAAATACAGACTGTCCTCCTACTCAAGCTTGTATTACTGAAAAATGTAGAGATCCATGTGAAGGTTCATGTGGTTTGAATGCTCAATGTAGAGTTCAAAACCACATTCCTACTTGCAGCTGTTCTCCTGGATTCACTGGCGATCCTTTCACCCAATGTTCTCAAATCATTGGTAAGTAATAATAATTATTTATTATAGGCAAATATATGATTTAATAAATTTTACAGCCGAAGCTCCTCCAGTCGCAAAAGATCCTTGCAACCCTTCACCATGCGGTGCAAATGCAGTTTGCAATAATGGCGTTTGCACCTGTCTCCCTGATTACTTTGGAGACCCTTACAGCCAATGCAGGCCGGAATGCACAATGAATTCAGACTGTCCACGAAACAAAGCTTGTAGTAACCAACATTGCATAAACCCTTGCCCGGGTACCTGTGGTCAGGGTGCAACTTGTGACGTAATCAATCATATTCCAATCTGTTCCTGCCCTCCTTCAACCACTGGTGATCCATTTGTGTCCTGTCGTCAGAAGGCACCTGGTTAGAAATTTAAACAATAACTTTCTCACCATATATACATGGAGATATGTTTTGACCGTTGATTATTTTCAGAAGCGCCAAGGGATCCTTGTAGGCCATCCCCTTGTGGTCCAAACAGTTTGTGCAGAGTTTCTGATGGTCATGCCGTTTGCACTTGCCAACCAAATTTCGTGGGATCTCCTCCTCAATGTCGACCGGAATGTGTAGTATCAGCCGAGTGCCCACTCACACAAGCATGTTTGAACAGTAAATGCAGAGATCCTTGCCCTGGAACATGTGGACTGAATGCTAGATGTTCTGTAGTAAATCACAACCCAATTTGTAGCTGTCCAGCGGGACAAACTGGAGATCCATTCCGACAATGCTTTACCTTACCTGGTATGTATATTTTCAATAAATGATAATTTGTTAAGTTAATTTAAGACAAATTCAAATATTTTTGTATTCCAGAACCGCCAAGACCTGTCGACCCTGTTGATCCTTGCCGCCCATCACCGTGTGGACCGAACTCTCAGTGCCAAGTCAGAGGGGAAAGTCCGGCGTGTTCTTGTTCCCAAAACTATATTGGCATCCCACCTAACTGCAGGCCGGAGTGCACAATAAGCCCCGAGTGTTCACCAAACCAGGCGTGCTTGAATCAGAAATGTGCTGATCCATGCCCTGGCTCGTGCGGTGCCAACGCCAAGTGCACGGTAGTCAATCATACGCCTGTTTGCTCATGCAATGTAGGCTACACTGGAGATCCATTCACTTCCTGCAACCTCCTACAAGGTAGGAATGACTTCTTATTATCACTGCATGATTGCATCTTGAAACCGAATGATGTAGTAAAGTAAGAAATGTCACAGAATTTATTCCAAATGAAAATTATATTTAAAGACAAACTCATTTTAAAACATTAGTGTTAATATTAGACTTTAATGAAAAGACTTTTTTCAAAATGTTAGTTTAAAAAGATTTGTGGTGCCCGTAACTGTTTAGACATTGATCCAGTGCTCATCACTGTAAGGTAAAGGTCCCAGGTTTGAATCCAGCGTCCCGAAAGCTTTGAACCCAATATACTTATGAATGGACTTTTTTTCTTCTTTTTTTTTTTTTCAAAAACATTGGCACCCCGAGGGTTCAGACAACCTTGTAATTGAAATACCTTCATTATTAATAATAATAATAATATAAAATTAAAATTTCAATCAAGCTTTTGTATGAAATACAAAATGGACATTAAGTTATATAATATATATTACAATTAATTAAGGTTTTTAGTTGAGATAAAAAAGTCAATGGTGCGGTTGAGATGGAAAGTTAGTGTCTGAGTGGATCAAGGTCACGATAGCTCAAGTGGTAGAGCAGCGGCGTATCTAGCCGAAGATCGTGGGTTCGAATCCCGCCCGTGCCATTGACTTTTTTATCTCAACTAAAAACCTTAATTAATTGTAATATATTAATTGATCAAGCGTACCACGAAATTAGTGAAAATAATATATATTGTCTATTTATGACTTTTTTATTACAAATATTTGAATTGTATCAAAATCATTTATAAATGTTTGCACCATAAAAAAGAAGTCTGACAAAAAATTCTGTGACATTACCAAATATTGCATGTGCATGTTTCCAGGCCACAACCTCTCCCTAGATGCTTTAATCAAGTTGTTCTGATTTTTTACTCTTATAAGGCAAATAGTAGTTTCAGAATGTTTAAACAAAATAGTAAGGCATTTCTAGTTCTTTAAATACTACGCTCCAACAAAATGTCACTTTGACTGGATTTTTGTATGCTTTCAAAGGGCAGTTTAAATTAGGTAGATTTTCTTTATATATCTTTTTAATAGACTAGGCCATCTTCTCTGAACAACTTTTTTACAGTCCCTAATGATTGAATATTTATAGCGTAAACATAAAATTCCATGAAAAAATGTGAATTGATCCCATGACATGAAAGAATTACCAGCAAACACTCTTGAAAAAGACAAATTTGGTTTTGGATTTGCATAACCTCAAATCTGCACAATGAACCTATCGAGCACTGGCAATTCTAGCTCTTGCAATTTTAAAATGAATTGCCAGCAGGCCTCAAGAATCACCCACCCCGGGTGAAGGCAGTTCAGAGGCAGACCTCGGTCTTATCCATTCAGCCACCGGGGATGGGCTCCGGATGCTGTCAATTCACCATCCGACCAGTTCCAAACCAGTTCACACTTATATTCATTCTTAAATACATTCTCTCCTATTTACATACCGTTCATTCAATTAGGACGGGGGAGTACTCGATTACCTCTACCCATATTATGCAACTGACCTAATGGAGGGTCGATTGATCTTAACACACGCTAGGTACTCAAAGCTATCAGTACTATATACAAAAAAATAACCCTGTTTCTTCCAAAAATCGGAACAGGGGACCCAGATACTCGCAGTTGTGCTCAAACACAATTCATATCAGGTGACATTTGCACATGCTCTGTACATGAGCCAAGGAATACCACCCCTCAACTAGCTGGGCGGGCTTTTACCTAAAGTAAGTGTCTGTGTGTCAACCTCCCACAGGCTATATTAATTAATCCTTAATTAGGTAAAAAAGACTTTTACCTAAGTAATTCATTTTAAAAAAAACCATGAGTTATAAAAACATGGAAGTTTAGACACATTGCAGCATTTAACCTTGTGTCATAAAGCTACCATTGTAGATAGTAAAATGCTAAGCGTCTTTATTAGAAGACCTCAAGAATAAACCTCACTAAAACGAAGTAAAGGCATAAAATAAAAGCCTAATCTTTGCAATGTCCCTGACAATGGTTAGTTCTCACTGATGCAGCCTTACACCTGATTACAAATCCAGTGATTCAAGTGATTATTTCTAATAATGTTTTTATAATTATAAAGTATAACTGACCCAAACCTCTTAGTGACATTCTAATTGTGTCATAGGCTAAGGCCGAATGGATCAAATATTTTTCAAATTATTTATAAACATGTATATTTATGCCTAAGTTATAAACTCATACCGTTCAGTTGAATGTACAAATTGCCCTTAAGTTCGCAATACTGAATAGAGTTGACTACTAAGTTTCCAGACTTTGACCACTCCCAATGAAAACAGTATATTTGCCTTATCACAGTTTTGTGTGAACTTAGTGAAAAAATAATCTGAATACTAAACAATAGTCAGAACAATATAACTATAAAAAATTAATCATCGCCAGAACTTAACAAATTAATAAAGTTGGAGTTAACAATGATTCCCGATTAATCAATCAATTTTAAATCATATTAAACAAGTAAGAGTAAAAATTAGCTTTTCGCTGTAGTGCTTTAGCAAAATATAGTTTAAATTCAAATTTTTGAATCAAAACATTCAAATGAGTAGTAGCTCCTAACATTATATACAGTATTTGCTTATTTTGCTACTGGGAAAGAAGTAGCTTCAAACAATTTAATTCAGTAGTGCTGTGCTCTAGAAATAATAATGAAAACATTGGGCAATAATTTGCTAGCCTTATAAACCAGCTATCTTAGCTAAGAAGTTTTTAGAAAATAAATTAATAAAAAAACAATGCTCTCATCAATTTAATTTTTCCAAGTTTTTCTGTTTCAGTTGTAATAAATTCTATTTTTTTAATCAATTTCTATTTTAATGTAAATAATTATTAAGTTTGTAAAATATGTCACTTCTTGTAAACTTTTCAATTTGTCTATCTACAAAAAAAAATCTAAATTACAATATTGACCTAGTTAAATAGCAAATTTATTAATCAAAATACACATACGTTTTCCATTTAAGCATTCAAAATGTTTACTTGAAGTGACTTTATTTATTGTATTACCGATACATAAACGAATCAACGAGGATATCCTTCGAGCACAGAGCACAAAGCACATTAAAAAGGCACAGATTTTCCACCACCCCCCCTTACTTGACTAGAGTATCTGGTTCAAGTTAAAGCATAGACCAGAATAAATAAGGTCTTGAGAGTGGCCGTGGCTCTCTTCTAGCATGTCAGCACGTTTTTGTAATATATGTTGTACAGTCTGTCTTGTAAAAAAGTGTAATTTTGCATGATTTGAGGAACCAAAAGGTAAGTTTGTTCCTCCGCCGAGTTTTCACCGTTGATTAGGTTTATTTCTTGGTCTAAAATTTTCGCCACTGATCACAGCAAACAGTTGTAATTATATAATTTAAATAAACTGACTTAAAAAATAATATATTAATTAAATTAAATAGCAATCAACCAAGTATAATTTTTAAAATAGAAGTTTTCTATTACCCTTGAGTATTAAATTATTAAAAACTTATTGAACAAGTTTTATTCCTACCCACACTTTAAAAAAATTTATTGACACATAATTGTTTTGTGAAAATCTTTTTGAAATAATCACAAAAATTTACTTACCAATTTTTAAAACTATCTTTTTTTAATAAAATTTGATTTAGATAAAAACAAATGCAAAAATTCTTTTAAAAAAAAGATTAATATTGCTGTAATTATATACATATACATACATATTTGCATGTTGCATGATACTGTGTTCAATTGGCCAGAGTTTGGACCTAAAGTTTAGAAGGTTGTTTGGTTTTTGTCTGTGAAGTTCATATAGTCGTTGATTTCATCGTTTTCAACATGATTTACTGGTCATTGTTATTGAAAAAATAACAGTAAAATGAAACAAAATGCTTTCTCATTAGGTCAATAAATATTTCGGTTTCGCTGTTTTTCATTTGGATGAAAGTAGGAATCTAGTGAACTGTTGCTAAGGAAGATTTTCCATTTATCTAAATTAAGAGGTCTAGAATTTTCGTATACATTTTATCAGTTATTCTAGTATTGAATATTGTTTTATTTGGGTTGATACTCATAAAAATCCCTAACCACCCTTAATCAAACTAGAGTGAAGAATTTAACAGAAAAAATCAGTCGGTCATAATCAATACAGTATTCTGTGGTCTTCCATGATCCCCATTTAGGCAGTTTCTCTGGACTTATTTATAAAAAATAATTAAAGAACTGGCCAATCCGATACTTTATATTTTTGTAACGATCAGTTTTGAAATGTTCCCAAAGTGTGTGGATTTATATGGCATGTTTTTTGATATAATTTTGCCACATATTTCCATCATCAGGAAACATACTCAAACCTGATATACTTATGAGAACAATAATTAAAAAGTAAAGTAATTCCCATCATATGTCCAATAACCCTTGGATTATTAGGTGGAGACAAGGTGTCAAACCACTTTACAATACGTTTCATACTAATTTAAATTAAAAATCTTTGAGCTTTGCCAGGATTTGAACCCAGAACCAACTTGGCAAATACAAGTCAGATGCCCAAACCATTTGGCCACAATAGTTCCCTATTGGACTGACCCTGCATCAGTTGAAATGCTCTTCATTTAGTTGCCATCTGAAGCAACTGTTGGACAGTATATCCTACTGTTTGAAGAATTACATTTTGTTTTAATAAAAGTTATTGGCAGTGAAAAGATCAATAAGGAAGGCAGTCATTGACAGTGTCAAAAAACAGTATAGTACAAGGAGGTCATTAAACATTAAATTTTGAAGTATATTTTTTGTTTATTGAAATCAGCCCTCTTGTGAAGTTGCTGAGAAGGATCAAATCAAGAGGCGAGAATTTGTTTTTTGTACCTACTCGCGTGGCAGATAGTTGATATACATTCAATGCGTGTAGATAATCATAAAAATCCTTAACCACCAAAATACTTGACGAAGGAATTTAAATAAGTAATGATTGGCTCAGCATTCTGTGGTATTTAATGAACACAACGGTTCATTTAGGCTTCTTTCTGGACAATAATGGTCAATATGTAAACTGACTTACGAAAATGGTTCATTTTTTTCGCTGAAACATTTCACAGTGTTGTGGATATGTGGCATCTTTATTTGATATTTTCCTTCTCCAGGAAATTTCTCATACCTGCATTGCTGAGAATAATGGAGATTTGTGATGAAATTCTTCCCTTCAGGTTAATATGAATCACACTGTCATTTATTATGGTTTCAACGTATTTTTTATTAAATGGAATCATGCCTCTTCTGTAGCATTTGTAAAAATGGAATCAATAAATCCAAATTAAAAGGCTTAGATTTTGTACTACTCTGATCACAGAAAAATTATAAGGAGGGTCACGATGGCCAGATGAAGAAAGACTCTTTCATAGAACTTTCTTAAGAAAAGGCTTATGATCAAGTCATGACAATCAGCAAGTAAACCACTTTGTAAAAACTGTTTACTTTCTATTCCAATAAACCATCTCATTCAAAATGTAGTAAATATGAGTAAGTGATGATGGCTCTTATTAATTTCGTCACATATTTTCTTGGCAAAGAAAATATTCATTGTACACATTGTACTTGTTAAGACAAAAAGGATTGTTGATAAAAATCTGTATGAATTAGGTGATGAATTGTGAAAGTGGAAGAGTTAGGTAAACTATAAGTCAACAGACATCAGCATTGAAAGGTCAGGTTGGGAAAATACTGCACTTATATGATGATGTTACTTAGATCAAAGAATGCTCTCTTAAATCATTACCATGATGAATCAGAGCACATGATAAATAAATGAATAATTGCTCTACCAATATTGATATTATAAAAATGTTCAATACTGCTTGTATGCCTACAAACACATCTAAAAGAGTGATTTACTGCATTGAAGGACATTTAAAGGATATTGCATTTAAGAAAAACTAATGCAATTAAAAATAAAGATCTTCTGAGAAAAATGAAAACTTCCATTTGAACTTTGCAACTAAAGAATATTTGTTTCTGATAAAAATTAGCAGTATCATTCAATAACAGATCAACATTTTCCAGAAAAACGAACAACAAAAAATCTAAATATCAGACATAATATGTCCCTAAAAATTGCAAGGACTAGAGGATGATACAAAATTGTTGTTCCAACAAAATAACTAATAGTGCCTGTGCCCTGAAGGATATACCGGTGATCCGTTTTCACAGTGTGTCGTCCGACAATGTAAGAATGGCTGTTAGCTTAATAACGATTGCCGTTTGTTGTCCAGGAGTATAAACAAAAAGTCATTTTCACAGCTGAACCGATCCCACAAGAAAAGCCGACACCCTGTCAACCTTCACCGTGCGGTGCTAATGCTGTTTGCAGAGAACAGAACGGAGCTGGTTCTTGCACGTGCTTGCCGGAATACGTTGGTAATCCTTACGAAGGCTGTAGGCCAGAATGTGTTTTGAACACTGATTGTCCGTCGACTCGAGCATGCATCAGAAACAAGTGCACCGATCCGTGCCCTGGTACATGTGGCCAAAATGCGGAATGCCAAGTTGTCAACCATTTACCGTTGTGCACCTGTCACAACGGTTACACTGGAGATCCGTTTAGATTCTGCAATTTAATACCCCCACAGGGTAAGCTTGTACCCCATCTCACCTCTTCTTCTTTTCTTTTTTTGTTTTGTTTTTTACTGTTCATGATAATTAATATCTTCGACTCTCACCCGGATAGTGGAAGCTGCTCCCGTTGACCCATGCTCGCCATCACCATGCGGTCCGAACAGTCAGTGTAGAGTTAACAACGGGCAGGCGACTTGTTCATGTCTTCCAAACTACGTTGGCTCGCCACCGGGTTGTAGGCCGGAGTGTGTTGTCAGCACGGAATGCCAGTCAAATCGAGCCTGTGTCAATCAGAAGTGTGTCGATCCCTGTCCAGGGACGTGCGGTCAAAACGCAGAATGCCATGTTGTCAATCACAGCCCTATTTGCAGCTGTAGACAACGTTACACTGGAGATCCGTTCACCCGGTGCCACCCGATACCACGTAAGCCGATTAAAAATGACGGAATATCAAGCAACACTTTCCGTGCGATTTTATGATGGTATTGTCTGTACTCTTTTAGCACCACCACCGCCCCAAGCCGCTCCGGTACCAGTTAACCCATGTGTCCCATCGCCTTGTGGTCCTTATTCACAATGCAGGGATATAGGAGGGTCACCTTCTTGTACCTGTTTAACGGAATATACTGGAGCGCCACCGAACTGTAGACCGGAATGCACAATAAATGCTGAATGTCCGAGTAACAGAGCTTGTATGAGGGAGAAGTGTAGAGACCCTTGTCCTGGATCATGCGGTATAGGAGCACAATGCAATGTGATAAATCACACACCTATTTGCCTTTGCCCAGAAGGCTACACTGGAGATCCGTTCACAAATTGCTTCCCCAAGCCACCAAGTAAATACGTACTCTTTTTACTCAATAGTCTGTCCTTAGAGCCAATTTGGCCACCGCCTCTACTACGTTTGTTGGTTTTTTTTCTTTTTCTTTCTTGCAGCTGTCGAACCGCAAGCCGCCGATCCCTGCAACCCTTCACCATGTGGTCCTAATGCTGATTGTAACGACGGTGAATGCACATGTAGAGAAGAGTATCAAGGAGATCCTTACAGAGGATGCCGCCCTGAATGCGTTTTGAACAACGATTGCCCTCGGAATAAAGCGTGCATTAGGAATAAATGTGTCGACCCTTGCCCTGGCACGTGCGGTCAGGATGCTCAGTGTGAAGTGCTTAACCACATTCCCACCTGCGTCTGCCCACCAGGGACATCAGGCAATGCATTTATACAGTGCAGGCCAGTCGTCGGTCAGTTTTTGAAAATGTTAACCGTTGAAGATATTGCATAAAAATATTTCCTGCCAATTCAACAGTTGATTTTACAGCTTCTCCTGTTGTCGAATCGTTCCCGTGTCAACCGTCACCTTGTGGACCTAACAGTCAATGCCGTCCATTGAACGGGCAGTCGGTCTGCTCTTGTTTACCCGGATACAAAGGGATGCCACCTACTTGTAGGCCTGAGTGCGTTGTCAATTCGGACTGCGGAAGGAACGAAGGGTGTAACAATCAAAAATGCAGAGACCCTTGTCCTGGCACTTGCGGTGTAGGAGCGAGATGTGAAGTCATCAATCACAATCCTATATGCAGTTGCCCGCCACGTTACACTGGAGACCCGTTTGTCAGATGTCATTTGACCCGTAAGATATCCATTTAGAATCGTACCATTTACAAGGAGAATTCTTCTTTCGTCTTTTCTTGTCTCTGTTTGTTAAAGCTTTCATTTATTTTCCCGACAGCTGAAACGCCTTTAGTACAACAGACGCCTGTCAATCCATGTCTGCCTTCCCCCTGTGGTCCGAACTCGCAATGCAAAGTCTCTGGAGATAGTCCGTCTTGTTCGTGTCTGGCCGGGTTTTTGGGCGTCCCTCCGAACTGCCGGCCCGAGTGTGTCAGTAACAGCGAGTGTTCCAGCCATCTCGCTTGCATCAACCAGAAATGCAAAGACCCATGCCCAGGAACGTGTGGTACAAACGCGATATGCAGAGTTGTCAGCCACACGCCCCAGTGCCTGTGCCCTGAAGGATATACCGGTGATCCGTTTTCACAGTGTGTCATCCGACAATGTGAGTTTTTCTTTTCATTGTTTTTTATGTTTCGAATTCCTCGGTTGTTCGTGTTTTAGTTGTTGTTAGACCTAGATAAAGAGAAAGCATTTTGTTTAATTTAGGACAGTCATGTTCATTTTTTTATTAAAATATTTTCCCGGCAAATCTGTGCTTTTACGAAAATTGTGCTCTCCATTACATTTACCTAGTAGTTACTACCCTTAAATTATATCCACGTATACACACACACACACACACACACAAACAAACATACACACACACAATTATCTTATAATTTCTAAATTAATAAGAAAATTATTTATATAAAATTGGGCTTGCCCTTTGATTACCTGTTTATTTGTCTTGAGACTGACAACAATCTTCATTTTCTTCTTATTTATGTGTATTCCTTTATTGACAATCCATCTTGAAAGTAAATGTAGTTAAATAATCCTGTTTTTGTTTATCTGACTTTTCACTTAAAAGTTATTTAGAAAGAGAACTAAAGCAGAAGAATACTTATGAATATTATATTACACTTGTTTTGTAAAATTAAAATTTAGTTGGTGCAAATAAATATAGCACATTTAATTAACGAAATCTCACATCCTAACGTATCATGTTCAAACTGAACTGTTAAAAAATACAATGCAAAGCTCACCTTGGATTTTGTCCTTACAGCTGAACAATATCCTCAAGAGCGCCCAACACCCTGCAAACCTTCACCTTGTGGTGCAAATGCTGTGTGCAAAGAACAGAATGGGGCTGGATCTTGTTCTTGTCTTCCCGAATATATTGGCAATCCTTATGAAGGCTGCAGACCAGAATGTGTTATCAACACAGACTGCTCTGCTTCGAAGGCTTGTATAAGAAATAAATGTCAAGATCCTTGCCCTGGGACTTGTGGACAGAATGCAGAGTGTCATGTTGTTAATCATTTACCAACTTGTACCTGCCTTCAAGGATACACTGGAGATCCATTCCGGTTCTGCAATACAATTCCCATTCAGGGTAAGATGTCGTATGCCAAAAATTGACTCCAATTACTTAAAGTTTTATTGTTAACAGCACCTCAAGAAAGCCCAGTTGACCCTTGCGTCCCATCGCCTTGTGGACCAAACAGTCAGTGTAGAGTTAACAATGGACAAGCTATATGCTCTTGTCTACCAAACTATACAGGAACTCCACCTGGGTGCAGACCAGAATGTGTTGTTAGCTCTGAATGTGCATCGAACAAAGCTTGTGTCAATCAAAAATGTGTAGATCCTTGTCCTGGAACATGTGGTCATAACGCATTATGTCAAGTCATAAATCATAGCCCAATTTGTAGCTGTAGACCAAGTTTTACTGGTGATCCATTTTCACAGTGTCGACCTGTACTGCGTAAGCTACATTTATTTTCATCGATTGTATTTACATTAAAAAATTATTGAATTTGCTAATTTTTTTAAATAGCTCCATCACCACCTCCAGTACAACAGATGTACATTAACCCATGTGTACCATCTCCTTGTGGTCCATTTTCTCAATGTAGGGATGTTGGAGGTACACCATCTTGTTCTTGCTTACCAAATTACTTTGGCGCACCTCCCAATTGTCGGCCAGAATGTTCTGTCAACTCTGATTGTCCAAGCAACAAAGCGTGTATGAATGAAAAATGCAGGGATCCTTGCCCAGGATCTTGTGGTTTTAATGCACAGTGCCGTGTAATAAATCACACACCCACATGCACATGCCCTGAGGGATTCACTGGTGACCCGTTTACTAATTGTCAACCAAAACCACCACGTATGTTAATACTTACTTTCATTTGCAACATAAATATATGTTTTTGTAGCAATCTTCAAAAAATATAAATTTATTTTTAGCTGTTGAGCCACAACAAACTGATCCTTGTAATCCATCACCTTGTGGTTCAAATGCTCAGTGTAACAATGGCTTATGTACATGCCTACTTGAATTCCAAGGAGATCCATATGCTGGATGTAGACCTGAATGTGTATTAAATAATGATTGTCCAAGAGATAAAGCTTGTATTAGAAACAAATGCACAGATCCTTGCCCAGGAACGTGTGGGCAGGGTGCTATTTGTGAAGTTATAAATCATATTCCAATTTGTCGGTGCCCAGAAAGAATGTCAGGCAATCCATTTATACAGTGTCAAACTGTAGCAGGTACATTATATTCCCAATCATATTCAAATTATCTGTTTAAAGAGTTTATTGTTCATAAAATGAATGGCTTTTTAGCTGCTCCTGTTGAAGTACAACAACCATGCCAACCTTCACCCTGTGGGTCCTATAGCCAATGTAGGCCTGTTAATGGGCAATCTGTCTGTTCCTGTTTAGCAGGCTACAAAGGTTCTCCACCAGCATGTCGTCCAGAATGTGTGGTTAACTCAGATTGTGGTCGAAATGAAGCCTGTAATAATCAAAAATGTAGAAATCCATGTATCGGAACTTGTGGAATTCAAGCAAAATGTGAAGTTATTAATCATAATCCTATATGTAGCTGCCCAGTTCGCTTTACAGGGGATCCATTTACACGTTGTCTTCCTATGCGTAAGTTTATATACATGAACGTTAAAAGTCTAAAGAAACGCAAATTCACCTAATATTTATCCATTCTCAGCTGAAGCACCAATTCAACAAGCACCTCAAAATCCATGTGTTCCTTCTCCTTGTGGACCCAATTCTCAATGCCGTGCTTCTGGAGATAGTCCATCATGTTCCTGTTTAGTTGGATTTTTAGGTGTTCCACCTAATTGTAGACCAGAATGTATTAGTAACGGTGAATGCTCTAGTCATTTGGCTTGTATAAATCAAAAATGTAAGGATCCCTGTCCTGGCACTTGTGGTGCTAATGCCATGTGCCGAGTTGTGAGCCATACTCCTCAGTGCTTCTGTAATGAGGGTTATACCGGAGATCCATTTTCTCAATGTGCTCTTAAGCAATGTAAGCCTGTTCATAATATAAAAAAATTTTGTAGTATATATATAATGTTCAAAAGTACTTAAGTAAGTTCAATTTCAGCGGAACCTGTTTCACAAGAGCGTCCAACACCATGCTCACCATCTCCTTGTGGAGCAAATGCTGTATGCAAAGAGCAAAATTTGGCAGGATCGTGTACATGCTTGCCGGAATACGTTGGAAACCCCTATGAGGGCTGTAGGCCAGAATGTGTTCTAAACACAGACTGCCCTCAGAACAGAGCTTGCATCAGAAATAAGTGTCAAGATCCTTGTCCAGGTACTTGTGGACAAAATGCAAATTGCCAAGTTGTTAATCATTTGCCCACTTGCACATGCAATACTGGTTATACTGGTGACCCTTTCAGATCTTGCAATGTAATTCCACCTCAAAGTAAGGACTTTCATATTTAGAAGTACTATGAATCAAATCAACCTATTTAACTTTATCTTTAACAGTACAAGCAACTCCTGTTGACCCATGCAACCCATCTCCGTGTGGACCCAACAGCCAATGTAAAACAAACAATGGTCAAGCTATATGTTCATGTTTACCGAAATTTGTTGGTTCACCACCTGGATGCAGACCAGAATGCACAGGCAGCTCTGAATGTGCTTCTAACAAGGCTTGTGTAAATCAAAAATGTGTAGATCCTTGTCCTGGAACATGTGGCCGTAATGCCTTGTGCCAGGTCATAAATCATAGTCCTATCTGTAGCTGCCAAGTAAGATTCACTGGTGATCCATTTTCTCAGTGTCGACCTATTCCACGTATGATATACTTTGATTCAGCCTTAGAAAACAAATTGAAAGGTTAATAAATATAGATTTCATTTTTTTTTTTTTTTTTTTAATAGCACCACTCGCAGAACCTGTCAAACCAGTATTTGTAAATCCATGTGTCCCGTCCCCATGTGGTCCATTTTCTCAATGTCGGGACATCGGAGGATCTCCATCATGTTCATGCTTATCAGATTACACTGGATCTCCTCCAAACTGTAGACCGGAATGTTCAATCAATGCAGAATGTCCAAGTAATAGAGCTTGCATAAGAGAGAAATGTAGAGATCCTTGCCCAGGGTCATGTGGATCAGGAGCACAATGCAGTGTTGTAAACCATATTCCAATTTGTACCTGCCCTGAAGGATATACTGGAGATCCATTTACTAATTGTTTTGTAAAACCTCCACGTAAGTTACGCTCATAATTTTTATAAAAGTGGTCATACATCATATTAGAAATAAATATCTTTATTTTAGCTGTCGAACCTCAACAAACTGATCCTTGTAATCCATCTCCTTGTGGAACAAATGCTCAGTGTAATAATGGCATTTGTACATGTTTACCCGAATATCAAGGTGATCCTTACACAGGATGTCGTCCTGAATGTATTCTCAATAATGAGTGCCCATCAAACAGAGCTTGTATCAGAAATAAATGTACAGACCCTTGTCCTGGAACTTGTGGTCAAAGTGCTGTTTGTGAAGTCATTAATCATATTCCAATATGTCGTTGTCCAGATGGAATGTCCGGTAATCCATTTATCCAGTGTCAAGTACAACAAGGTAAATAGCTAGTATTATTTGAAATCTATTTGCAAGAATTTATGGTAAGTTCACTCAATACTGTTTTAGCTCCAGTAGAAACTAATTTGCCATGTCAACCGTCCCCTTGTGGTCCATACAGTCAATGCCGACCTGTAAATGGTCAGTCAGTTTGTTCATGTTTACCAACATACAAGGGATCACCACCAGCGTGTCGACCTGAATGTGTTGTCAATTCAGACTGTGGTCGAGATGAAGCTTGTAATAATCAGAAGTGTAAAAACCCTTGTGTTGGAACGTGTGGTGTTGGGGCACGTTGCGAGGTAGTTAATCATAACCCAATATGTTCCTGCCCAAATCGTTATACTGGTGATCCTTTCGTAAGATGCCAGCAATTAAGTAAGCCAAACTCTAAATACTAGATTTCAAGTTGATTTGAGTGCCATAACACTTTCTTTTTTGTATAGTGGAAGCACCTCTACAACAGACGCCTACAAATCCTTGTGTTCCTTCACCTTGTGGCCCTAATTCTCAATGTAGAGAGTCAGGAAACAGTCCATCATGTTCCTGCTTACAGGGTTTTGTGGGGGTACCTCCTGGTTGTCGTCCAGAATGTATTATTAACAGTGAATGTTCCAGTCATTTAGCTTGTATAAACCAGAAATGTAAAGATCCATGCCCTGGAACTTGTGGAACTAATGCTATGTGTAGAGTAGTAAGCCATGTCCCACAATGTATTTGCAATGAAGGTTTTACTGGTGATCCATTTTCACAATGTGTTTTAAAACAATGTAAGTCTTACTTTTCTCTATTTAAAAATTACTATATTTTACAATATTGATTATTTTAACTTCATTTTTATATTTAATATTTTAGCTGAACCTTTGCCTCAAGAAATTCCCACACCTTGTTCTCCATCTCCTTGTGGAGCAAATGCTGTTTGTAGAGAACAGAATGGTGCAGGATCTTGCACATGTTTCCCTGAATATGTTGGCAATCCTTATGAAGGATGTAGACCTGAATGTGTGACAAATGTCGACTGCTCTTCCAATCTTGCATGTATCAGGAATAAATGTCTGGATCCGTGCCCAGGGACATGTGGGCAAAATGCAGAATGTCAGGTTGTTAATCATCTTCCCCTTTGTACATGCTTCCCTGGATTCACTGGCGATCCTTTCAGATATTGCAACAATATACCACCTCGTAAGAATATTGTGCTTGAATTTGGTGAAAAGTTTATCTACATTTTGTTTTTAATGTTTTAGCAACACAACAAGCCCCAATAGACCCATGTAATCCTTCCCCTTGTGGTCCAAACAGTCAATGTAAAGTCAACAATGGTCAAGCCATTTGTTCTTGTTTACCAAACTATGTTGGAGCTCCTCCTGGCTGTAGACCTGAATGTGTTGTTAGCATGGAATGTCCTACAAATAAAGCCTGTCTTAATCAAAAATGTGTCGACCCTTGTCCTGGTACATGTGGTCACAACGCAGAATGCCGAGTGATAAATCACAGCCCAGTATGTTCATGTCGCCAAGGCTTTACTGGAGATCCATTTTCACAGTGTAGACCTATACCACGTAAGAGAATCTTTTAAATGAATTACATGAATAAAGTTAAGACTAGTAAAATTTATGGACTCATCTTCTTCTCTAGCACCTCCACCAGAACCAGTCAAAGTAGAATATGTAAACCCATGCATTCCTTCACCTTGTGGGCCATTTTCTCAATGCCGGGATATAGGAGGAAGTCCTTCATGTATATGCCTTCCAGAATATGTTGGCTCACCACCAAACTGTAGGCCTCAGTGCTCCATAAATTCAGAATGTCCAAGTAATAAAGCTTGCATAAGGGAAAAATGTAGAGACCCTTGCCCAGGATCATGTGGTGCTGGAGCTAACTGCAATGTGATTAATCATACTCCAGTTTGTGTTTGTCCAGAAGGTTATACTGGAGATCCATTTACAA
Organism: Cimex lectularius; assembly: GCF_000648675.2. Taxonomy (NCBI): domain Eukaryota; kingdom Metazoa; phylum Arthropoda; class Insecta; order Hemiptera; family Cimicidae; genus Cimex; species Cimex lectularius. Next base: position 155,849 of record NW_019392741.1, read on the forward strand.
ATTGCTTCCCTAAGCCACCCTGTGAGTTTTTTTATTTATTTAGCTATTCAAAAATGTTATTTGAATTGTCAACAGAGGTAATTTTTCTTTCTTATAGCTGTTGAACCACAGCAAACAGACCCTTGTAATCCATCACCTTGTGGTTCAAATGCTCAGTGTGACAATGGCATATGTACTTGTCTACCAGAATACCAAGGAGATCCATATGTTGGATGTAGACCAGAATGTGTATTAAATAATGATTGTCCAAGAGATAAAGCTTGTATTAGAAACAAATGCACAGATCCTTGCCCAGGAACCTGTGGGCAGGGTGCTATTTGTGAAGTGGTAAATCACATTCCTGTGTGCCGGTGTCCTGACGGAATGTCTGGAAACCCATTTACTCAGTGTCAACCTTTCAAAGGTAGTGCAAAACCTCTCCTTGTATTACTTAAGTATTATTTCTGATATATAAATATAAATAATTTATTTTAGCGCCTGTTCCAATGCAACCTTGTCAGCCCTCTCCGTGTGGACCTTACAGTCAGTGTCGCCCTATTAACAATCAGGCCGTTTGTTCTTGTTTAGTAGGATTTAAAGGTTCACCGCCTGCATGTAGACCAGAATGCGTAGTTAATTCAGACTGTGGAAGAAATGAAGCTTGTAGTAATCAAAAATGTCGCGATCCATGTCCTGGAACATGTGGCATCGGTGCTCGTTGTGAAGTGGTCAATCATAATCCGATTTGCAGTTGCCCAGTTCGTTTCACTGGAGATCCATTTATAAGATGTTATCCAATCTGTAAGACTAGTTGTTATTTTATTTTATTTTTTAAATTTAATCAGTAAGATTAATGTAATTAATTTTATCACTACTATGTAGCGGAAGATCCAGTGGTTCAAGTTCCAACAAATCCTTGTCAGCCTTCACCTTGTGGGCCGAACTCTCAATGTAAAGTGTCAGGCACAAGTCCTTCTTGTTCCTGTCTCCCAGAATTCTTAGGTGTTCCTCCAAATTGTCGACCTGAATGCGTCAGTAATAGTGAATGCTCCAGCCACTTAGCCTGCATCAATCAGAAATGTAAAGACCCTTGTCCAGGGACTTGTGGGTCTAATGCCATTTGTCGGGTTGTCAGCCATACTCCACAATGCTTGTGCATTGAAGGTTTTACTGGTGATCCGTTTTCACAATGTACAGCAAAGCAATGTAAGTTGGAACATGAAATTAGGAAATCATTTACCAGTTTTATCATGATTCCAAATTTTAGCTGCACCTGTACCAGAGGAAAAGGCTACTCCTTGTCAACCATCGCCCTGTGGAGCAAATGCAGTTTGTAAGGAGCAAAATGGTGCAGGTTCTTGTACCTGTTTACCAGAGTACATAGGAAATCCTTATGATGGATGTAGACCTGAATGTGTTCTAAACACTGACTGTCAATCTAATCTGGCTTGTATCAGAAACAAGTGTCAAGATCCTTGTCCTGGTACATGTGGTCAAAATGCTCTATGTCAAGTAATAAATCACTTACCTTCTTGTACATGTTTCACTGGTTACACTGGAGATCCTTTTAGATACTGTAACGTTATACCACCACGTAAGAATCGATTCAAAATATTTGGGAATATATTCCTAATTTAGTAGTTAACTTGATAATTTTTTTTGACAGTTGTACAAGCAGCTCCAGTCAATCCATGTAAGCCATCGCCATGTGGGCCAAACAGTCAATGTCGAGTAAATAAAGATCAAGCAATATGTTCATGTTTGCCATCTTATCTGGGAACCCCTCCTGGATGTAAGCCAGAATGTGTTGTAAATACAGAATGTCCCTCGGATAAATCTTGCGTAAACCAGAAATGTGTCGACCCTTGCCCTGGAACTTGTGGATTCAACGCGCAGTGCCAAGTTATAAACCACAGCCCCATCTGTAGTTGTCGCAATGGATTCACTGGAGATGCATTTTCACAGTGTCGTCCGATACCTCGTAAGGACAAAATTTAATATTTGTGTTCAAAAGATTAATTTATATTGAAAGTACACTGATTAAGATATATGCGTTAGCATAGTTGATTTATTTTTTCATTTGTATATGAATTTTAACATCAGCCATTGTATAGCAACAATTAATGTTGAATAACTTTATCCCTATTGAAAGTTAAATTATGCCAGTAATTTATTTTATCCATATATCTTTGTGACTTCCTTGTTTATTAATACTACATGTAGTTTGATGGAATCATTTTTCATCAGCCAATAAGTGGTTAATACATAGTTCAAAATAAACAAATAAATTCTGAATTATGTAAAAAATAATTGCAAATATCTAATTAAGTAGTCTGTTAATCTATTCAAATCACTTTTAGCACCTCCAAAAGCCCCTGTGCAAGAGACATATGTGAACCCTTGTTTACCATCACCGTGTGGACCGTTTTCACAATGTAGAGATAATGGTGGTTCTCCTGCATGTACATGTTTGCCACAGTATATGGGATCACCCCCGAATTGCAGACCTGAATGCACAATAAATACCGATTGCCCTAGGAACAAAGCTTGCATTAGGGAAAAATGCAGAGACCCTTGCCCAGGATCATGTGGCCTCGGTGCAAACTGTAATGTACTGAACCACATACCAGTGTGTACTTGCCCAGATGGATATACTGGAGATCCGTTTACAAATTGTTATCCCATGCCTCCACCACCACGTAATATAAATAACAAAATAGTTTTTTTTATTTAAAATAAAATAAAATTTCGTGTTAATAATTGCTTTGATGAATATTTCAGCTCCTCCACTTGAAACAGACCCTTGTAATCCATCCCCATGTGGAGCAAATGCATTGTGTTCTAATGGAGTTTGTAATTGCCTGCCTGAATATCAGGGTGATCCGTATGTAGGATGTAGACCAGAATGTTTATTGAATTCAGAATGTCCAAGGGATAAAGCGTGTATTCAGAACAAGTGTACAAATCCTTGCCCTGGAACCTGTGGTCAAAACGCTTTATGTGAAGTTGTAAATCATATTCCTATTTGTCGTTGTCCTGATGGAATGTCTGGAAACCCATTTGTATCATGCCAACAATTTCAAGGTACATTCTCCGTATCAAGAATTTATACGTTTAACGCTAACTTCTTAAAACGTAATTTACAGCGCCTGTAGTTACAAAACCATGTGTACCTTCACCATGTGGCCCAAATAGTGTTTGCAGAGAATTTAACAATCAAGCGACATGTTCTTGCCTGCCAGGATATGTAGGAACTCCTCCGTCTTGTAGGCCGGAATGTGTTGTCAGCTCAGAGTGTTCACCTTCAAGGGCTTGCCTAAATCTCCATTGCGTTGATCCATGCCCAGGAACTTGTGGTGCAAATGCGGAATGCCGAGTTATTAATCACAATCCCATTTGCAAGTGTCCTACAAAATACACCGGTGACCCGTTCCTTCGATGCTACCCAATTCGTAAGCTCTCACACAACCATATCACAATTACTTTCATCACAAGAACAATATTTTACGTTTATTTTTTATTTTCTTAGCTGAAAAACCTGCAGATCCAGTAATACCTGTTAATCCATGTGTACCTAATCCTTGCGGTCCCAACTCTGAATGTAGACTATCTAATAGTGCTGCACCATCATGCTCATGTTTGAAAGATTATATTGGCAATCCTCCAAGCTGTAGACCAGAATGTGTTTCAAACTCTGAATGTGCCTCTCAGTTAGCCTGCATCAACCTTCATTGTAGAGATCCATGTCCTGGATCATGTGGTTCCAATGCAGAGTGCCGGGTTGTGAGCCATACACCGAATTGCTATTGTCCTCCTGGATATACTGGAGATCCGTTTACAAGCTGCTTTTTGACACCGAGTAAGCATTACTACCCATTCTTTTCTTAAAATTAGTAAGTGTAGGGGTTGCGATTGTTGTTTTATTGGATCGTATCATCGCTATCTTCATGAGGAGCAGAAGAAAGAAGAAAGCTGCCCGTAAACCAAAAAGGAAAACAAGATATGCATGTATTTTATTTATATTGTTTACTATTATTGTCTATGCATGTGATTCAAATGTTTGTTATGAACTATTTGTGTACACGATTGTTTGCAAGTTGCAACCAATTTAAGCATGACTTTCAAAATATGCATGTGTTTCAATGAAGTTTTTTTTTATACATGTTGAATTTACTATTTTTTAAGCATATTTTGCATGACTGACAAACAAACAACAAATATTTCATAGTTGTTCAATTATAATTAGATTTTGCAGGTTTAATATTACAACATTAAAAAAATCTAACAAATTTTCAATTTCTTGTTTTCAGTCAAAATACCAAAACCTGAAGCAACAAACCCTTGTGTGCCATCTCCGTGTGGACCTAACGCTTTCTGCAGAGTGGAAGGTACATACGGAGTGTGTGAGTGCTCTCCGGAGTACCAAGGCAACCCGTACGATGGATGCAGGCCAGAGTGTGTTGTCAGTTCTGATTGCCCAATGAGTCAGGCTTGTATCAAAAACAAATGTGCCGATCCATGCCCTGGCACATGTGGTCTGGGTGCAGTTTGTTCTGTCTCGAACCACATCCCTATATGTTCATGCCCTTCAGGTTACACTGGAGACGCATTCACAGCTTGCCGACCAATCCCAAGAGAAGGTAAGAAAAATATATTTCTCTTAAAACTCATTAAAGGGTTTTCTTTTTACATCCGACTTTTCCTTTAGAACCAGCTGTTACTGATCCTTGTCGGCCTTCTCCTTGTGGACCAAACACAAGATGCAATGCACTCAATGGAGTAGCTATTTGTGAGTGTTTGCCCGAATTCCAAGGTAGCCCAAGTAGTAGCAGTGGCTGCCGACCAGAGTGTGTAATAAGTTCAGACTGTCCACGAAACCGGGCATGTGTTAACAATAAGTGTGTAGACCCTTGCCCAGGAGTTTGTGGTTACATGGCTGTATGTCATGTTGTTAACCACAGCCCTATATGCTCTTGTCCACCTCAGCTGCAGGGTGATCCGTTTGTCGAATGCAAACAACTACCAGGTTATATTTCTATTTCATTTTCTTAACCAAAACTCTGCAGTTTGAATAATATTTTCTCAACATTTTTATCTAGCTCCCCCTAACGATCCATGCAACCCAACACCTTGTGGACAAAATGGACAGTGCCGAGCAGTTAATGGAATCGCTACCTGTATTTATCCTGAGTGTGTTATCAATCAAGACTGTACCAGGGACAAAGTGTGTTTCTCACAAAAATGTAGAGATCCGTGTATCGATGCATGTGGGCTTAATGCCATTTGTCAAGCAGTTAATCATAAAGCAGTTTGTTCTTGTCCTCCCGGTTATACTGGAGAGCCGCGAATTCAATGTAATATCCAACAACAAGGTGGGTTTTTAAAACTTAAATAAATATGCGCTTTATATTTTTTAATTAATTTATTTTTAATTGTAATAGAAATGCCTAAACCTGAATGTACAACTGATAATGAGTGTCCAAATGTCAAGGCTTGTATAAACCAACTGTGTTCTGATCCTTGTCAGGCAGCCACAACAAGTGTTTGTGCATACAATGCCGAATGTAGAGTACAAATGCACAGGCCAATTTGTGTATGCAGAGAAGGCCTTACAGGAAATGCCCAGTCGCAATGCTTCGATAGTAAGTCAGGAATATTTACAACTGCCAATAAATGTTTTAACATTGATAACAAACTTTTTTACAGTCGGATGCCGTGCTGATTCACAATGCCCACCAACAGAAGCCTGCGTCAACAAACAGTGTGTAAACCCTTGCAAGTACACACAATGTGGAGTAAACGCAGAGTGTAGAGTCCAAGGAGGAAGAGCTCGCTGCTACTGTCCTACAAGTTTCTTAGGTGATCCACATGTAAAATGTGAAAGACCACAATGCACAAGTGATACTGAATGCCCTTCACATCTGGCTTGTAAGGAGCTACGTTGTCAAGATCCTTGCAAATGTGCACTCGGTGCTCTCTGCACGGTCCATAACCACCAGCCAAGCTGCCAGTGTCCTCCAGGATATGTTGGAAATCCCCATGAACTCTGTACTTTAGGTAATTTAAAATATATAAATTGATTTTTAAAACTTTTTCCATGAAATTAATAATTTAATCATTTTTTTTTTCACTTTAGCACCCATTAGTGGTCCACAATGTAAAATGGATGCAGATTGTGCTAGTAAATTAGCTTGTTTTGGAGGAGAATGTAGAAATCCTTGTATCGAAACAAATCCATGTGGCCAAAATGCAGAATGTACTGTTGTGGATACATTACCATTGAGAACGATGTCTTGTCAATGCTTGCCAGGTTTTGTCGGTGATGCTGATGTTCAATGTACTCAAGGTATTTCATCAATTAAATTTACACTAACAATTATTGATTATTTTTATTTTATATCACATATTTGTATAATCATCATTAAATTATTTGTGATTACAGGTTCTAGCAGAATGCAAACAACAATAACTTTAACCCTATTATATCCATTTTTTGAAATAGTACTAACAGCAACACACCTTTTTTTAAGATTTGATTAAAAAATGTTTTTTGTTGTATTTTGATCTATACTGATTTTCTATTATTAACATTTCAGCTACGCCTGTTGAATCAGGTTGCTCAAGTGATTCTGAGTGTTCTCTCTCAGAAACTTGTGTAAGCAGAGTATGTGCGAATGCATGTTCCATTTCAAACCCATGTGCGAAAAATGCTCTTTGTCAACCAACCAACCATAAAGCAGTGTGTAACTGCCCACCTGGCCTTGTTGGAGATCCATTTGTAAACTGCTATAAAGGTATTTTTTATATTAGAAAATTGAGATTTCGTTGTGATCCTTTATGAACGTTTTTTATATTTTTGTTTAGTTCCCGATTCAAAACCAGAATGTACTGCTGACTCAGAATGCCCATCACAAAGGGCGTGTGTGAACCAGCGATGCCAAGACCCATGTGTGATTAACGATCCATGTGGAATGTCCGCAGAGTGTACAACACTCCAACATAGACCAACTTGTGCTTGTCCTCAAGGATGGGCTGGAAATCCTCAAGTCCATTGCTATAAACGTACAATTTTTTTTACTACATTTGATATTACATCTATTGTAAAGTTGTATTACTTACCGAAATTATTCTTTTTAGCTGAATGCAAAGTAGATTCTGATTGTGTTTACGATAAGGCATGCATTTCTGGAAACTGCATTTCACCTTGTGGCAGTGTCTCTTGTGGAAGAGGTGCAGAATGTAAAGTTGTGTCCCACACAGCACAATGTGTCTGCCCACCTGGAACCCAAGGAGATGCACACGTGGCTTGTATATCTGTTGGATGTCATTACAATGAAGATTGTGCTGACCATGAAGCTTGCGACAGACTCAATAGAGTGTGTAGGCCTGTATGTGAAAAAGACACATGTGGACGTGGTGCTCGTTGCCATGCTAGAGATCATCAACCTAACTGTGTCTGTGAACCCGGTACACAAGGAGATCCATTTATCGAATGCATAGGTACTATTTATAGGCACATTGTCGCAACTTAATCTTAACCTTATCGATTTGTTGTATTTTTCAGGATATCGGTTACCAACACCTACCCCTGAATGTGCACAAGATTCAGACTGTCCATCAAAACTTGCATGCATAAATAAACAATGCAAGGATCCTTGCAGCCTTCCTGCAGTCTGTTCGCCAGATCAGGAATGCAGAGTACAAGATACCCTCCCCCTTCGAACTATATTATGCCAGTGTCCATCAGACACTATAGCAACAGGAGATGGCCATTGTACACCAATCAGTAAGTTTTGAGGTATATTTAAATTTAGAATATATGCTAACTATGAATTTATAGGACATCCTGATGTTGAATGCCACGTAGACAGTGATTGTTCAGATTCAGACCGGTGTATTAGGGGATCATGCAAGGAAGCTTGTAGGGTCGACCCTTGTGGTTTGAATGCTCAATGTTTGTCTCAGAGACATCAAGCAACATGTACTTGCCCAGAAGGTTTTGTAGGTCATCCACATATTGAATGTACACCAGGTAATGTCAGATTGTCTAATAAAAATACTACATTTAGAATATCTACTTAATTTTAATAAATTTTTCAGAACAACGATACCCGGTGCCATTAACACCAGTTGCAGAATGTGCCCACAATGACGATTGTCCCGGTGATAAGAGATGTTTGAATCAACTTTGTGTAAATCCTTGCGCTAATGATTCACCTTGTGCACCTGGAGCATTCTGCCGTGCTCATGACCATCAAGCAGTGTGTAAATGCCCTTCTGGATTTTCTGGAGATCCATTTACACGATGCACACCTCGTAAGTAGCCTCAACAGCATATTTAAAACAAAATAAATTTGAATTAGCTATTAATAAAATAATTTCCGACAGCTGCTGATCCGTTGGCTGGTTGTGTTTCAAATTCGGAATGTACTCCTAAAGAATCCTGTGTAAACCGACTTTGTGTTAACCCATGTAATTGTGGACCAAATGCAGAGTGTAAAGTTCAAGACCATTATCCGATCTGCTACTGTAAACCTGGATATTCTGGAGATCCACAGATGGGTTGCAAAGAAGGTATGCGTAAAAGAGTGAATTAATTTTTAAGTACATATGAACATTGATTTAAATGGTGTTTGTTTTAGTTGGTTGCCAATCAGACAACCAGTGCAGTTCTGATAAGACATGCTACAATGGAGAATGTATCAATCCTTGCCTTATTGGCGATCCTTGTGGTGCAAATGCAGAATGTTACGGTGAAAATCATAGAGCTCAATGCAGATGCTACCCAGGATTCAGTGGAAGTCCCCTTGTGAGGTGTGAGAGAATTGAGTGTAATGTGGATGCTGACTGTCCACTTGACAGGACATGCTTGGAGCATAGGTGCATGAATCCATGCACAGATATGGCTAATCCACCATGCGCATCAAATGCAATCTGTTATGTGAGAAATCACCTAGCTGGTTGCCGCTGTCCTGAGCACATGCCACTTGGAAACCCGTTATCATTTTGTCATCGACCTCCACCACCAAAGCCTGGTCTTCCAGAATGTGAACACGATGTCGAATGCCCGAGTAAATTGGCTTGTATAAGAAACACGTGTAAAAATCCATGCACAGAATTGACACCCTGCAGTTCATCATCAATGTGCAGTGTTTTTGACACAACTCCAGTTAGAACGATGGTATGCACCTGCCCAGTAGGATGGGTGCCAAATGAAGAAGGAGATTGTACACCAGGTGACTATTTATTATTATTACCATGCAGTACTGTTGATATTAATCATTTTTTATTGTTTAATAATTAGAAAATTCCCAATTATAAACATATATAAATTTTACAGTTGTTCTTCCATCACCACCTGGCTGTTCATCTGATTCACAGTGTTCATCGAATGAGACTTGTATAAATAGGATGTGTAGAAACCCGTGCAACTGCGGACCAAATGCTCAATGCTTTGTCACAGATCATAGACCAATTTGCTCTTGCATTGTTGGTTATGATGGCAATCCAAACTTGGGCTGCAGAATTGGTATGAGTTACAAATAAAATTGACTCGAAAATAAGATTGTTCTAAATTTTATTTATTTTTTAGTTGGATGTAGAACAGATTCAGAGTGTGGATCTGGAAAGGCGTGTATAAATGGAAACTGCATCAATCCTTGTGTGGTTGATGATCCATGCGGAGTAAATTCCGAATGTTTCGCTGTAGGAACGAGAGCAGAATGTCGTTGTTTGAGTGGATTTAGAGGAAACCCATATGAACGATGTCTTGTAGTGGGATGTCGCTCGAATTCCGATTGCCCCAGTGACCGAGCTTGCATAAACGCTCAGTGTATTAACCCTTGTGTGTACGAACACCCGTGTGCTCCTCAAGCAGAATGCCATGTCCAGAACCATCTTGCACTCTGCCGATGCCCACCATCATACGAAGGGAACCCTTACACTTCATGTAGACCCAAGGTTCAGCCAGAATGTCAGGTAGATGGGGACTGCCCGTCTCTGTTAGCTTGCTTCAACCATCTCTGCAAAGATCCTTGTAGCGTTTTGGAACCATGTCAAAGACCTGCCAGTTGCCAAGTCGTACCTTCACTCCCTGTAAGAACAATGATATGTGAATGTCCACCTGGATATATATCGAGTGGAAGCGGCACATGTAAAGCTACACCACCTGTATTAAAAATAGGAGAATGTGTATCTGATTCTAACTGTCCATCCGACAAGGCATGTATAAATGCCATTTGTAAAGACCCTTGTAACTGTGGACAAAACGCAGAATGTAGAGTGAGAGACCATAAACCTGTTTGCTCATGCTTACAAGGTTTTGAAGGAAATCCTGATTTAGAATGTGTAAAAGGTATTACAAACATTCCTATAATATAATGCAAATTTCTAAATAATAATTATAAATTTCAGCCGGATGTAGACACGATACAGATTGTTCAGGACAACACGCCTGCTTGAACAGAGAATGTGTTCCAGTTTGTTCTCCAGATGGCAGTTCATGTGGAACAGGCGCTCTTTGCTACGGCAGCAACCATCGTGCCGTCTGCAATTGTCCTCCGGGTCTCACCGGCGATCCACAAGTTGGATGCTTGCTGGTTGAGTGTGAATCCAATTCAGATTGCCCAAGCAATAAAGCATGCATTAATACAAGATGTGTATCACCATGTGAATTAGAAAATCCATGCCTAGCACCTGCTGAATGCACAGTATACAACCATATCGTTGACTGTACTTGCCCAACAGGTTATATCGGTGATGTTGGAACAGGTTGTCAACCGAGTAAGTTTAATTATCTAAATCATTTTATTTTAATATCATTTTAATAAAATGACCTCAAGAAAATCCAATACATCAATTTCATTTTATTTTATTTTATTATAAATAACAATAAATAAAAAATTAATTTTTTTAGTTGAGAAAAAATGTGAAGGTGATTTTGACTGTCCATCCCAAACTGCTTGTATTAATGAACAATGTGTCAATCCATGTAATGCAACAACGCCATGTGGTCTAAACACTATTTGCCAAGTTTTTGATACCTATCCTGTCAGAACCATGGTTTGCGAATGCATTCCTGGTTATCACGGAAATGCTGCAGTGCAGTGTGACAAAGGTATTTTATTATTATAAAATTTAAAATTAAAATTACAAATTTGCTAATTACACTATATTTTGTTTCTAGTTAGCGAATGTCCACCAGATAAAGGCTTTGTCCGAGATAAAGATGGTAACTGTGTTTGCCCACCTGGCACCGCTCTGAATAACTATGATGAGTGTGTGAGATGCTTGCCAGAATTAGGATTTAAAGTTGACGAGAGAGGACATTGTATATGCGATCTAGAGAAAGGTTTGATTATTAACGATAGAGGTGATTGCATCTGTCCAACCGATCACGGTTACATACTCGACGTGAATGGATTCTGTGTTCCACGCATTGTACCAGAATGTGAAACAGATGATGAATGTGCAGATCACTTGTTCTGTAACAAGGAGTCTAAAACATGCCAAGACCCTTGTGCAGAAAAAGCATGTGTTGTCAATGCTTTTTGCAATGCTACGCAACATGTTGCTGTCTGCCAATGCATCTCTGGATATATTGGAGACCCTAACATTGCCTGCAGTAAGTTCTTGTTTGATAACACGATTCTATAAAAAACTAAATTGCAAATTGATTATATTGATGTTTTTTTTTTCTTTTCAGAACCCCCACCATTTATGAGAACAGATTTCCCACGCCCTGACATGGCAGTGAGCTGCTTGTCTGATGGTGTGCAAGTTGAAATTCACATAGAAGAAAAAGGATTCAATGGTGTTCTTTATGTAAAAGGACACTCTAAAGATGAAAAATGTAGACGTGTAGTTTCACTGCCTAATGACTCTCAACCAAAATTAGAAATTTTCAAAGTAAATTTTGGTACTTGTGGGCTTATACATGTCAATGTAAGTATTAATTCTTCTTCAATTTTTCCTCCTAAAAAGGCTAATTTGTTTGTCATAACTTTACTAAAACTCTTAATGTTTTTATTAAAGGGACAGGCAAGTTTTGTACTTGTCATCCAAAAACATCCGATGTTAGTCACCTTTAAAACACAAGCGTACCACATCAAATGTGTCTACACGACCGGTGAACAAAATGTTACACTCGGATTCAACGTTTCAATGCTGACAACAGCTGGTACGATTGCAAACACGGGACCACCACCAACATGCCTCATGAGAATTGTGACCCACACAGGCCAAGAAATTAGTTCAGCTGAGATTGGAGACAATCTCATGCTTCAGGTTGACGTTCAGCCTTCAAGTGAGCCACACAATTAATCAATAATCAATTATCGTTAAATAACATATTATAATGAATTTTATTTATTTAGGTATATACGGTGGTTTTGCAAGAAGTTGTGTTGCAAAAACCATGGAAGATAGCGTAGAAAATGAATATATTGTGACAGATGAGAATGGTTGTGCTACAGACCCTAACATCTTTGGTGAATGGGACTACAATTCTGACACTCAAACGTTATTAGCAAATTTCAATGCTTTCAAATTCCCAAGCAGTGATAATATACGATTCCAGTGTAATATAAGAGTATGCTTTGGAAAATGTCAGCCTGTAAGTTTTTTTTTATATTTGCATTTTTTTTTCAAATATACAATTTGTTGTAATTAGATCCTTGTATTTGAAAAATTGTAATTTTACAATGATTCAAGGTAAATTGTCGGGGCTATAACGCATATGGGCGAAGACGAAGAGAAATCAATGAAAGAAATAATACTGGTGTGGAAGTAGCTGAATCTGTAAGCGAAGGCCAATTGAGAGAAGAGATAACAATCCAATCCAATGCTATACTTACTCTTGAACGGAGGGAAGAACGATTTGTTGATCCAACAGAAGGTACGGCAAATTAGTACTTATTTTTAATTTTGATTAATCAAATGGCTAATTTACTATCGATTTTCCAGCTCCATCAGTCCAACAAATTGATGATATCTGTGTGTCAATGATTGGATTTATCATTGCACTAGTCATAACGGCCTTATTGGCATTAGTAGCAGTAGCAGTGGCAGTTTCGTGTTGGCTTATTGCATATAGAAGGAGGCCAAAAGCGACCGGTCCCCTTCCACATCCACCCGAGTTTCCAAACCCGTTGTTCACCACGCCAGAACCTCTCGCAGAGCCCTCGCCCGACTACCTCTCATAGACGACAGAAGAATAAATTATAAATAAGAGAAACATATATAAAAATTCCTTGTGACAGAACAGTAAAGCCGTCAATACTGTTCCTCATATGGAATTTTTATCGTCACCTCCTCAGATGGCTTAATAAAATGTAAGAAATTAGAAAATTAACTTATAAAACTGGGATTGACATAGTACTTTTTCCCTCCAGGAATAATACACTTTCTCTCTTCTTGCGGTGTGGGTGTTCTTAACTTTTTCCAACTAACTATTGAAATAAGCCATTGGAGGATCTGACTCGCTTTTCCTATACACTGTAATATAGTCCGATGGATGAGTGCTTGTATGTATTATTTGTATATCATGAAAGTATATTTTTAGTTAGGACCGATTTCCACATGTACTGTAATTAATTAAAGGTCTTCGATTCTAATTACTAAGATACGTATTGTGAATGAATGTTTTAGGGAAATTGTTAATTTTGTATTAGAAATGCAAGTATACTGTGATCGACTATATCAAATTGTTATTTGTGTGATTTGATATGTTTATTTGTGAAAAATTGTTGAAAAGAGCAAGCTTTGATATTGTCGGTTACAGTATGAGACTGCCAAGCATTTACTATATATTATTATTTATAAATTTAAGCTTAGAGCTTTAACTTTGTTTTGTTGCAAATGAAAGACTGTAAATGACATCAAATTAATAAATGTCTAATATAGTGTAAAATTGTAAAATTATTGTGATTTTTGTAAATAATAGGTTGCAAATTATAATAAGAATATACAATATAATTTTAATAGACAAAACGCTGCACTCATACGCCTTTACAAAGTTTAATTGCATTATTTATTGAATAAAAAATAAACATTAATAATACTTACAATTTTAAAAGTCCTCTAAATGTAACAATATTCAAAATTATACTCTACAAAAATTGTGATAATATAAAATAACAACAATAAAAATATTTTAATATCAAAAATCTTGTTTATTTTTTATATTATAGACCTTATGCACGTTTAAAAAGAGACAAGAGTCTAATGAATTTCTAAAGAAATTATCTTTTTCCCTGATTCTTTTGCGATTATCCTGGGGATAGGGATAAAAGAGGCGGCCACAAGGCCTACTGCACCTCGACCTGAATAGGTCTATTGTCCTCCCCTTTTATTTATAACTCACTGGCTAGCTTCAGGTTATTATTAATCAGCTTCCACAGCTTTGCCAGAGGCTCTTAGTGTAGGATCTTGCGTCATAATTGGTGGTCATAATTGACCATATTCCAATTAATTACGGTTTTTAGTTGAGATGAAAAAAAGTTAATGGCACGAGAGGGATTCGAACCCACGACCTTCGGCTTGATAGGCCGCTGCTCTACCACCTGAGCTATTGTGACCTCGATCCACTCGGACATCAACTCCCCATCTCAACCCCACCTTATGAGTTTTCCCTCCTTTTGCCATTTTTCAAATGTCGTGTAATCGGTTTGGATTCTCGACGACAATTGAAATGGCGACGGAGAACTTTAGTGAAGTGTACTTCAGTTAATTCATTAAATTCACTAATTTCGTGGTCCGCTTGACCAATTAAACATTACAATTAATTAAGGTTTTTAGTTGAGATGAAAAAAAGTTAATGGCACGAGAGGGATTCGAACCCACAACCTTCGGCTTGATATGCCGCTGCTCTACCACCTGAGCTATCGTGACCTCGATCCACTCGGACATCAACTCCCCTTAACTTAATTAATTGTAATGTTTAATTGGTCAAGCTGACCACGAAATTAGGGAATGAAAAGAATTGACCATATTAATTATCCCAATTAATTATTCTTTTTATCTAAGGTTTTTGGTTGAGATGAAAAATTAGTGACAGGAGCGGGATTTGAAATAAACAAAAATTTAGATGAGGAGTTGGTGTCCGAGGGATCAAAGTCAAGATAGCTCAAGTGGCTAGAGCAGCAACGTATTAAGCTGAAGGTCATGGGTTCGAATCCCACTCGTGACACTAATTTTTCATATCAACTGAAGAACTTAGATAAAAGAATAATTAATTGTAGTACAAATAATATTTAACATTAGCACACAAACTCTTCCATATGATCATAAAAACTAATGTGTAGTGATTAGTGACTGTTAGTCAATGATTATTCGGAAATCAAGGAAATCAAATTAATATATAATAAAAAATAATAATAATTTTATAATAATAAAAACTAATTTTCAATTGAGAACGTCAACATTACAAATGGAAGTGTTTATTTTGTTATAAATTATTAAACCCATGAAAATTTAATTGTCTACCGTATTTCGAAAATACATTTATAAAGTCTGTCTAACAGGGAGGACAATCTTTTACAAATGTACCACAAGACAGAACAATTTTTCCAATAATTTATATTGGTATGGCCAAAGTTTAAGTACAAGGCCAGAAAAAAAATACAAATAGTTGTTACCGGAATGTTTTTTTTTTTTTTTGCTTTTTCATTTTTTTCAACAAATATAAATTGTTATTATATTATTGTAACTAATTTCCATTTAGCCATGTAATTTTTTTTTTTTTTAATTTGTACCCTTACATATTACAAATGTGAACACGATACATTTTTTCACATGGTCACATCACGAACACTAATGCCAGCGCTTCACCTGGAGCACACATTCATTCTCGGGCTGGGAATACTGAGAGAGAGCTCGAGCAGTAGGATTAAGGTGGATTGAGAGATTGGTGTAAAACTTGGAAATGGAAAAACTAGGAATCAGGAATGGATCAGTTTGTTGATAAAAGGAATGTTGAGGTTGTTGTGGTTAGTGATGGCTTGGCAGTACACCACTCGTCCACACCATATGTCCTAAGCGGTTGCAGTAAGTCTATAAGGCTAGTTTGGTGTTGACAGTCAAGTAAGATTTTGGTCCTACAAGTCTTTGTAGTTGTCCAAGTCTTCTTTTAAGTTATTGTCTCTTACATTTTGTGTGAGGATTCCATGTCAGTCTATCTAGGTATTGCTCTAAGTATTTGGCCCAAATCGGTATCTGTTTGTGGTTGATGTGCCTGGAGGGCAAGACTGTTTTTTCAATGTGAACATACACTGAGTACGTTTTTCTTCTTTCTTTTA
Source organism: Cimex lectularius (assembly GCF_000648675.2). Lineage (NCBI taxonomy): Eukaryota > Metazoa > Arthropoda > Insecta > Hemiptera > Cimicidae > Cimex > Cimex lectularius. The sequence goes on from NW_019392741.1 coordinate 172,123, forward strand.
GCTCAAGGTGTTCTTGGAGGTGGTGTGGAAGGATTCAAATTAAAGGACAAAATTGCAGCAATTTAGGTGGTTATGATGATATTGGAATGTGGTAATGATGGGACCAACAAGCTCCCTTGAGAGATGCCGGCTTGTATCAGTCTGACTTCCAAGCCTCGCTTCACCTCACTCTGAAGCAGCTGTTGGTTAAAAATAGGCTTTCAGGATAAGATAATATGGTGGGTAGGGCAATATAAACTTTTAAGTTTATAAAGCATTTTTGGCTGCCAGATCCTATCAAAAGCCTGTGCTAAATGTAGAAATGTAGTGTCGGCAACTCTGAAACCTTTGTGAATTGTGGAATGAAGGACAGAAGCTGAATTGAAATTTTGTTGGTCCACAAACGTTCATCAATAATACTACACTAAATATGTAAACTGAGTACACTCAGTTCTTGCTATCTTTACATCAGTGCAACTGATTCATCAGCGCCTCTGAATCGGAATTCGAAAAAAGAGGGAAAGTAATTACTGGAAGCTTGAGAGGTCTCACTGCCTATCTGGGAAGAAAACATGGAAAATATTCTTTAAATTATGATGTCCGATGTTTTCTTATATTTTGACCTCAACAGTTTAACTTATGATTTTTCCTTCTCGAAGGTGGGATAATAGGTCATCTCAAAAAAACAACCAGTTTTTCTTTCAATCCACAATGTTTTAAAATAGTCTTTTTAACCACTGCGTTAACTCACATGAGGAAGGATTAAAATAAATCTGAAACGTTGTGGATTGAAAGAAAAGCTGGTTGTTTTTCTGAGATGTCCTATTATCCCACCTTCGAGAAGGAAAAATCATGTTATTCTGATGTCCCTCATTCTTATTTAAAATTCCTTATATACAGTCTATACTCCTGGTACCACTTAGAACAAACTGTAAGATTTTCAGCAAAAGCGATGCATTAGTTTTTAGGTCTCTAGTGCACACAATATATATAGATGTTTAACATGTTCACTGCTGCAGCGACACCTATTTTGTCTGACTTTTTATCAGGCAAATATTTTATATCTTCTTTGAGAGAATTGAAAGCATCAGCGGGTTGTTTCACCAGGCGGATAACAGGCACCGCCGTTTCATTCGCAGTGTTAAATACTAGTCGTATGAACAATCTGCATTGAATATATTACAATTAATTAAGGTTTTTAGTTGAGATAAAAAAGTCAATGGCACGAGCGGGATTCGAACCCACGACATTTGAAAAATGGCAAAAATGAGGGAAAATTCAAAAGGTGCGGTTGGGATGGGAAGTTGATGTCTGAGTGGATCGAGGTCACGATAGCTCAAGTGGTAGAGCAGTGGCATACCAAGCCGAAGATCGTGGGTTCGAATCCCGCTCGTGCCATTGACTTTTTTATCTCAACTAAAAATCTCAATTAATTGTAATATATTAATTGGTCAAGCGGACCACGAAATTAGTGAATTTAATGATTTATAATGAAGTACACTTCACTAATGCTCTCCGTGGCCATTTCATTTGTCGTCGAGAATCCAATCCGATTACGCAGCTTTTGAAAAATGGCAAAAAGGAGGGAAAATTCAAAAGGTGCGGTTGGGATGGGAAGTTGATGTCCGAGTGGATCGAGGTCACGATAGCTCAAGTGGTAGAGCAGTGACATATCAAGCCGAAGATCGTGGGTTCGAATCCTGCTCATGCCATTGATTTTTTTATCTTAACTAAAAACCTTAATCAATTGTAATATATTAATTGGTCAAGCGGACCACAAAATTAGTGAATTTAATGAATCTGCATTACGTTTAAAAATCTGAAAATGGTAATTCTTTATTTAACTTGTTCTATTATCATAGAATTTTACGATTTAAAGATTAAATTTTTTCTCCTCCTTCTGTCGCACCCTAATTCCAACTCTGCGAATTTCAAATCCATGCAGATTTGCAAACCAAATATGGCATTCTCAACAGACTTAAAAAGTCTCATGCTGAGACTGAATCTCACAGCTTTTTAAATTAAAAATAAAGGAATTGGTAAAGAAAGTGTGGGAAGTAAAAAAAAAGGTAACAAATAAATTATAACAAGCAGCATACATAATAGTATATTATGCATAAAAATATATGTATGACATATTTAAACAGGTGGATTACTGGACTAATGAATGAATGAAATACACATTGATTGTTAATTTGTAACTAGCCGTTTAACCTTTTTTTTCTTCTATTTTTTAATTTATTTCTTAAAATGGGCTGTTTCTTTGCTGATAAAGCAGAAGCTAAATAAAATGTCAAATATCGAGAAACATTTTTCTAAAATTATTTCTACAATAACTCCTAGTTTGAATATATAAGATAACATGCGTTTTTTTTGTGTTTCTAAAGACACCATTCTAAAATTGCCAAAGTAAAATTAAAAGTGTAAATTTCACCAACTGAATTTTATAAAATAATATTACACTGTCATTTTAAAAGTTCAATACCAAGGAATATCAGAGAAGTGACAATCACTACTGACAAGATTTTCTTATATTATGTTATGTAATAATAGTGAAAACACTGAGTGCTGAAAAAACATTCTTTTAAAAAAAATTGTTAAAAAGGATTTCAATCCATAAAGAAAAGGGTAGTAAAAAATAAAATTCGAGATGTGCGATATTCCACAAATATTTACATTTTGAAAAAAAAAAATCCTAAAATTAAATATTCCACATCACAACTTAAAATTATGACAACATGTATAAATAATTTATTATGAATGTACATATTACAGCTACTTGAGTATATAATTTGGATGCCAGTTTATTTGTGTTGTTTCTACAAATGGGAATTCGCAATGGCACTGAATGCTCATAGTTACAATTGAGGCTCTTGGCATATTGCAGTAGGCAGAAAGTGATTTAGACACAAACAAACTGTTTCATAAATAACAGGCGATATAGTAAGGTCTTAATAACATCCTAGAACCAAATTAATTTTTTACTAATTCATCCAAATTAAATAGAAAATGTACAAATGATAGTTATCCGTGGGGTAAACCGAGTGCCCACTCTGCCCCTTAACATAATTACACAAATTAATGATTAGTATAGAACTACAAATTGATTTCTGATTTAAAAAACCAAGTCGACATTTAATAACTTGAACCAATTTAAATCTCTTATTTCTATTTAATGATCATAAATGCTGACAGACTAGTATTGGTGATCTCCATGCTTTTTATTAGCAGTCGAGGCAGAATGGACAGTCAGTGCAATCATATACCTTTTAACGGCATTCCCATACTTTAATTGTTTGATCAACACTACCAGACACTACGTACGGATGGTTTTTGTGGAAATCTGGAAGAAGAAAAAACAAAACATTAAACTTCATTAATTAAACTGAAAAAATTATAAAATTACCTAAGCAAGTGCAAAAATGAGGATGAGCTTCCAGTTTCTTGGCACAGCGCTTGTTACGAATATCCCAAACCCTCAGAGATTTGTCATCTGATGCAGAAACAATGTATGTTCCATGCGGGTGGAATACTACACCTCGGATCCAGTTGTCATGCCCTTCCAAAGTAAATAGACAGATTCCCCGACTAACATCCCAGACCTAAATGACCAACATATATGAAATGTCAAATCAAAATGTGATAAGTTAAATAAAAAATTTTAAATATATTTATTACCTTCAATGTTTTATCTCTTGAACCTGACACAAGAAATGGGCCTTCGAAAGACCCTTTCTTGTTATCCGCTCCGGCAGCTTCATTAATAGCTGAATAAGAACATTTGGGTGCCCAGGCGATGCATTCCACAACATGTTCATGGCCTCGAAGCTCAGCCTGCAAAGGTTATTATTTATTTCTGGACAATTTGATCCAACCAGTATTACATCATGTTAATTGTTATTTACCTTACAATCTTTTGAAGAAACTAACCAAACCCTAATAGTATGATCATTAGAGCAAGAAGCAACTAATGTGCCGTCGTCTGAAACTCTAACTTGCCTGACCCATTCTTTATGCCCCGTAAATGTTTTGATGCAATACCTTTACAAATGGGATTTTTCTCATTAATAACAATCCCTTAGGAAATAAAAAAAGTTATACCTACCCTGATACAACCTCCCACATTTTAATAGTCTTGTCCCTTGATGCAGACATGATGTAGTCGCCCGACGGAACGAAAGTAACACTAGTTACATTGTGTTCATGCCCTCTTAGTGTCTTCAAACATTGATAGCTCTGCTGGAACTCCCAGAGCTTGATCGACATATCTGCACTGCAAGACACTAAAAAAAAAATTATTTTATTAATGCTTATACACTTTGATTATATTTAAAAAAATTGATATATAAAAAAAAGACTAACCTAATAATTTTCCATTGCTGTCCAAAGCAATGTCCTGCACTGAATCAGTGTGCCCTCTCAGTGATCGTTCGTATTCTCCAGTCTCAAAATCCCAAACCTTAATCGATGAATCTTCACTAGCAGATACAGCAAGGCTGAACACCGGATGGAAAATAACCTACAAAATATGATTAGTAGTACAATAATAATATAAATTACAATATATGTTATTTTTTGGAAACAAACCTTTGTGACTGGTGCCCTATGCCCCTTAAGCATAAATTTTTCCGGCGGCCGTGGGATCCACTCGACTGGAGATCTTTTTTCTCGTGTAGGTGCCCCCTCGATGAATTCTTTCTCGGCCTCTGAAAGCTTGGATTCTAATTCCATTATCTTGAACCAACAAAAAAATCACACAGTATTAGTTTTAACTTAATTACCGAATAATAAATTAATACAAATAATTGTTTAACAATTGAGTGAATTTTTGATAAATTAAATACCTTCTTTTGAAGACGTATAACAGAGGTCCATTTCTTTTCTAACAACCCTCCGTACTTTCTTTCGACTTCGCCTGGAATATCAGCGTCTTTCTTGAGGCCTTCGAGTGCTGTCATGTAACCATTGCTACTTAAGTAATCGGCTACTGCCTTGTTCCTGGAAAATGATTTCAAAATTATAATCACTATAATAGTTTACACGACATTTGAAAAAATGGCAAAAAGGAGGGAAAATTAAAAAGGTGGGAAGTTGGTGTCCAAGTGGATCGAAGTCACGCTAGCTCAAGTGGTAGAGGAGCGGCGTTTTAGACAAAGGTCGTGGGTTCGAATCCCGCTCGTGACACTAACTTTTTTTATCTCAACCAAAACCTTAATTAAAAATTAATTAATTGAAAAGAATTTACTTGGTCAATCGGACCACGAAACCTAATAGATTATAATCATTATGAAATATGTTCTAACAAGAAAATGTTTTTGCTACTATATGTAGATATGAAGAACAGAAAGGAACATTGTATACGTTGGAGGAATAGAGACAGAAATCAGAAGGATATAGCTAAACCAAAGCAAAAATAAAAAACAAGGAGACCTCTCAAGAAACCAAAATTTGGCATCTCACAATAAATTTCTTTTAACATGTCTATTTCTTTGTGATGGAACTTCATCATGGAATATTTAGGTTAATTCAAATGCTTTTAGTTCCAGCAGATTCCATAAGAGCCACTCTTACCCAATAAAGCATAAACACAGTAAAATCTAAAGTGTGAAAACCATGTTTTTATCATTTGTAGTAAGTAAATAGCTAATACAAATAAAAATCAAACAGCAGGGCGAATTCAATTATATTACTTTTCTTTTAACATAATTCTAGTATTCATATTCTAGCCTATGGGGATGAGGCATTGTACAGGACATCCCATAATCAAGAATATTATAAAGATGACAGCGTAGAACCAGACTGGCAGAGAGATCTTGTAGTCAAGCGTGAAGAAAGAAAAACTGGGATATCTCAACCTCCCCAATCTTGGATCCTTTTGGCTCAAACCCCTTGAAAGAATTCTCTCAATGAAAGGAAGATTTATACAATATGTAATTCCCTGTGTCACTTAGTGGCCTAATGCGTAGCATATTGACCAATATAATAACCCTTAACACCACAAGTGCGTTTTACAACTGCATACATTTCTTAAATGCAGTTCAGTTAGCAACTCATCCCAATTATTTAGTGTTTACTCATTTTTCAACATTCAAAAGGCTAAAGTTAAATAATGTTAATGTGTGATAGTGAAATAATTATTTACATAAGAAAATAGAAAGATAGGCTTGTTGTGTATTTACATGACATTGTAGGAGATCAAGCTTATTACGCATATCAACTATGAATCCAAAATTTTCTCCTAAATGGGACAGGGTATGCGGTACAATCAACTGTGCATGATTCACCAGGTATAAATGGCAGTTTTGGTTAGTTTGAAATATGATATCGCAGCTGCTCAATTAGGTTCTTGCCTTGAAGACGATCATCAGGATCATTAAAGATCCCGAAAGAAATGCTGTTTTAACAGCTATAAATTGATTTTGTGATGTAAGAAATAAGGAGGGAAAACTCATAAGGTGGGGTTGAGATAGGAAGTTGATGTCCGAGTGGATCGAGGTCACGATAGCTCAAGTGGTAGAGCAGCAGCGTATTTAGCCGAAGGTCGTGGGTTCGAATCCCGCTTGTGACACTGACTTTTTTATCTCAACCAAAAACCTTAAGTAATTGTAAGAAATAACTTTCAAAAACACCGGCATCCCAAGATAGAACTTGTTGAAATACCCTTGTTAAAAAAATAATAATAAATAAAAATAAAATGTTTACAAAATAACATTTTTTTTAGAATTGCATAAATAAGTATTCTTTTTTTCTAATTAATAGTGAGAATTGGAGTAGGTAGTCACCAATGTTCTTCCTTATATTAACATTTTATGAAGGTGCTCCTTATTCGTCTAATAGGGCAAACTAGGCCATGTTTGAGTAATATACAATGATGTAGGTGGTTTTATGAAATTCCAAATCTGAATAGATTATATCTTCACATGACAATTCGGGACCTATCATTTTGAAATCCTCAGAAATAGGGCAGGTTCAATACGAGCCTCAACCGTCAGGAAAAATTCCATTGTGTACAGTCCTGTTTTACTTTCTCTCCATTCATCCTCCCATCTTATGATTTTTCTAAACCACTCTCTCAATGTAACTTTGGGTGAAGACTTTGCTAAACGTTATTGGTCAATTTCCTGTAACGGCCTCCGTGGACAATAATTCTGCCTTTTCATTCCATTATTCAATATTACCCACTTAACATTCCATCCCCTACTTGCGAGTTATGTTGCACAAAGTCTCAATTCACCTTGAATTTTTTTTTTTTTGCAGCGTTGAAGTAAATATTTAACTGTGTGTTATGCCTCTTCTTGGTAATTTTTTTAAACTAGTGCCAGTACAATCTCACAGACTCTAACTTATAATAAATAACCAACTTACATGAATTGGAAAGCTAAAGCATAAGTTGAAACGATGAAACAAAACTACCTATGAAATAGCTCAAGTGCGACTCACACTTTAAACCACTCAAGGTTTGAACACTATATAGTTTCTTTCTAAGTTTGTGAAACAAAAAGGGGTCTTCTATTCTATATAGTTGATTAGTTGTTTGTGTTATGAATAAACATATTTATTAGCCTAAATCATGAGTGCCGTCAACAAAATTTTAATTGTAATTTTTATTATGTAACATGGATTTTTTAAAAGACTTGTCTTTCTGCACTGCAGACTGAAATGGCCTAGCGCTTTTAGGCTTGAGAACTTCGATCTACAAGACTAAAGTTACAAGAAGTATAATTTTAATTATTTTAAATGCATTATTACAATTATACAAGCCGTCGTTCTAGTTAATTTCTATTCTTGCCTGCTATATCCATTTTTTTTATAAAAACGGAGGTTGGTTAATGGCAATAAAGATAAAGACTGTTTAAATAGGAGAACTCAGATTTTTACGTAAAACCAGCCTACTTCTTCATAAATAACAGTTCGTTAAATAACACGAAATGATGCAAGAGTTCATACCCAAAATTCGAATATTAAATTTTCTTAAGAAATAAAACAAAAAGTGTTAAATCAAATTTCTAGTTTACATGTACGACAACGATTTGTGTAATATGGTGTAAAACGCGTTGCTGGGAGAGGAAATCGATCCTGCCCCAGGTAGGACTTCACGACTTTGTCACGAAGTTCGGCATTTCAAAATCTCGAATTACGCCAGACTGGAAATACCAGCGGTGAAGGTGGCAAAAGACAAAGGATGCCGATTTCCTGAATACCGCTAGTGGTCCCAGTATCGACCCCCTCAAACCCATGGGGCTGGACAAAATAAAATATTCATCGCCTCCTCAGATCTGACCGCCATACTATTAAACGCTACTCACTAAAAATAGAACGATCGATTTGAAAAGTATTTCCTTGTTTTCAATAAAGCTTGTGACAGTTTTTTTATTGATTTTTTTGTTTTTTTTAATACTGCTTGAGAACTCATGATGAACGAAGGTGGTTGCATTAATGAAGAGAATGAAGCTATCAATGATGATAGCTATGATAGTACTTAGTATGGGCTAAAGTTCTATGCCCATCGATTGTACGACTCATAATGTCCGGGATAGCTATCTTAGTATTTTGTCTATACATTACAATTTTGTTTTCCTTAATTTTTTAAAATGAAAATTTTAAAAATTTTCTGCTAAACTTCAATTGGAACTTGTTACTAATTGCCAGTAAAGGTTTAATCCCCGAAAAAATAGTGAATATAGATTTTGAGGTATGACAAAAAGATAGCACACCTGTGTTTGGAAATAAAAACAATACCTAAATCCAATTTTTTACCAATTTGGAAAACTCGGCTTGTTGTTCAGCTATCGATGTAATTGTTTTAACGGGTCGTGTCAGTGTTTGGTGCTTTCTGAACGCGCAATAATATTAAGTGTAAACATGTCATGCCTTGGCTCCCTACAGGGAGTGTGTAGGCATGCCATCCAATCTGAAGATGGTACTCGAGCACGCAGCGAGTTTCGGGGTTCCCTGTTCCGCTTTTTAGGGGAAATTGGTTTTTTTTATTGTATATAATATGTCTTATGTGTTGGGTCTATATGTTTTGTCTGAGTGCATGTATTTATTAGCGTGAATGGCGAAGGGTGAGGGTGAAATATAACGTCATCATCGACCCTCGAACGTTGAGAGCGTATGAATGTGTTCGGGGTCGATGGCGGAATATTTATAAAAGTTCTATCTAGATTAGTTTGAGTATAGGTCGGTGGAGGAATATCAAGTACTCCACCGACCAAACGGAATGAGTATATTGTATGGATATATTTATGTGTATGAATGTATTTATTTGTATGAATACAGACTTAGTTGGGAGCTGAAATGACCTAGATGTCGGAAGCCCCAGTCAAACAAAAAATATATATATTAAGATTGAAAAATCGATCGATTTCATCAGTAAACATACGAGGAAAATCATTTCTACCTTTTTACATAATCCAGAAAAAAGAAAATACCAGGTAGGCTATCGGTCTTAACCAACAGCAAATTCCTTAACCATCGCAAAAAATCGTGAGGATGGTCATAAATGGTGGCCTCGCATATCTAGAAAATGAAACGGCTACCATCGCTAAATAAAGTTGGTAAGGAAGGCCATAAACAGTTCGCCCTGGAATGGCGAAAAACCCCATTTTCGGGTGGGAAAACTTTTAACCCCAACGGCCGTGATGGTTTGACATTTTCCTCGACCTAATGAAAGAAGAAATGGTATTTTCGCAAATGCAAGTAGCTGGAGGAGGCATTCATGTGATTATGTTGGGTCCCATCTGCTATATAAGAAAACAAAAATTGTTTTTGTTTCTAATAGAATGAACAGCATGCAATATCTACAATTAATATAAAATCTATTAACAAGGTACTCAGAGACAATACCAAGTGAAGAATTTTTCGACAACACTACTGCCCATACATGATTTTTTTTTTTTTTTTTCAAAGAAAAACTCGAGCTTTGGAATGGCCAGCTATGTCTTCAGATTTTAATATAATTGAAAATATTGACAATGCTGTTTATGAGTTACCGCCACTTCCCGAACAGAGAAGAGATGAAACGTACGATCCAACAAAAATGGGAAGAAAGAAATTTTCTCAAGATGTTCGTCGCCTCTACCTTCCAAAATGGAATGCTAACTGCGCTGAAGAAAGATGGAGTCTATACCGGATATTGGAATAATTTTGTTATAGTGAGATTTCCTCCTGTGGTCTGCCTATCCATGCTGATTTTTATTGGTTAAGACGCGTTTCAGAATTTCGCTGTTTTGTTTTGTTATGACTGTTTTAGGTGATTTCAGTTGGTGACCCAAACACTGAAGATGGTGAAATGGCCGAAACGCGTTTCAACCAATAAAAATCACCGAGGTAAGGCAGGCCAGGATGATAGGTAACAAAGAATAAATTTTGTTATTCATTTTAAGTGTTGTTTTTCTACTAATTTAAATTTTAACAGAACATTCTAAATATGTGCTATCTTTTTTGTCCATTTCAAAATTAATTCTTACTATTATTTCCTAGGAGTAATACCTTACTGGCCTATAAATAACAAGATAAATTTAAAATTCAACAAAAAAAAAGTTTTTAGTTCAACTCCTCGGTTCCATAAATTTAACTATAATTTTAAACAATGTAATCCCATTTTAAATCTATTTTAAGAAGAAAACGTATAAATTATAATAGGACTTACAACAGATTATGAATTCCACAAGCAATAAAGAAAGGAAATTAAAAAAAGGGATAAATGAACTCACGCCAGCGAAATTGCCGACCTAAGATTACATGATCGTGCTTATAGTGCTAGTCGTCTTCACATAGAAACAGCTCTAATCTCACTTACTCAATCATTCTTTCTTATTTACTCTCTCTCTCTCGCTCTCTCTCTCTCTCTCTCTCTCTCTCTCTCTCTCTCACTCTATTTTTTTAAAAATCTGTTGCTCATTCTCTTATCACTCTTTCTTACTCTCACCGAACACTTGTGCTTAATTATCATCTCTTACTGTCTCTCCTCCCATTCTATTTCATCATTATTTTTATTTTTCGCATTCTCCCATCGTTCTCTCCCTTCATTTATTATTTTTTATTCTCGCTTATCACTTTATTTTAACCGGTCCCCTCTCTAGAACTTAACGCCCGATACCGTTTCTTCCTCTCAGTTATTTCAAATGGCGACTCCACTCTCTCCTCCTCAATTTCTCACCCTTTCTCTCTTCCTTAATATTTTTCCCAGTCCCTCTCCCTCTCAACCTCTCTCACGATTCATATCTCTCTCTCTAGCTCTTATTTTTCTCTCTCTCTCGTTCACTCCTTCCCTCCCGGGTCTCTCACTCACTCACTCACTCACTCACTCACTCACTCACTCACTCACTCACTCACTCACTCTCTCTCTCTCACTCATTTTCTCTCTCTCTCTCTCTCACTCATTCACTCACCTTCTCTCACTCATTCACTCACCTTCTCTCAGTCTCTCACTCACTCTCTCTCTCTCGGTCTCTCACTTATTCACTCGTCCTCAACCTCTCACGATTAATCACTCTCTACCCTCCTAATTTTCTCACTCACTCTCTGTCTTTCTCCCCCTCTTTCCTTCTCAACCTCCCTCACGATTAATCTCTCTCTCTCTCTCTCTCTCTCCCGCTCTCTCTCTCTCTCTCTCTCTCTCTCTCTCTCTCTCTCTCTCTCGCTCAATCCCAATATCGCTCTTCTTCAATCTTAATTTGTCTCCCTCCCTCTTAAAATTAAATCTCTCAATCGATTAATCGATCTCACTCCCTTACTCACAATATTTCAATAAATCAATATCTCCCTCTCTCTCACTCTACATATATATTATCTTATCCCTCATTCTTACTCTCACCTTTATTATAGTGTTATGTGCATGATGTAAGACTATTTAGTATCACACTTTATAGTTGAATATGATTTCAATTGATATAGCGGTAAATGCTTTAAAGAAACCTTGTATTGTGTTGTGTAATACATTTTTCAAAAAGGGATGCTATAGGAATAAATTTTTTGCACGTAACTTTCACTCGGACTGGTAAGTCCCTCGGTTTATTTTAGTAGAATTACATAATTTCATACGGACGTCAACGGTACAAATCGCATTTGCAGCTTAGAAACCTTACAATTTGGAGTGAAAAGATTATTTACAGATTTGGTGTAAACTGCGTAGACTTCAAAAGCAACAGGAAGTATTGGGCTGCTAATTAACAAACTTGATGTATTGCAAGTGTATTATGAACTTAAATGCAAGAAGGAAACGTTCAGACCGTTTTTATCATTCAGGACGATCACTACGATTTGTTGCTTCTTTCCCAAGTTTCACTTATGATCTACAGTGATGACAGTTTGACAGTGATGTCTTCTCATACGTTTACCCAAAAGTACAACACGAGCTCCCTGCATGAAAACAATTTCGCCAATGAAAGACCAAATAATTGTGAACAAGATTTCCATTGCTTCAGATATTCTCATTTCGTTAGCTCTAATTTTAAGAACTGTAATGGCTTTTTCTTGGGAGATATGAGCTTTCCATAGTAAAAACCCAAGAAAAATGGAAATATTTTGTTATGCAAAAGGTCACGGGAAATTTGTAGTAAAGGTTAAAATAATAAAACTCATATTTTCACAAAACAATTATAAAATGAAGGAGGGCTAAAGGGTCGTAGTAACAAAGCAGCATAAACAAATTGTTACACGAGCAAAGTCAGCCGTTTGTAAAAAGAATTTGCGTATTAATTAAAAATACTCATTACACTGTTCATAATAAAAGTCAAATAATCATAGTTGATATCAAATAACATGAACATCCACTAATTTTTAAACATTGCCAGTTGGTAAGTGAACGAACGTATCAGGTTGAAGTGTAGATACGAACATTTTTGAGCAGCATTGAGTTTAAAATTTGTTGTAACTAGAAAGACAAATAAAAAAATAAGGAATTTAAAATTATTTTGCAGTTAATATATAAAGCTATCTGTCTATCTCTTTCTCTTTCCTCGCTCGTTGTAAGGGAGGTCGTTCGCGACCTAAATTTGCAAGATTTTTTAAATAAAAACATATTCTTTCATTCTCTCTCTCACTCTCTCTCTCTATCTTTATCTCTCCCTCCCTCTCCTCCTCTCACGCTATCTCTCTCTATCTCCCTCCCTCTCCCTATCATCCTCTCTCACTCACTCTCTCTCTCTCTATCTTTATCTCTCCCTCTCACTATCTCTCCCTCCCTCTCCCTATCTTCCTCTCCCTCCCTCTCCCTCTCACCCTATCTTCCTCTCTCTCCCTCTCTCTCTCTCTCTATCTTTATCTCTCCCTCTCACTATCTCTCCCTCCCTCTCCCTATCTTCCTCTCCCTCCCTCTCCCTCTCACCCTATCTTCCTCTCTCTCCCTCTCCCACTCTCTCTCACCCTATCTTCCTCTCTTTCCCTCTTCCACTCTCTCTCCCTATCATCCTCTCCCTCTCACCCTATCTTCCTCTCTCTCCCTCTTCCACTCTTTCTCCCTATCTTCCTCTCTCTCTCTCACTCTCCAACATTCTCTCCCTATCTTCCTCTCTCTCTCTCTCTCACCCTCTCACTCCCTCTCTCCCCCCTCTCTCTTTCTCTCTCCCTATCTCCTCTATCTCTCCCTCTCCCACTTTCTCTCCCTATCTTCCTCTCTCTCCCTCTCACCATATCATCCTCTCACTCCCTCTCGCACTCGCACTCTCTCTGTCTCACTCCCTCTTCCTATCCTCCTCCATCTCTCACTATCTCTCTCTCTCTCCCTTTATTCCTTTCTCTCCCTATCCCTATCTTCCTCTCTCTCACTCTCCCCCTCTCTCACTCTCTCTCTCCTTGCTCTCCGTATCAATATCTCTCTCCCTTTTCCTCTTGCTCGCACTCACTCATCGACTCAATGTGAATAACATGGATTCATCACTCTATCCAACTGAATTAATTGATTTTAATCGGTTATTCTCACTCTTCATTCATCTATCGATCTATCTCCCTAAATCTCTCCATATCCATATATATACTTATCTCTTACCAACTCTATCTACTTCTCATTTTTTATTTCATTCATTACTTACTTTTTCTATTTTCGTTCATTACTCACTCGCGCGCAGAACAAACCTCTCATGAAAATTCAGTTAGCTGTTAACGAGGATAACTTTGGAAGAGCAGCTTTGCGTGTAAATATTTCTTGTAACAAAGTTAAAAAAAAATAGTTGCTCGTTAAGTAATTGTAAATTTTCCTCTTATTTTCAAGTGCAGACCTCTCTACGGCAAATCGATGGATTAGTCATGCCAAGCCATGCCGGACACGTCAGCTTATATTTTCTCTTTCCATTTCGTTGTATAAACTTCCGTTTAAAGATTTCAACCGTAGACGGCTCAATCGACAAGGAAACTCGACAAGGAGTCTTTTAATTCGTATAACAGTTCCAGCGGAAACTTTATAAAAGTCCGTTGACAAGTGGCAACCTGTTTCAATTACCAGGACTTGGTTTAGGAGCTATATTGTAATCTTTTATTCCTTGCCCTGTCATACAAAAGTCCCATTTTAATCGCTTACATTGTACAATCATGGCAGGATTACGTTCAACAAAATTCCCACCTACTTTTCAAGTTACCAAGAACCCAAAAACATGGAGAAACAGCTCATGCTCGATATAAATAATAATCGTTAAATAATCCGAACAACTTAAGATAATGCTATTTGTGCCAATAGTTAAATAAACATAAAGCCATTCTTGGCTTCGGTTTTACTGATAGTATAAAATATTCTATAAAAAAAAAATAATAATGGTGAAGAATATTTTTGCTGAACTTTATTAATTAATCAATGTTAAGTGTACATAACATGGCAAATTGTCTGTATCTGAAAAGATGTGGGAAATTATGAATAATAATATTTAAAAACAGACCAAGGAAGGAAAAAAGAAGTCTTAAATGTTAAAAAGCATTCTAGTCAAGTAGTGTGTGTATATTCGTCTGAAGCATAAGGGAGCATGATTTGTATTTGATAGTTACTAAAATTCATTACAATAATTCTAAAAAATGAACTGTTTTAGTCAGGCGATTGTCCAATTTTCATTAGACGACTGGCGATCGAATTGTTCAAAAAATCAACGACCATATCAATCAACAAAACTCTAATCACTGTCTACACAGCGGAATTAACCGCCATAGCTAAAGCGCATGAATACATTAAAAAAAAAGGAATGAAACTAAATTCTGTATTTAACGGACTGTAGAAGCGCTGCAGATAGTATAAGTAAGGTAACCCCAAGCTGTAAAGTCAATAATTATATCATCGCGGATGTTTACCAAAATTGATCTTTGAGCTAAAAAAAAAAAAAAAAAAAGCTGGAAAAATTATGATAATATACTGGGTTAAAGGCCTTCCAGGTATTCATCATAACGAAACAGTGGATGCATTGGCGAAGGAGGCCACTGTATCTGGTGTATCCCATCAGTTGAAAATTCCTAAAACAGACGGTAAAATTTTTTTCAACCAATTTCGTTCCAATTTATGGGATAAAGAATACAGCTCAGCAACAGCTGGCGAACACTAACGAGATTTATTCCCGAAGCTTAAAGCAAAACCGTGGTTTTCGGAAGGAGGCAGGCAAAACGAATTCTATTCTATTATTTTCAGAATGAAAACTAACCATGGCCTTGGGGAAGTATTCTAGGAAGCATAGAATTGGAATAAGCACTTCCCTAACTGCCCAACATGCGACAGTCCATCAAATCCCAGTCATCTAATACTAGAAGGCCCAGAGTATGATAACCAGAGGAAACAATTGTTGGATTTGTATGGTGACCCGAGTGTATTTGGCCCAATAAGTCTTGAAACGCTGTTGGCAAGTAACATGACGGTTTTTGATTAATTTAAAAATTTCATAAATCAATTAACATGTCTTTTTAAGGTCCGGGAGAAGGAAAAAACCTACTAATGCTGTCATGTCGGAAAACAAGTATAGTAGACGTATGCGTTTGTTCTTGGAGGTTTGCTGGGTGACGTACCCGGTAGGTTGTCTGCAAGTCCGAAGCAGCGATGATAGACGGACCAAAAATGTTCGGAAACGACCAAACCCGAAGCCGGCTCTGTTTCACCAGCACATTAACAGATAATGTTAAAGCAAATGTACAACTGTGTGACTTTACAAGTACAGACTTGCCGAGCGATGTGCGGCTACGATTCTATTGAACTCCTTAAATTCACTAATTTCGTGGTCCGCTTGACCAATTAATACATTACAATTAATTAAGGTTTTTAGTTGAGATAAAAAGGTCAATGGCACGAGGGGGATTCGAACCCACGATCTTCGGCTTGATACGCCGCTGCTCTGCCACTTGAGCTATCGTGACGTAGATCCACTCGGACACCAACTTCCCATCTCAACCCCACCTTTTGAATTTTCCCTCCTTTTTGCTATTTTTCAAATGTCGTGTAATCGTGATTGGATTCTCGACGACAAATGAAATGGCCACGGAGAGCTTTAGTGAAGTATACTTCATTTTTAAATCATTAAATTCACTAATTTCGTGGTCCGCTTGACCATTTAATACATTACAATTAATTAAGGTTTTTAGTTGAGATAAAAAGTCAATGGCACGAGCGGGATTCGAACCCGAAAAATGGCAAAAAGGAGGGAATATTCAAAAGGTGGGGTTGAGATGGGAAGTTAGTGTCCGAGTGGATCGAGGTCACGATAGCTCAGGTGGTAGAGCAGCGGCGTATCTAGCCGAAGATCGTGGGTTCGAATCCCGCTCGTGCCATTGACTTTTTTATCTCAACTAAAAACCTTAATTAATTGTAATTCTATTGAACATTTGTCTCCATTCATCCGTAAAACGTCCATAACGCCAAATGATTCAGGGCTTGATGGAAAGTGCTCTGAAACGCCTCGATAACTTGTTAACATTTCCGGGGATAGGTCGATCCCTGACATTTCACAGCGATGCTAAAATCTAAAGACCGACCCGAAGCCGGATCTGTTTCAAACAGCACCTTAACAGATAATGTTAAAAGCAAACGTTCAACTGTGTGCGACTTCTTTACAAAACTAATATTTTCGATTAATTTAACCAAAAAGAAAATGGTTTTCTAAAAACACGTCAACAGCGGAATTAAATTAAGTTTTGAAATACAGAGATCACATGTTATTTGAAAGTCCAACTTCGAAAATAATAATTTGCTAAATTTATTTTGCTAATAAATCGAATGGGTTATGATAAAGATGAAAACTTCAAAAAACTATTCCAAGGCGTAAATGAAGATTGATTTTTTAAAAATGTTTTAATGCATGACTTTAAGTCAAAAGAGAGTCAGCCATTTCCCTAAGTGGCCGGCACAAGGTACAACGAAAACTATCGAATTAATATTTAGTATAGATCATACGTTTTGTGAAAGCCAACAGACAAATTTTTGAATAAAACATTTTATGAAGTAGTTTGTTTTGTTCGTTATAGTTAAATTTATTTAGGCATTTGCGGTTAGGTCGAATGGCAAACGATAAGCAAAAAGATTTTGAAAAATACTTAGAAACATACAGAAAAATCACTGAATCATTGGGGCGTCCGAACGAAAAATGGGAACGCGCCATACTACGGCAGCGTTTGGAAGAAGTGGGCCAAAAATTGCCTCAATCCGTCATACTGTCAATCGAGGCGTTCATAAGGCTGATAAATTTGGAAGGCATAAAGCCGGATCTCAAAAAAACATCCATTAAGTGTTTGCAAGACATTTGGGAGATGGTTCAGATAGAGAAAATAACACCGGTGATGAAGAGGGACGTGATAGATTGGATTTCAGTGTTGTCGTCGACGTCCAAAACGAAAGACCAAGACATCAAACTGAAGATTGACGAGAGCTATTGGAGGTTGCAGAGAGTCTACAGGAAGTTCAAAGTAAGACCCAAGAAAGCACAAACCGAAGAAGAATATGACAAAAAGGAAACCATCAGCGCAAAATCGTTGAGCACTCGTGACATTTCAGTGCTGACTTATTTCGTTCAAGGAGGGTGCCGTTCGATGAGCCAAGAAGCGCGATTCAATTACGACGATTTTATGACCAAGTGTGAAATAGTTTTGTGCCTTTTAAGACAACTACAAAATGTCGTCCAAGAGACCCACAAACTGTCTAGAAGGCAGAGATGCTCCATCTACGACCACATCAACGTGGCGAGACGATGTTTCGGCTTCGACGCAATGGACTCGTTGAAGATGCAACAGAAAGTTGAATACACATTGAAAGTCTTTCGTGACTGTTTGAAAGAAAACATCACCCCGCCGAAAGAGGTCATAGAAAACTTTAAGGACGTAGTTGAAATGAGGGAGATAGGGAGTAAAATCGAACTTAAAAAACACACCGACCTCTTGATTCAGTTGATGGACGATCTCAACTATATGGACGAGTGGTGTATTCAGAATGAGGCCAAAAATTGGAAAGAACCTTTTGTTACAAGCAAAGATAGCGTGATTGATTTCAATAAAATGCCTGATTTTTAACGATAGTCTGGTTAATTGACAGACTGCCTAACATCCATTTTTAATACAAAAAATATTTCTACACAAAACAATCAATTAGAAAACAGTTTTCTTCATTATCAATAAATGCTAGATGACTTTCGACTAGTTGATTCCAACAGGTGTTTTCAACAACAACACTATAAAAGTAAGAAAAACTTTCTCATATATTAGATTTATTTTCATTATATTCATTATAATGTTCGTGTTTAACTATTTTTGGGCTGGTTAGGCTTCAGACATGCCAAACTAAGACAAATTTTGCCAGTGTGATACCCTCCAAACCTTATTTCTACTATAGGTTTAAACTTCCGAGTAAACAAATTGTTTGAAGAAAAATAATAGAAGGAACGATAATATACCGCGTATGGCATCAATTTTTTTAAACATAGAATAATTATACCTTTCATCGTAAGTTTTTTAATCGTAAGAAACCAAAAGTTCTAATTCCCTTTACTGTCGATTCATAAGCAACATGAAACAAGCAAGCGCAACAAAAAATTTCCTTATTATAAGAAAACTAATAATCTATTAATAATAATTAGGACCATCATAATGGTATGGTATAGTAAAAAAGGATACTAGGAAGCGGGGTTTGTGCTCCCCAGGCACTGCAGCCTTCTGGCATATTGTACCTTCCTAGTTCCTTAGTTCAGTGCAATAGACTCAATCCTTCTTAGAAGTATCACATCATAGACTGTCGCTGCTGCAATTTGATTCCCTAAGTTTTTTTGTTAGGTTAAATCTCCATTGAGCTGTTGCTTCGCATTCGAAGATGATATGGGTGGCTGTTTCCTCCTCCTCATTACATAATCTGCAGATGGGATCATCGTTGTATATGCCCATGTTGTGTAGATGTTTTCTCAGATGCCAGTGACCGGTAGTACTACCACTCCTCTGAGTTTGGCCCGCTCGAATTGCAGCAATGATTATGCCAGTCTTGGTGAGGATTGTTTCATCGTAAGTTTGCTGTGTCTAGCGCCGCTAAAGTTTATCCACTTCTCCTTTTGTTTCGTTTTGGATCCATTCTGCGATGGAGGATTCTATGTTTGTTTTTGTTATCCAAAGTATAGGTTCGGGGCCTATATATGGTATTGCAGAAATCCTCTGGCCAGATTGTCTGCTTTCTCATTACCCAGAATTCCCCTTTGCCCTGGCACCCAAGATACCAGGTTGTTTTGGAGATTTTGGATGCCTATCAAAATGGACGAAGCAATAAGATAAAGATTTAGACGTTCCATTCACACTGTTTCGACGAAGTGTAGAATAAAATTAACCTACTTGACACAAAAAGTAGATAAAATGTCCAGGAAAAAATCAAACTATACATTTAGGACTTATGAAAATTCGTTTCAAACCTTAAATTTTGAAGTTCAAACAACTATTATTTTTCACTGCATAGGAATAGATAAGGAATTATATTATTCGAAACAATAATGTAGATGGAACTTGGTAAAATGTGAAGAAGAAAAACTTGTTTGCTTCGGAAAGTGACTTCTTGTAGGTTACATCACCAAGAAGAATAAAGGAATAAATGTACTAACAGCCTAATCAAAAACATTAAATCGTAGTGGCCTAAATATGATTTAATGTTCTAGACTAGACCAACCTCGAACCTACTTTTAGTAAAGCTCAAGTAGCAAAACTCTTTCCTGTCAAAAAATAAGTCGTGCAGTTTGAAACAAAATACTTACAGCTCCTCCCTCTGACGTTGAGACAACACCATTTTCATGATCTTCGATTGTTTTTAGATGACAGTAGTTCCTGATGAATTGTTCGATTAGATTGTTACAGGCTCCATTACACTGAAACAAAAAAATAATTCGAATATTAGCGTACAAGGTTGAGACGAAAATCCAAATTGTATAAAATAATCTTACTATGATTTCTTTGATTATAAAGATTGCTAACTAGTTTGGCAATTAATCGATTGCAAATGCAACTTATAATTTTATTTTTTATTAGGTTTCGGGGGTCCGCTTGACCAAATTCTTTTCAATTAATTAAGGTTTTGGTTGAGATAAAAAAGTCAGTGTCACAAGCAGGATTCGAACCCTCGACCTAAATACGCCGCTGCTATCGTGACTTCGATCGACTCGGACTTCCCATCTCAACCCCACCTTTTGAATTTTCCCTCCTTATAACATAATATTTATTAGGTTATTTTTAATTTATATAATGGCAAGACCCAGTTTTATATGACTGTCTGATGAAGACAGATATTGGCTGTTTCATGCTTGAATGATTGTTTGAATTCACATAAAAACAGGAAATTTAATATGTACAATGGTACAAGTGCTAGCTAAATATTTAACAGAAGAAATTTTCATCTTCTAAATTTGTACAATAAAATCATTAATGACACTTTATTATAAATTATAAAAACAATATAGTTAGCGACCTGTGCTAAAAATTGAGATTTGTTTTTGTTTATAATATATTTATGATATAGATTAAAATTGAGGAAAAACTTATGACATTCCGTTTTTCGTTTAAAAAAAATTCCTTATGCAAACTTAAGGTTTATTTTTGGAATGTATATAATGTTAATAATTATATAGCACCAGTGGGTAAACAATTGATGATATAGCAGAGCTTTATGGTGATTTTTTTTTATTAGTTTTAGTCTGGAAATCTTGAATGTTTTAGAGATTCTTGAGAACAGACTTAATACACATGCATAAAAACATTCCGTTACACATCGTTAAAGGAAATGTAACTTTTATATTGCATTTTAAAACCCTGGAAATCGAGTTTCCAAAGTGAAAGCGGTGCAAAGGTTCTCCCAGGAGTTAGAATATGCAGCCTAATAACAAGAAGCCCTGGGTAAACGACAACCTCGAATTAATTCAATTAGACGAACAAACAATGAAAATGTGATTTCTATGATTTCTCTGGTTGAATAATATCAATTGGATTGTGATTCAACGCGTACAACTTTCGCACTTTGGGAATTGATTTAGCATAGGGTTTTTCTTATATACTTCTGATAACACATCTTCAATGTATAGCGCAACTGTTAGGGAACCCTCGATGAAGATCGAGTTTGTGTGACCTCCCTTAGAAATGAACGCCCAAACCATACCATAACACGACCACTTCCAGATTTTCCGGAGTGAATACGTTGAGATATATCATCAACCTTCAGAAGACCTCAAACAAAACAAGATCAGAAAACAAGATTTTAGTCCAATCTTGCTCAGACCAATTGACCAATGTACAAGGTGACATTGATCGGTCAAGGTGTTGACCTCTTCCGAAGATCCTCTGAAAAGAACTTCTTGTATCCAGCAGGTCGATAATCTATTTTCATCGTTAAACTCCAGTATCTTGGAAGACCCTTCGGACAGATGTTCTGGGGATGTTAAGCACTGGCCACATACGATTGACTTCTTCCATCTTCCATCTTTACTTCGATTCTAGCCGAAGCCTTAAACAATCACTCAAACAAATCGAAACTTAAAAATGGGACCACTTTAAAAAATCAAACCATCGGAACGTTAGAAAGAAGCTTGAAAGAAAAACCAACAAAGAAAATATTGACTATTCAAAGATTATTTACAAAATCCAATTGAAACACAAGTGGGAGATTTTATCTTTGGTTTTATTTACCTTTACCCCTTTAAAACGGACTAAATATTGTTGTAAGACAATCAACTGAGGATTAGCTAAGAGATAATTAAAAATATTAAGTGACCAATTTTTTGCCTCTCATTGCATATGAATTTTTACTGACTCATTTGATAAAGTAGTGTTTGCACTGGTTTGCTAAGGCAGTTGATTTGCTGGACCGGTGTCTCAAGTTTTTGTTGCCAGTCACGGTCTGGCGCATTGCCGAGCCACGGATGTCCAACAATCCTCACTGCTGTCCCTAGTGATTGCATCATAGTTTCCTATCATAGGATAGGTTTGTCAGATGGTAGAAAACTGACAAAATCAAAATCAATTTCATATATTTTTCTGGCTAATTTTTTTTAGAACAGTTTGTAATTTGACTTTCTTTTCAAAAACCTCGCAAAATAAAACAATGGTCAAAAATATTAAAGGGCCAAAGTGTTTTAATAAACAAAAAATACAAATCGTAAAAAGCAGGTGTGCCGAATGTTGACCCAGGCTGGAGATTATCATTCCATAACGACTCCCTCAACCGGCCAGCAAAGAAAGCGAAAGGAACCGGGCCACTTTCATTTCACCAACCTTTTACCAAACCCAATTAGAAAGACCTATCCGATGTAGGAAAGTATTTTACAGAGGGAAACGGGGAAAGGCAACAAAACAAAAGGGCGACAAATGCGTTGTTAGCGCTGTATTTAACAGTCCGAAAGGAAACGAGATGAGAAAAACCATGCGCTGTTTGAAAATAGGTTATCGAAACCCTAAACGGAGATGTTACGGGACCTTCCTCGGCGTAGATGGACCCGAGGCTTAATATTCCCGAAGCCGTGTGGGGCCGGGACGATGTTCAGCAAGGTCAACGACTCCGTCACCGTTAGGAAGAATGGTTGGCGTCAAGCAAAAGGATGAGCAGAAATGTTCGGGAGAAAAAAATGAATACGAAATTTCCCACGACCATGGTTTCATTTCGGCAAAAGGAATTGTTTGGAACATCACGCTCTGACGCTCCAAAAATACAAGGCCCGATCGACTTTCTATAGGCATCGTGTTCATTGGACTTCATGAATTTCTAGTTGAAAAAGTCGTGTCAGATAGACAAAACAGTACAGGACTTGAAAGATCATAGCTTTGACCAATAGCCCACTGGGAACTTGGATTTGTATTTTATGAAAACGTCGTGTCAACATAAAAATACACGTGAACAAAAGATGACTTAGCAAACCATAGTGTATCTTACCATTCACTGTGGTACTTCAATTTTTAGTTTATAGAAAAGTTGATCGGCCAAACTACACGCACGCAGAAAAAGACTTGAAAGATCCTTGCTTTAGCCTAACGCTTACTTACTAGGCTTCATAAATTTTTAGTTTATGACAAGTTGATCGGCCAAATTACACACAAACAGAAGAGGAATTTGCACATGAAAGATGCTTGATTTAGCATCTCGCTCCATTGAACATTGAATCCCACTGGGTTCTTGAATTTGAAGTCGTCTCGGCCAAACTAAACGTTAACAGATGAGGGCGTAAATATTCTAGCATTAGCCTATCGTTTACTAGGTTCATGAATTTTTAGTGTATGGAAAAATTCACAGTACTAACTATACGAAGGCAGAAGAGGACTGAAAGATTCTAGCTTAAGATTATCGTTTACTCGGCTTCATGAATTTGTTTTTTATGGAAAAATTAATCGGCCGAACTACACGTAAAGAAAAGAAGGCTTAAAAGATCCTAGCTTAAGACATGAATGTTAGTTTATGGAAAAATTGATCGGCCAATCTACAGGCAAACAAAAGAAGACTTAAAAAATCCTAGCGTAAGACATGAATTTTAGTTTATGGAAAAATTGATGGGCCAATCTACAGGCAAAAACAAAAGAAGACTTAAAAGATCCTAGCTTAAGAAATGAATTTTAGTTTATGGAAAAATTGATCGGCCAATGTACAGGCAAACAAAAGACTTAACAGATCCTAGCGTAAGACATGAATTTTAGTTTATGGAAAAATTGATCGGCCAATCTACAGGCAAACAAAAGAAGACTTAAAAGATCCTGGCTTAAGACTATCGCTTACTTGGCTTCATGAAATTTTACTTTATGAAACAGCAATACCCCATCGCTTACTCGGCTTCTTGCAATTTTGGTTTACGCAAACCAAAATTTCTTGTCGGCCAAAGTACATGCAAACATGAAATTAAAACATACAAGCTTTAGCCTATAGCTCCCAGGATTTTTGAACTTTTGTTGACGAAAAGGTTGAAAGAAGAAGGCGTAAAAAACCTAACTTTAGCCTATCAAGTGATTTATTCGTTTTCTTTCTAGGAAATACAATAATCAGGAAATCAGGAACAAAAATGTTGAAAAACATTAATATTAATAATTAAAAGTCATTAGAGGCCACTCTTAAATGGATACTCTGGCCTTAATCCCAATGATGACATTGACAAAATTTCAATATATAATAAGAAAATATAATAAAGATGATGCAAGTAAGATGTTTGTTATAATTCTTCAATCATTTTAAGATTAGAAAGTATTGGAACTCACCCAAAAAATGTAAGATTTCTCCAAAAACATTACGCTGTAAACTGGCATGATTTTTTATTACATATTCTGTTTCACTGTATGTTTTAATTTCCTTATTTCGCAAGAGAAAATTCCATTTTATAAAACACATTTTTTAAAAATTTTATTAGATTGAAAACAACACGAAAGTGCTTAAGGAAAATTCCTTAAATGACACAATTTTTGCCGCGTCACCGACGAAAATACGACGCCTTGCGTTATCATGAAGTCATAAATCTCCATTTCCTTTCTCTAATGCAAATCGATCCTTGATGGTTGCAATAAATTTCGGAACAATTTGACGGAGATGTTCAACAAATTAAAAGATTGCCCAGCAAAACATCAACTCCAGGATCGATGCTATAAAACCAAGACCTTTTACCATCATCACAATTTAATTTGTATTCTTTAAAATTATCTACACAATTTTTGTCGTTTCACCAACGTTGTCCTGATCCAACAGCTCTTATCTCTCTAATAAGAAAACTACCTGGTCCTTGGAAGGTTGACTAAGTAATTGAGGATAGATTTTTCATTTGGCCTTCCCTATGATCGAAATATATTCAGTTCAAAGAAACTTTTAGCATAGTAAGTTCACAAAGACAGAAAGTCGACTTTCTTTCAATTTATTTTGTCGTAATGTCGAGTTTCTGCAAATGGCTTATAATTGGTCGTCGGCCTTTCTCAAAGTACTCTGTCCTGCCTAAAACGAAGTAAAGTTGGCCAAAATATCTCTGGCACGCTCGCCTACTGATCTTCACAAGTGACTCACATTCTTACTTTTTGAAATTAAACAGATGAATTTTGTTCCGACTAGCCAGAAGAATGGGTCTAGACTGGGAAACAAAGACATGCTTGTAATTATCGCAGTATTATGAGTTTTAATGTGGGTTAAAATTCTTAAATTCAATTTAGTTGCCAAGTCGCTCCCTAATGAGTAAATCGTGCGAAGTATATTCGTTTGAAGTGTTTCCTGTTAAAACTCTAAAGTAACTGTGCGTTAATGGCCAATGAGATTCAAATAGGGAAGATGAACAGTTAAATTTCACCGTAACCAATATAATAACTATTATTTTTTCAGCAGCCCTCGCTTGAATTGATTTTATGTTGGTCGACATGCTAAAAAAATTCATCAGCACTATTCTAATTCTAGCTTAAGATTGCACCGTTTCAGTGTAATGAAGTATTAACGAAATGATAGGATAATATGCAAGATCAGGAAGTAAAATTTGCATACGTAATTAAATCGATTCGAAGGGTCGGGGAAATCACGCTGACTCCTGGTGTTCTCTTATCAACTGTGTCTTATCGAAAACAGGAAAAGAGTCAAATCTAAGTGAGATTGGAGCAGCGCTGGAGAATATCAACTTAATCATTCTCAGCAAACGTAACATTAAGTACATTTTCATCTATGAATATTTAATAATTAAACAAGCCAAGGGAATATGAAGACAACCTGGTTTAAAGAACTTTACTATTATGGTTTTTTATATAAGAAATAAATGTTCCAGCCCTAGCATTTATTTTTACCCGTGCTCAGATCCGTTTGACCTTAAAATAGGTACGTCTCCCTACTGATGAACACTTGGTATTCACCTTTAATTCATTGTTCCACATGGGATTGGGACGTGACCTGGAAGGAAACCAATAAACCTGGATAATTCGCCCTCAGGAGGCTTATGTATACATGTATTACAAGATAGCTCCTCGTGAAACTCAATTCAACGTTTAAAGAGAGGCGATCTTATCGCAATAATAATCACGGAACACCTTTCTATTTTATTGATGTCGGCCCTAAAGTTTAAAGTGGGCTAGAGAAACAAAATGTTACATTAACTAAAAGACTCATCATGATGTTATGGCTTTGAGTACTAACAGCTACATTCTTCATCCAAGTATATAAGAATATTTATACAAAAATATTTGTTATTATTTATGAAAGGCTACACATACGCAATTGAAAGCAGTACATTATTACGTTCTCACTGAGCTCAATTAATCAATCGATTTCTCACACATTCACTCCACTGTAGAATTCGATTACGTCATTCGATGAATCAATCAATCGATCGATGAATCAATCACTGCACTCAGTGAATCAATTGATCAGATATTGTACTCCACACTGCATTCAATGAACCAACACGATCCCCCTTAAATCAATCGACTGATCGATGAATCAATCACTTCATTCAGTAAATAAATTGATCACACCTTGCACTCCATTCTGCTATTACACTGCATTCAATCAACCAACATGATCCCCTTAAATCAGTCAATCGATCGATGAATCAATAACTTCACTCAATGAATAAATTGATCACAAATTGTACTCCACTCTGCTATTCCACTGAATTCAACCAATGAAACACGACCCCACCCCTCAATCAGCCAACCGATCGATGATCACTCACTTCACTCAATGAATAAATTGATCACAAATTGTTTTCCAATCTGCTATTCCACTACATTCAGCCAATGAAACACAACCCTCCTCAATCAGCCAACCGATCGATGAATCGATCACTTCACTCAGTGAATCAATTGATCACACATTGTATTCCATTTCAGTCAACAAAGCACCACCCCGCGCAGTCAATCACTTCACTCGTCTCGACTGAAAAATTCTCCTCGACACAATCATTCTAATCCATCTTTCATTGATTATGGTCAACCATTCATATTTCCTTAATTACACTCAGTCAATCACTTTAATGTACTATTTCGGTCAATCACTCACTCTGCTATTCCACTTCGCTCAATCAATAAAACACGACCCGCTCAATCAGTCAATGATCTACCAATCACTTTCTCATCTCCTCTGTACAATTCTGGTGTACGTAATAAATCGAATTATCTACTGATTATTCGTTCACAACTTTCAATTATCGTATTTCGTGATATTCCACTCAGTCAATCAACTACATAATCTATCGATCGATCACTCACTCACCCTACTGTACTATTTCGATCCAGTTCACTCAGTCAAACATTCTATCCACTGAATCATTCGATCCATCGATCAATCACTCTATTATACTGTACCAATCCATTCCGTCAATCAATCGATCGAGAATCTTACACTCGCTTCAATGATTCATTGAATCATATTCATTCAGACAATCTATCAAATCAATTTATCAATCATTTCATAACTCATACCAATCCACTTTTCTATTTGATAACTGACAGAATGGACACCGTCCATCAATCATTACATCACCGACTCCATATTTTAGTTTTGTTTGAACAGTTGTTTGCTTATGTAAGAAAGTACTAACCACGATTTATTTATTTATTTTTTTTTTTTTGTGGTAAAGCCAGCAGTTCATCCACTAACAATTCTTTTCGCTAATTGGTTGTTTATTATTCTATATTTTCTTAAGAGTAGTTTTTACGAAGGACAAGGACTGAAATAAATAATAACCAGATGAAGATGAACATTTAATTGATAGATTCTTTTTAATGCGATATGCACGTTCGGAAGAACAGTAAGTTTGAAGCTGGCAATTTTAGAAGAGTAACGGTAAAAAAATCGGCCCAGGATCGACCGTGAGAGCCCTTTCTATCTGATAATAAAACGGCTAAAGAGCAAATGAAAATTCATTTTAAATATGTACAACCATATTTAAAAAAAACTATAAAAGGAAATAAGACATAAACAAATAGTCATCAAAAGTGCAAATCAAATATGGCCATATAGCGATATTTATCACCGTGTTTCAACTTTGGAGAAAGTGAGACTTTCTACTCAGGCAAAGTGTTGAAGTTTGTGAATAACAAAACCCGGCAATGAAAGTTCCGTATTAGCTCGAAGATCGCAAAGTAAGATAATTTCGTATTATTTTCCCATCCGTTTCTTCGTGCGTCGGGTTACTTGAGTCGTGTAATCTCCAGTACGTGGCACGAGCCGCATAGGAAGACCGCAAGAGTCGAAGAAACTCGAACCACACACAATTATCGAGCGTTTTAATCTAATTACGGATTATAAATCATAATTATTCCGTAAAAAGCCTAAGATAAACCTGTTATCCTTGCCGCATGACAAGCTTCAGGGACGCTCAATATCCCCATTGTCCTCGTTCTTTTCGCTCTTCACAGATCATATCATCTTTAACGTCAAATCAGAAAAACATACTGACGAAATAACCGGAAAATAAAATCAATGCATGAAATTTTGTCATCCACATTTTTGTTTCGTCGGTCTAAGTTTAACGTCCACATTGAATTCTTGGCATACAGTCTCTTAAGATGGAAAGGTCAAAAGGTCGGCTAACATATAACCAAAGAGCTTAGACAATGAATAACACACATTCTTGGTACATCGATGGATTCAATAACCAAAATGGAAGACGCCCGTGAACAGTGCGATAACCCTTAAACACTCAATTGGATCCAAATTCCAAAAAGAACCAACTCTGGACTAGCCCTAAAACACCCATAATTGGCATATCGATGGATCTAAAACAAAAAAAGAAATTATTCCATGCCCTGGTTGCTAGATGAGACTAGATATTCAGACCTAAAACCAGCGCTCGTAATTTTACATTTTAATTAGAACGCAAGAATAAATTTCATAGACAAAAACGACCTAAACATCTTTGAGTTTTGCCCTAGGGCATGAAGGAATCTAATGGTAAAACTAAAAACCCGCAAAATAAAAGACAACTGCAAAACCAGTTGACGAGAAGACAAAGTCAGAATTGCGATATTCTAAGCAAAGGTCCTTCACCCAAACTGGTTTATTTACTTTCACTTAGTGAGGTCAATCATGGAATACTGACAGGTTTGCTAACTGGGCACTAAAATCTGAAGAAACCCATGCACAAATTAGGAATCCATCTGTCTGCAAACTTCTAGATAGCTGATGGGGGCATTCAAGAATCAGATGGTAAAACTAAATAAAGGAAAAAGAGTTGCACTACCGATTGATAATGAAAAAAGTCAGAAGTTCGTTTTCAGGGGCGTCGGTGTCCGCAACGGTTTAGGCGTTGACATGGCGCTCATCACTGTAAGGTAAAGGTCCCGGGTTCGAATCCAGCGGCCCTGCATTCGAACCCGACATTCTTACAAATGGCCTTTTTTTCAAAAACACCGGCATCCCGAGGGTTGATTTAACCTCTGCTGTTGCCAACCTCGTTAAAAAAAAAAAAAAAAAAAAAAAAAAAGAGTCAGAAGTTCGACATACTAAATAAAGGCCCTTCTTCTAAACAGTTTTATTTTCACTCAGTAAGAACTATCTTCGAATATTGACAAGGGGCACTAAAATCAGGAGAACTATCTCACTGAATACATTTAGACTTTGGTGCTGAAGCACAAAAGAATCTGATGGTGCTAAAGAAATTTAACATCACAAACAGTTGACTAGAATGAAATAGTCCTAAGTTCAACATTCTAGGCAAAGGTCCTTCACCCAAACTGGCTCACTTTCACTTAGTACAATCTTTGAATAGTGACAGGTTTGCTAATCGGTCAAATTATGGATTTACTTGGCCGGACTTCCTTCAACAAGAAGCCACAACTGAAAGCAAGATTTGTTGTTCAAATAAAACCCAATCGGAACTACTTAGTACTATCAGTCAGTACAGTCTTAGATCTCACTGTAAGATATTTACAAGAAGCAGCACTCGGAACGATAAGAAACGGCTAATCTGCCAAGCCTTAAATAACCTAACATAACTTTTAACTGGATAATACTGATTGGACAATAGTGTTCACAACTACAATAGCCATTAAATTTAAAGTAGAAGAATTAGAGCTTTGATCTATCAAGTAAAATATTTCGATACAGCAGAGAAGTATTTTTTTTTTAATTCATTATCTCTAAAACAAATCAGAACATAAAACATTACTCAAACAGTACATTAACTTCGCAAATATTAGTTAAGTACACAAAACCTTGACTATGAACATGATTTATTTCTTTTCTATTTAAAGAAATCAGGAAATAGAATAATCGACCAATAAGTGATCCTGCTAAGTTTAATGATGCTGGAAAAAACGTAAAATAATAAATCAAATGAGCATATAACATTAAAATCAAGGCTGCTCGTACGACTGACATTTGGAATTCATTACCTCACAGATTTAAAAACATGCTTGGTATTTTATGTTTCAGCAATTCTGCTTTATGCTAATGAGACATGAGAGTGGGTGTTTATATGCTGACCGGCTACGCCTTAAGGCACCTTGAGCCAGAGATGGCAATTCGCTTAATCACCTCTTACAAAGAACAGGTGGTCGTCAAATCCCAGTACAAATTTACACAAATGACCACCTTTATGAGTAAAACTTCCAAAAAAACCGACCCTGTAGATAAAGATGGTTGGAAATTGTAATGGCATAATACTAATTATGAAAACACGAGTGAAATTGAAGTAGCAGGGTATGAATCCTTAAACACCTCGATTAGGCTTTCTTGTGAAACTGTTTTGTTGAAATGTTTTTTTTCTCTATCTCTCTCTTTCTTATGTAAATATATCTAAGTTCAACCAGGCTTAACTAAAACACTTTACAGTGAAACTGGACGTTTTCACTTCAAAATCATCCACTTATGATAAGGCCCTATCTGTGAACAACAGTGTGCGGAGGCATTTATATTTAAAATGTAGACTTGTTTAAAACCTTCAACAAACGGAGAAAAATCCGAGTGAACAAGCAATCCAACAAATCAAGCCTAAATTGTGACATTTCCTCTTGGGGTCTTCGAGGTGATGAACCTATCGTTAAGTCAAGTCAAGGGTCATCCTACTCGCTGTTTTGGTCTATCGGGCTGTTATCTTCAGCGCTAAGTCTGTGCGATTTCCTTTCAGTTTAGTCCTTTTGTATTTTGAAAGTCTTCTGACAGTCTATAAAACCGCAATGATAGGCCCAACATGACCGAACTACAGATCAAGCTAAATTCTGTTAACTCTAGGGCCCTGCGGGTGATAAACGTGTAGTTTGGTCGAAGAATCTGTGTATTTTCTTGTTCGTGAAAAGGTTGAAAAGGTCTGACAGACGAAAACAGTAAGGTTAGGCAGGTTAAAATATCCGGAAACGATCAAACTAAAAGTCAATCCTAAATTGGGAGATTTCCTCTTGGAGTCTGCGAGGTAATGCCTATCGCTAGGTCCAGGATCATCATCTGTCTTGGTCTGTCAAGCTAGTTACATTAAATGCTTAGTCGGTGTAATTTCCTTTTAGTCTAGTCCTTAAAAAAGTTCGTGAAAGGCGTCTTCTGGCAGATCAAATTGTCGGAAACGACCAACATACAAATCAAACCTCGCTAATTAGTTCTATTCTAACAATTACATCAAGCATTTCTTAACACAAATACACAAAGTGTCAAAATTAAAAAAAAAACACAATTTTAACACTTAAACCAGCAATTTATCGCACATTTTGCACTTCTTTTTTGTCCCTGAATCCGTGCACCTATAGCATCAACGCGGATTTAACGA
Source organism: Cimex lectularius (assembly GCF_000648675.2). Lineage (NCBI taxonomy): Eukaryota > Metazoa > Arthropoda > Insecta > Hemiptera > Cimicidae > Cimex > Cimex lectularius. Next base: position 204,201 of record NW_019392741.1, read on the forward strand.
AGAAGTAAAAAAAGTTATGCAAGTGTAAGACATGTGAATGTTCGCTGGTAAGAATGCAGTGCCCCCACATCCTCAGAACGGGTGGATAGTAAATCTAATACCGTTGCGACCTTACACTTGTCTGTGGCTTGCTGACCTTTTCAGATTGTATCAACCAAAGAGAATACTTTTTTTTTCTTCTTGTTCTACGATAACACGAATTCCACATAATAAAGGGGATTCGCCAACCAATGACCATTAGAAAGTAATGTCGGTTAATGATAGATGGTCTATGAATGATGATCTATCGCCTGTCTTATCGATAACTTTCTATCACATTTCAGGTTATTACCACATTATAGCACTTAACGTATTTTGACCGATAAATTCACGCATTGCGATTTTCACTTTTTCGGAATTAAACGAGACAAAGTACTATTCGCGTTTCTCCAGGCCCATGAGTTACAACTTTGCCGTGTCGCCAAAGAAATTATGAAAATCCTTGTGATATCACCTTACTTTTTAAGTTTTTTACCCCACACATTTAGTTGAGTCTGGAAGCGATTCTTCGTAAAATATCACAACTTGGCGATATAAAAGTAAATAATAAAGAGAAATGCCCATTCTAACATTTATTTATGTTGCTTAACGAGTAGAAATGAGCCATGACCAACATTCGGTATATAAAAAACGTCTCCGCTATTTTCTAATCAATATGCTACGATTATTTTTAAACTATTAACATTTCTTTTCTCAAATGTGTACCCTATGGGTAGAACGATTAATAATTAACTTAAGTAACTCTCCAACACAAGGGTGTTTCATGTCTCTATCCCAAGAGAAAAAAATGATCGGGCCTTATCTTTACATGCGAGGGATTTTATACAAAAATATCTCTACGTTTCATCGAAGCGTCACCACGTAAGAAAAACACAATCGAGGAGGACACCCAGGAGGTAAATGAACTTTTCCTCACACCACATTCTTTTTAACGAGACTAAAAGTAATTAACTGGCCCCACTGTGATGAAGCATAAAATATTTCTTTAAAAAAATTGTTGTAACTAGATTTTTTACTTTCTGTGTATTTAGAAAGGAAGGTAGACTTAGTTGGTGGTTCATTTTTAATCTAAACAATGACTTCATATTAGCAAAGTTGAGAAGAAGAAAGAATGAGATTTAACGATTAATTAAGGTTTTTAGTTGAGATAAAAAAGTCAATGGCACGAGCGGGATTCGAACCCACGACCTCGATCCACTCGGACACCAACTTCCTATCTCAACACCATCTTTTGAGTTTTCCCTCCTTTTTTGCCATTTTTCAAATGTCTTGTAATCGGATTGGATTCTCGACGACAAATGAAATGGCCACGGAGAGCTTTAGTGAAGTAATTAGTGAATTTAATGAGATTTAAGTTGTATTCCAAGTCATAATATTATGAAATGACAGCATTTGGTTTTACTAAGAGAATTTGATAAAATTATTAAAACTATGCAAGAATTTCAACTAGAAAGTCGTTTTAAAGACAAAGAGGAAATATAGTTCCGTCCGTACGTTGAGTTGGTTACGAATCTTTTGGTGTTTGTTCAATTAATAATGGTATGTTTGTCCATCCTACAAATATGAGATGAACATCCGAGAAAACAGGCGAATAGATGGATATCGACCGGTATGAGTAATAGTCTCGCCATAGCACCACATCAACCGCAGTGACAGAACTGGGGGGAAATTCAGTAAAAACGCGCTGATGATGGTGAAAATGGCGTCATGCCAAAACGCGTTCGGGTAAGAATAGATGATCAAAGATTTTTAAAAATGATGACAAACAAAGTGGACGCCTGAAACAGCCCGACAGAAGCCGGTTTTATTTATGGCAATATAATTTCCAAATAAAATAATAATTCAGCCCCTAAAAACGGATAGTTTAGACAAGTTGCTGCTCAAAAAAGAAAGCTCTTAATAATCTTACTTGCAAGTTTAACTTTGGAAGTTTACAATTTAGTGAGATAAAACGAAATCGTAATATATTTAGATCAGAATTTAGGGAGACAATGCGAAGTTGTAATATATTACAACTCAATTTAGTGAGGCAAAACGAAACTGTAATTACATCCAATTTAGTTAGTGAAAAACCAACTGAAATGCATTAAAACACAGTTAGACAAAACGATGTACATTGTATTATATTAGAACATAATTTAGTGAGACAAAACGAAATTGTAATATATCAGAACACAATACAGTGAGACAAAACAAAATTGTATATGACAGTTTACAATCTAGTTATCCAAAACCAAATTGTAAGCTATTAGATCACAATTTAGTTAGCCAAAATGAAATTATATGTGAAAGTTCAATACAGCCTCAACCAAATTGTAAGCTTTTAAATTACAATTAATCTAGCCACTACGAAATTGTATGTGATAGTTCAAAATTTAGTTAATCAAAACTAAATTGCGCCAAAAAATTTGCGTTACTTTATAACAATTTAGTGAGCGAAAATCAAGCTGTATGCCATTATATCACAAGTTATTGAGCCAAATCACAATTAAGGACGCTAAAAACAATTTAAGCTGGGGGGGGGGTAAATTCGACCACAGCGAAATTGTAAGATAATGGATTAAAATTTAGTGAATCACAAACAAATTATACATTTATCAGCACTAAATGTGTTGAAACAAAATTAAAACTGATCTTAAACTAAAAAAATAAATTTAATTACAATTAAAGCGACTTGTAATAGAATGATCATATTTTAGTGACCCAAAAACCAAATTGAGAGTTTATGAATTATGAGTAAAGATTTAGTGAGGCTAAATGGTACGTTAATGAGTGATCCTTCTCCGGATTAAAGCAATTTACAATGGATCATAATTTGGTGAGTCCAAAAAAATTATATAATAACATATCAAAATGTGGAAGGCCAAAGTGTAATTTAATGTGAATTCATCTCAATTTAATGAGCCAAAGTTAAAGTGGATGCCAATAAATCACAATTCAGCGAGCCAAAGTAAAATTGCGTGTTAATAGATCGCAATTTATTAAACCAAAATTAAATTTTATTTTAGGAAACCACAATTTAGTGAGCCTAAGTGAAATGCTAAAATAACGGGCCAACACCTCTTGAACTATACTGAAATCATTATGAATTAGAGGATAAAATAAAATAGTAAAATAATTTCAGCGATATAATAATAATTTGTATGTCACTGAATTTAGTGATACAAAACTAATAATACTGCGATTCATAACTTCATGGGCCAAAGAAAAATGGTAAAAATAGAAGCATGATTAGAAAAAATGTGTTATAAGCATAACACCATATCGTAAGGTTAATCATGCCATCATTATGGAACAAATATAAATTGTAAGATAATTTTTGTAATCTCAACCAAAAACGAAAAAATCGAAAAAGAGAGAGAGGGGGAGAAAGAGAGAGAGGAAGGGAGGTGGAGAGGAACGGAGGGAGGGGGAGGGAAGGGGATCGATGGAGGGGGATGGAGGGTGAGGGAGTGAAAGAGAGAGGGAGTGGGAGGGAGGGAGAGGGAGAGCGAGGGGGGAGAGAGAGGGGAGAGAGAGAGAGAGAGAGAGAGAGAGAGGAGAGAGGAGAGAGAAGATAGAAGAGAGAGAGAGGANAGAGAGAGGAGAGAGAGAGGAGAGAGAGAGGAGAGAGAGAGGAGAGAGAGAGGAGAGAGAAGAGAGGAAGAGAGAGGAGAGAGAAGAGAGAGAGAAGAGAGGAGAAGAGAGGAAGAGAGAGGAGAGAGAGAGAGGAGAGAGAGAGGAGAGAGACAAAGAGAGAGAATGGCAAGTCATTAAAATCGTAAACTGTAAAAAAAGCAAAGCGAAAAATGTAAATAATTAACGGTCATCACAAGCCCAAATGCGTCATAAAATGCCCAAGAATAAAAATAGCACAGCAAAGAAGACAAATTTAGAGGAGAGTTGAATTTAGAGACAAGCAGCAGTCTGCCAGAACTTTTTTCGTTTTTCTAATCACAGAGATTATGAAGTTACAAGCTCCTTCAGACAGATATTTTACAGCAATTTTAAAAAATTGTAGTTGATTGGATGTTCAGTCAGTTTAAAACAGGGAATAAAACCGTGAAGCTTAATCATGCTTTTAAATGCAACGTAGTTTTTTTTTCTATTTTGTTACCTCAGCTTCGTATTTCAGCAACACTATTTTCTGCCTCCTAGCCATGGCTTTTGGGATAGATCGTTCATCCACGACAAAACTGTAGCCAAATGGGGGTCATCAAGGTTAACAAACGGTAATTAAAATATCTGATAATCGACATTTAAAAAAAAAAATAATAACCACAAGAGTCCTTCCAGACCAGCCTAAGTTTCGCTATTAAAGAATTTTGTAATTAAATAATGAAATTTGTACTGTTAACTCTAGGACAAAGATAAATAAGCAATTATTTTCTGTTAATATATGTTAAGTTGTAGTTAAAGACCTGCATTTTAAAAACTACTTTCCTTTCTTCCTATTATTCATCTCTTGTCCCCATTCCCTGGAGAATTTACTAGATTCTCTACAGGATTGAAGTGTTACCTATATTAAAAAGTTGTTTGGTAATAAAATAAACAGATTTCTACTATTCCACCACGATAAACTCTTGTCATCCTTCACTTGTTCCACATTCCAATTAATAATTCATTAAGAGTAAATTATTGCCCTCATAAGTGAGTGTTAAACCGTTAAAGCAATACGTAATGTTATAGTAATTATAATCTGCAATTATGTGGGTTGTTGGCATTCAATTGGGAAATCTTTTTCGTAATTTGTAAAATCAATATTAAAATTGCTTGTTGGACCGTTAACATAAACTAGCGGTCAGAATAAACTTCGTGACGTACAAATTGTTCATTTTATACTGCCTTGTACGGTCGATTTACAACGATAATTCATTAGGAAAAATATTGTTAAAAAATCAGTATAACATGCTAAAATAAATATATTGTTATTCTACCATACTACAGAAAACGATAAGTAATAGGATCATTATTTTCTTGGCCATAGAATTTCATGGACTGAGCCACTACTGCAATATAATGGATCATCTTTGGGTTGTAAGGTTAACGCACAATAATTAAAATTATTTCTGTAAGTAGATAATGAACATATTGGTAGAACAAAGCAAACGTCATTTAATGTTTCTGACACTATATACAAATTAACATTGTAAGGCGATGGGTCACAATTTTAAAGAAAAAAATTGAAAGATGGCATCATAATTTTGTGATGAAGAGAAAAATTGTTAGTAAATAAGAGAAAATTAAATCACGACAGGTTTGCAATTGGAGATTTTAAAAAATATTACGTGTGAATGAAAAGAAAGATTCTGAGATAAAGGATCAAAATTGTGCAAGAAAAAGTAAATATTTGAGCTAATTTTACATTCACCAACTACAGCAATGTTATAAAATGGGACATCATTTTGTAATAAAAAGAGATAATAATTTTGTGAGTAATTGGCGAGATTTTTAGATAATGGATCACAATTTTTTATAACACAATATTGTAAGATAATGGAAAGACAATAGAATACGATTTTGTGAGAAAAAGCAAAATTCTAAGGTAAACTTCTATTCTCGAGCAATTGCAATATTGCAAGACAATTGGTCATCATTTTGAGAGTTTAAAAAAAAATTATGGGAGTAAATGGAAAGATTCTAAAATAATGGGTAACAATTTTGTGAAAAAAGCAAAATTTTAAGGAATAGAAATAGTTCTTCTATTCTCAAACCATACGAATACTGTATGATAATGGGACATTTGGTGATAAAAAGAGATCTTAATTTTGTGAATAAATGGAAACATTCTAAGATAACATCTCAATTTTACAATAAAAAGCTAAATTCTAAGGTAAATTACTTCTATTCTCCAGCCACTGGAATGTTGCAAGAAAACTGGTCATCAATGAATAAAAGCAACTGCAAGGGAAGTATTATTTTCGAATCACAGCAATATTGTAACATGCTGGGTCAACATTTTGTGATAAAAAGAGATCTTAGTTTTGTGAATAAATGGAAAGATTCTGAGTTAACAGATCTGAATTTAAAATAAAAGCTATATTCTAAGATAATTACTTCTATTCTCGAGCCACTGGAATATTGCAAGAAAACTCGTCATCAGTGAGTAAAAGCAACTGCAAGGGAAGTTCTTCTATTTTCGAATCACAGCAACATTGTAAGGTGCTGGGTCATCATTTTGTGATAAAAGAGGTCTTAATTTTGTGAATAAATGGAAGATTCTAAGATAACATATCTCAATTTTATAATAAAAAGATAAATTCTAAGGTACAATTACTTCTATTCCCGAGCCACTGGAACATTGCAAGAAAACTCATCATCAGAGAGTAAAAGCAACTGCAAGAGAAGTATTATTTTCGAATCACAGCAATATTGTAACATGCTAGGTCAACATTTTGTGATAAAAAGAGATCTTAGTTTTGTGTATAAATAGAAAGATTCTAAGTTAACAGAACTGAATTTAAAATAAAAGCTATATTCTAAGGTAAATTACTTCTATTCTCGAGCCACTGGAATATTGCAAGAAAATTAGAAGAAAATTTTGTGAATAAATGGAAAGATTTTTGGATAATGCATCACAATTTGAATAACACAACATTGAAAGAAAATGTGTCATCATTTCGTAATAAAATGACATCTTAATTTTGTGAATAAATGGAAAGATTTTTGGATAATAGATCGCAATTTTGTGTTACAAAAAAAAATGATAAAACAACTGATCACAATTCTGTTAATAAATGAAAACTTGCAAGATAAAAAAAAGGATTATTGCCAGATAATTATCATAATGTAACGAACTACAGCAACATTATAAAAAAAAAAGGATGGTTTATTCAACATTGTACGGTAATAATTAAAGATATAAGATAATTTGCTATGTGTTTTTGAGATAAAAGCAAAATAAATGCGCTATATTGTCAGATATTTTTAGTATCAAAGAACAATATTAAGATAATTGATCAAAATTTTATGAGAAAAAGAAACATCTTAACATAAATTATGGTACATTTCTGTTGACCAAGTCTTTTATTGTCAGATAATTAATAAAATATAAAGATAAATGGTTGTAGATTTGTGAGATAAAAGGAAAATAGAAAGAAGAATGATCTTTGACGAACAACGCTATGTTGTAAGATAATTATTATTATTATTTCTAATGTATTCTAAAGCCAAGGACCGAGCAAATTTGAATAATTATAAACAAATAATGAAAATGTGATATTTTTGACTTCTTTTTGATGATGAAGGGCGAATAAATAAAACTCTTTGAAAAACTATTACGAACGTTTTCCTCGGTTCATTTCAGGTATTTTATCGTCAATTGAAATAATCGTTGGCATCCTCATTGGCTGAGATATGAAAAGTTAAAGCGTTTGGGTCCAACACTAAAGTTGCATATATGTATTTCACGGCGATCAAAAAATGTTCATGTCTAAATTGACTACTTTCGTAAATAACTTCGTTTTATTTGCCAAGTTGAGAAAATCAGCGATAACAAACGGACCCGAGGACAAATGTACGATTAATACAGTCCAACAAAAGTCGTTCGGTAAACAATTTTTTATCACGAGGTATCGGCAAAAAAGCGATATGTAGTTCAGAGGTATGAGTCGCATTCTAACTATGTCAAGGCAAATGAGTCAAAGAAAGAAAACTGGTAGAACAAAAGCGACAAACTTTACCGTTTTGGCACATCAATCGCAAGGGCAAATGCAGAAGCGTGAGGTTGAATAAAAGAAGGCCCGCAAGACCAGGTCAAACAAGTTTCGTTTCGGGTTTATAAATTCTGCGGGTATTTTGTGCATTACTCAATTAAAAAAAGAAACTTTTTGTGTTTTTCCAAGGGGTTAAACCTGTCATAATGTCAAAATTGTTCAAACTTAGCCGGTTCTTACGAAGTTCAGCTTTCAAATTTCTAAATTTACAACGTGGACACAAGGAATGACAAAAAATCAGTTTACCTACAAATTATTTAAATGTATATAAACTGATCTTTAAAAACCAAAAGGTGTACAAAAGGAACTCTCCTCGCAAAAAAAGACTAATTCTGCAATCCTACAAATTTTGCTTATTAAGCAAAAATCGTTCAACTTAAGCGTTTTTAGTTCCTTTTATTAATCTTATTTTAGAAAGGAAAACCGTCTAGTTCTTCCATAAACTAGTGCATCAAATTCTCTTGATCTAACCAAATTTGATACGTATAAACGAGATAAACCTTATCTTTCAAAAAAAAAAAACATGCACATCAAACGAAAATTCAGGAACATACAACAAACAAAAGAAACCATTATCAAGTCAGATCCATTTTATCTCTTCTCAACGTGACCTCTTGGTAAAAAAAAAAAAATAGTTAACCATGATTGGAGAAGTTGTCAGGGTGGCGGCCTGAAAAAACTCAGCTTCTTTTTACTTTTTTTATACGGCGATGTTTCGGACTTATTTTAGTCCTTCATCAGGCAAACATTTAGTATATGGAGACTGAGAAAATGAAAAGACCCTTGCGCAAGTTACCAATCAAAATTCATAAATCAAAGTATAAAAAAACTATTTAGTCCTGTTTAATAAGTCGAATTCAAACAATAGCATGGGCCCACTTTTTAACTTTTTATACTTCGATTTCCATACAATTTATGATTTATCGATTTATGCGATGAATGCAATAAAATAACTTCAAATAAGTGCAAACAACTCTGACGATAAAAATAGGCAATTTAGTTTAAAATTGTACTTCATTATCTAAAACTAAAACTAAAAAACTTTAAAAAAAGTGCACTTTCAAGCCTAAATAACACACAATTTCTACTATAATTTCATTTAAATAAGAGTCATAAGAATTTTCTATCTAACAGAAGAAACAGTGACTAAGCAATCATGAAAACTTATCGTAAGAAAAATGAATGTTCAAACAATATCTGAGCAATCTTCCAGTTTTTAGCACTATGCAAAAATCCGGCTTTAATTTTTTTTTAATGGAATTAAGGTTAAAAAAAACCTTAGTGAAATTGATGACACAAATTAGCCCATAACACTAATTTTCTTTGCCAATATAAAATGTTCTATTGATATTTTTTACCCCCTTTTTCTCTAGAGAATTGCAGAATATACTTTCAACTTTGTATCTTTTGAATGTGACTTTTCCAAATGACAAATATAACTGGTTGAGATGTTTTTATCTCAAATCAAACCCTACCTCCTCAGTGTAAATTTTGAACGTGGCCTATTGATCTTGTTAGTTCATGGTTGAATTTTTATTGAATTATAATGATCTTTGTGACTAACACGAACAAATAATGAACATTTTTAATAACCAACAAGATAAATATTTGTCAATTATTTTTTAGTGTTTTAAATTTCTCTAGTATCATTTGTTCCATATTTTTATAGTTAACCCAATCTGATTTTTTTGGTATGCACACAATAGGAAAATAAAACCCATAAAATAACCAATAAATTGATGAAAGTATTCAACGAAAACCTTTGAATAATTAACAGTCTGCCTGATTTTATTATGTTCCATTATATACAATTTGAATACGAAAATAGGGCAATTTTAGCCATAAAAAAATGAATTTCTTAATATTGTTTTCTCTTTTTCCAAGGGTTCATTGAAGGGAAGAAAATATATTTTCCATTTTATATCTACTGGTTAAATGCAAACGTCAAATACAACTAGTTGGCATGTTTTTGTTCGATAATCCACCTCAGTTTTGTACTTTATGTTTAATCACTTTTACTTTCAATGTTATTTATAAAGAAAAACGTCAAGTTGACTATGATTGAATGAAAATCGTGAGAAGAAGAAAGATCAACAATGGAATTGGTTAAATAACTTTAGCAGGTGCAATTATTATTTATTTATTTTTTAAACGAGAGCTCGCAACAGCAGAGGTCATATAAACCCTCAGGGTGCCGGTGTTTTGAGAAAAAGCCCATTGAATGCAGGGCCGCTGGATTCGAACCCGGGACCTTTACCTTACAGTGATGAACGCCGTGTCAACGCCTAAACCGTTGCGGCCACCGAATTTTGAACGCGCAAAAGTTGAACATTCGTTCCATTGAACGATATAAAAGAAAACAAAAAGGTTTTAGGGCTAAAGTGTGAAAATCGTGTCAATATTGTTCGAAAATGCGAAATTCAGAATCGTCTATTTCATAAACATTACTATAATAAAATAAAACAAAAAGAACTAAATAAGGCAATTAAATCTTAACGCTTTAATTTTTCATGGTGAGGGCTAAATTCAAGCAGACCTAAAACGACCATGTTCAAAAGTTAAATATCTTTTACATCTTTTGAACGTGCAAAAGTTTTAAATATTGTCGTGCAAAAAGTTGAACACATTTTATATCTTTGTAATGTGCGAAAGTTAAACGTGTTTTGAAGAGCAAAAGTTGTACAAAATGGTTGCACTTTATGTTCAGTTTTATGTTATCACCTGTAATAAATAGTTGAAAAAATAGTTCTATAACCATCTGCACACAATGCAATTCAACTGCACAAATTTACGTTTGTTAAACTTTTAAGTTGTTTTTCTTCAATGTTTTAATCTACAGTCATGTTAATATTGTTTGAAAATGTAAAATTTATTCTTTATTTGGACAAAACATCAGCATAAATGAATCACACTAAAATAACTAAATAAGAACACTAAATCATGTTTGGTTTTTTTATGGTTGAGGCGCCTAAATTTGAATAAACCTAAAACAACCAGACGAATTTTACGTTTTTTGCACATTCAAGAGACATAAACCTGAACATCTTTCACACCTCTTGAACGAGCAAAGAGTGATCATGTCAATACTGTTTAAAAATGTTAAAGTTAATCTATATTAGTCTATAAACTGTAAACAAAAACCCACTGTAAATAAAAATACAAAAAAACTAAATGAGATGTTTAAAGCACGCATTTTTTAATTTTTCTGCTGGAGGCGCCTAAATTCGAAAGGCATAAAACAGCCAACAGAATCTTATTTTTGACATTCAAAATATGTAAAATTGAACATCTTTTGAACTTGAAAAAAAGACAAAAAGTTGACAATCTTTTATATCTAGAACGTTTCAAAGTTGAAGTGCAAAAGTTGAACATTCATGATGTTAAAATTAGTCTTCGTTCCCGCTGGTATTTATATCACAAAAAGAACTAAATAAGAAAACTAAAGCACATATATTTAATTTATTTTCTTGTGGGGTCCTAAATTCGAAAAGACCTAAAACAACCAGTGAAATCGCAATTTTTTTGCGCATTCAAAAGGTATCAAGTTGGACATCTTTTGANGTTATATTTAGTCTTTATTAATTTGGAATACCACTGGTATTAAGTACTACAAAAAGAATTAAATAAGAAAACTAAAGCATATATATTTATTTTCTGGTGGGGTCCTAAATTCGAACAAACCTAAAACTACCAGTGGAATCTGAAGTTTTTTGCACGTTCAAAAGGTATCAAGTTGAACATCTTTTGAACATGCAAAAGTTAAACATCCATTACATCTCTTGAACGTTTCGAAGTTGAACATTGGTTTAAAATAAATTAAAATAAAAGGAAACAAAACGATAAGTAAAGAATTAACTGTTAATGAATTAAATGTTAATCAATGAAGAAAAACTGTTGATTAGAATATTTTACAAAATGGTAGCATTTTACTTTCAGTTTAATGCTCTCACTTGGAATAATTGTTTAACCTTGACTTTTCAACGGTTTTTCTTCTATATTTTCTACTTTTACAAATCAACAGTAACTTTTTATATTACGTTAATAGAAAAGAAATAGGAAACGGCGTTGAAAACCATAGTTTGAAAATATTAAATTTAATCTTTATTATTGAATAAACACCACTGTAATTAAATAATACAAAAGTAATTAAACAAGATAACTAAAGTATACAGGTTGGAATTTTTTTCTGGTGGGGGCGCCTAAATTCGAACAGTTCAAAACAACTAGAGGAATCATACTTTTTTAACATGCAAAGTTGAACATCTTTTACATTTTTTGAACATACAAATGTTTAACATTAGTTAAATGAATTTAAATAAAAGTAAACAAAATGACAATTAAAGAACGCTTTGAGAAGAAACTGTTGATTAATTAAGATTACTTCAAATTCCACGGGTTTTTGTGGAATATTTTACAAAATTGTAGCATTTTAGTTTTAGTTTTATGTTCTCATTTGGGTAAATGCTTAACATTGACTTTACAACAGTTTTTTTTTATATTTTCTAGTTTTCCAAATCTACAGTCACTTTTATGTTATGGATTAAGAAGAAATAGGAAAACGACTTTTGAATGAAAACTATGTCTATACTGTTTGAAAATGTTAAATTTAGTCTTTATTAGTTTATACACACTACTGTAATTAAATAAGACAAAAATAATTAAATAGGATAACTAAAGTACACGTTTGAATTTTTTTCTGCTGGGGGGCGCCTAAATTCGAACAGATATAAAGCAACCAGAGATATCTTACGATAAGGTTTTTGCACATTCAAAAGATATAAAGTTAAACTTCTTTTACGTCTCATCAGCCTGCAAAGATTGAACATCCTTTCAAGGTGACAACTGGTAACTTTTATGGTATTGAGAATACAAGAAGTTGGAAACGATTGAGTGAAAATCTTGTCAATACTGTTTGAAAATGTTAAATTTAGTCTTTATTAGTTTATAAACACTACTGTAATTAAATAATACAAAAATAATTAAATAGGTTAACTTTAGTATACTTTTTTTCTGGTGAGGGCGCCTAAATTCGGAAAGATCTAAAACAACCCGAGGTATCTTTCGTTAAGGTTTTTGCACATTCAAAAGATATAAAGTTGAACATCTTTTACGTCTCATGAACCTGCAAAGATTGAACTTCCTTTCAAGGGTGATAACTGGTAACTTTTATGGTATTGGGAAGACAAGAAGTTGGAAACGACTTCTGAATGAAAACCATGTCAACACTGTGTGAAAATGTTAAATTTAGTCTTTATTAGTTTATTAACACTACTGTGATTAAATAGGATAAAAGAATTAAATAAGATAACTAAAGCATACTTTGAATTTTTTTCTCGTGTGGGGGCGCCTAAATTCGAACAGACCTAAAGCAACCAGATGTATCTTACGTTACGGTTTTTGCACATTCAAAAGATAACAATAAATTGGAACATCTTTTGAACATGCATATGTTCAATGTTTTTCATCGCTTGACCTTTCAAAAGTTGAAGATTCTTTGAAATAAAATGTAACAAAACTGTAATTAAAGTATGTATTGAGATTTGAACACAAGATTACTTTCATCTATGATAATTTCTTAGCATTTCGGGGGATTTTGGCTTCTTTTTTTTCCAGTTGATGCAATTCAATTGACAAACGTCAGTTTCGAGATGTCCCTCGACCCGACTCCCCCAACACTGGGTTACGGTTTAATTATCTACGCGATTCGCTCCCCAGGACAAGAACAAAGAAAAACAACGGAAAATTAAGGAAAAAAGAATTATAAACAAAAAATATGCGTGCACGAAATGCGGAATAAAAGTAAACGAGGCGGCCCTTAATCCGACAAGTATTGATCCATGCTGCCCTTGGGTTTTGGATTTTACATTCCCCACTCCGAAATGACACCCACATGGTTTGTCAACTTCCTTAAGCGCAATTTGAAACAATTTAATCAATTTTAAAAAATTAAGAAATAGCAAATTTGAGCGCGTCATTATCAGGCGGTCAGTGATAAAAAAAAACCTTACGCCATTTGACTGAAGCGGAGGTAATACTTACGAAATATTTGAATAAGTATCGTGAGATCGTATTCGTTTGATTTTTTTTCTTAAATTATACAACTATATGTTTATTTTTTTAACATACAATCCTTACTTAAGATTAAGTTTAGTGATTTGAGTATGTACGTTTTTTCTTAAATAAATAATGAAAGGTCGTTTTGACAAGAAAATAAATAACAATTGTGAAAGGTCGTGTGGTCATAATTGTTTGAATATCAACCTTAGGAGAGAATTTATGTAAATGAGGCTGGCCAAGGGCAGGGAACAGCTGATTACGTTTTAAATCTCGCCCTTACGATTAATAAATAGAAAAATCCCTCGAAGGGCTTCACCGACTTAAAATTTTCAAGCGCCGTCCGGGCTTGACGGTTGAGAATGTAATAGATTTCCTCCGTTTATTCCACGATAACTGCCATCTTTAAAAGCGGTGAGGGACAGATTGGTCGAGGGCAGCGACGGCCCGAACGACGGACGGCGCACGGGCTCCGACGACGACCGTTCAAAAAGAGCCTACTCACCAGAATCGAGCGAAGCGTATTTGGTTGGATTTGACGGTGATACTTCGGACGAGAAGACACTGAACTGAACACCACCGAAGATGACCACTGAACCAGGATGGAGCAAAATCGTTAACTGAACTGGTTTCCCGTTGAGACCGTCGGAGGCGCACGGCGTCACTCTAACGCAACGCTCTCGGACTAGACGGCCATGAATCCAACCACTCGACCATCGGAGGGAGAAAGTGTGAAACAATCGATTCTAAAACTTTGTAGTTATCGCTCCGTTTGTCTAAACAAGAACCGAAGTCGATTTTTATGCGATCGTTTCCACTCCCGACAAGTGACGTACGATACTAAAGATGCATGGACCATCCTTTCACGACACAAATCCAATGTCTAATTTTCCGTAAGATTGTATTACCCCCTGCACATCTGCCCGATGCCACGCAACGATACGCTACTCTATGTTACGCGATGCAACCAACTTCCCCACTGTCCAGATCACACATATTTTTATTCCAAACTATATGTATTTTTGTCGTTATATTAATTACAATATGCTCATTTTAATATGAAACAAATTAAACGAGATTTAAAATTTAGGGGTTTTCTATAAAAATTATGGCCAGACTGGCCGAGAGCAGCGACGGCCCGAACGATGGACGCACCCGGGTTCCGACGACGACCTTCGAAAATAACCTCACCAGAATCGAGCGAAGCGTATTTGGTTGGATTTGACGGTAATACTTCGGACTAGGAGACACTGAACTGAACACCACCGAAGATGACCACTGAACCAGGATGGAGCACACAACATTGTATAATTTAAACAATGTTTATAAATCCCAGGCTCTGAAGATGATCTCAATAAAGATCGAAACGTAGCACGATAAAGAAAATGTTTTTTCTAAAACCTACGTCACACCAGACCGTACCTCACGATTTCTAAATAAATATCGATTAACGGTCACTAATCACCACACATTTCTGATTTGTGATACACACTGTGTGACTGTACGTGGCGTGCGCTTGAGTCGAACAGTTGTGCGCACCCAACCAAAACGAGATAAGGCGTCGGGTAACGTCGCGTCTGGTGTGTTCCCCGCTTAAGATAGTAAAGTACTCGATACTGGTATCAACAAAAATATTCAATACTACTCGCGATTTTGACATTTGCGGTTTTCGCTATTCATGTATGAAAAAATGAGGGAAGGTTTGGCATTTTCGGAAGTCCAATTTCTTTATTCGCGCAAAAAAAAGAATATAAGAAAATAATTCTTTTAAAAAAATGGATTGAAGGTTTTAATTGATTCTCAGAAAACTTTTTTCTACTTTCAACAAAAAGTTGGTCCAATGCGACCGTTTGTGATAGAGGCTTCTGCAATTCTTGAAGTCATCACGAATGGTGGTTTATTGAAGTGTGAAAAACTTGTGATTCATCTGCGACTGTACTGTGATTGTTCAATCATCAGTAGCAATTGTACAATCAAGAGATAATAGAATTTCAGGACTTTTACTTCCAAAGCTACAGTTTTCATTATCAAATTTTGTAAACTAGCTTCTATTACGTTTATTTTGAATAGACTTTTTTTAGTTGTGAATTGTACTCACTTTTTGGCGTCATGGAACGTAACCCTCCTTATAGCATAGGAAAATTGGACTTCGCGGATTTAAAATTCATGGCAGTTTTCTGGAACCAAACACCCGCGAATGTCAAGGGATTACTGTACTCGATACCAGTACTTGTATGGAAAGTGGAGGCTCGATACTAAAAATACCTGGTATCGAAAGAAATTGTTCGATACTTTACTCATATCGATAGTGTCGGAACGTCTCTACTCCCGACTTGCTCGTCTCGTGTTTCTCGTTTTTAGCCTTACTCAAGTGGGCGATTACTCAGAGCAGGTGTTAAGTATTTGTCGATTCTTCAGCTAAATAGTAAAGATCTGTGAAAATGGTGTCTCTAAACCCGGTCAGGATTTTAAAACATGAGGCGGAGGAGGAAAAAGCGGAAATGGCGAGGCTGTCCAACTTCGTCGGCGCGATCGCGGTCGGCGACTTGGTGAAGAGCACGCTCGGCCCGAAAGGCATGGACAAGATTTTGGTCTCACAAGGCAGGAATCAGGGCTCGATCGAGGTGACCAACGACGGCGCCACGATACTCAGGGCGATCGGGGTCGACAACCCGGCTGCCAAGATACTCTGCAACATGGCCAAGGTGCAGGACGACGAGGTCGGCGACGGGACGACTTCGGTCACAGTCTTGGCCGCCGAGCTTCTCCGCGAAGCCGAGAGGCTCATCGAGAAGAAAATCCACCCGCAGACGATCATCGCCGGCTACCGGAAAGCGGCCGAGATAGCTTTGAAAGCTCTCCACGATTCTGCCATGGACCACAGCGAGAACGACCAGCTTTTCAAAGAAGACCTGCTCAACCTCGCGAGGACCTCCCTCAGCTCTAAGATCCTCAGTCTTCACAAAGACCACTTCAGCCGGCTCGCCGTCGACGCCGTCTTGAGACTGAAAGGATCCGGGAACCTCTCTGCCATCCAGGTGATCAAGAAGACCGGCGGCTGCCTCAGCGACTCCTTTTTGGACGAGGGCTTCCTTTTGGACAAGAAGATTGGCCAGTCACAGCCGAAGAAGATTTTAAAGGCAAAGATCCTTATCGCCAACACTCCCATGGACACTGATAAAATCAAAGTGTTCGGGTCCAGAGTGAGAGTTGATTCAGTCGCCAAAGTAGCCGAGATGGAATTGGCCGAAAAAGAAAAGATGAAAATGAAAGTCGATAAAATCCTCAGTTACAAATGCAACGTATTTATTAACCGTCAGCTCATTTACAACTATCCAGAACAGCTTTTTGCCGATGCCGGAGTTATGGCGATCGAACACGCCGATTTTGACGGTATTGAAAGACTCGCTCTTGTCACCGGAGGTGAGATCGTATCGACTTTTGACAACCCGGAAAATACCAAACTTGGAGAATGCGATGTAATTGAGGAAGTCATCATAGGAGAAGATAAACTTCTACGTTTTGCCGGTGTCAAAATGGGTGAGGCTTGTAGTATTGTAATCCGTGGTGCAACACAACAAATCGTCGACGAAGCGGACAGATCATTGCATGATGCTCTGTGCGTTCTGACTACAACTGTACGTGACAAGAAGACTGTATTCGGAGGCGGAGCTAGTGAAATGATCATGTCTAGAGCGGTCAGCGAAGCGGCCAGTGATATCCCTGGCAAAGAATCCGTCGCGATGGAGTCCTTCGCCAAGGCTCTTCTCCAGCTTCCTACGATCATATCCGACAACGGTGGTTTTGACTCTGCTTATCTTCTCTCTGCTTTAAGAAATGCTCACAAGAAAGGTGACACTTCTTACGGCCTCGATATGAACACCGGTGAAATCGGCTGCATGAAGGCCCTTGGTGTCGTAGAATCCTACTCCGTCAAGAAACAGATGCTCCAGTCTGCCTCGGAAGCGACTGAGGTCATCATCAGAGTTGATGATATTTTGAAAGCAGCTCCTCGCAAGCGTACTGAGGACCGTGGCTACTGCTAAAAAGGATTATATATATTTTTTATACGAAAATGTGTGATTGTTCGGTTCACACATATTTGTTAACTTTCTAACTGGCTTAATGCACACCAATCTCTTAGCTTTTTCGTTATAGATTTGCGTTCTTTTCTTTTCATTTTCTACTTAAAAGTTTCATAGTTCAGTACTAAAAAAAGTTTATGTAATATTTGTTCGATAATTAAGAATAAAGTAAATTTAATACATTTTGTTGTTTTTATTTAACCATCATGGAAAAACTTTTCAGATAAATAATAAAATAACATTGAATTGCCATTTTATTATTAACTGCTGCTTAGACAAGACATTTTTTGTAAATGATGTTTCTACACCCAGATTTCATACAAAATCTGTGAGTAGAATCATCATTTACACAACATGAATCGATATACCCCACATTTTTATTATTCCTAAGATAATTTTCTTTAGTTTGATACATGCTTATTGTTCCATTTATCACTATTTTTGTTTTTTGGTTTGACTAGACATAGACTGTAAACGCTTCATCTTAGCTGGAATGCCTCTATGAAGATGGTGAGAAACTAGCATGTTAGACACAAAAACATCAAGGGTAGACAGACCAAAATGAACGAAACAACAGGGACAGGTTCATCATTATGAGATTTGTCTATTTGATCTGCAAGGAGATGCATCCTGTTATTTTTACTAATCATTTTGGTCTGGCTTTCCTCTCTTTGTTGCTCTATCAAATGTGTTTCGGTATTTTGCCATCTTCAGTGTTGGGTCTGCAGTATTTGATCGATATTCCACCAAATTCACATCGTTTAGTTCATTATCTTGGCATAGGAACAACTAGTTGCCTCAAAATATACCATTGTATGAAGTTTATGTTTGTTAATATATGTTCTGGCATCGATGTCTTCTCTTGTGCCTCGGGATATCTCATTCAAAGAGGTAGAGCAGTATTGTCCTAGAAAAAGTTTTACTTATTTAAATGGTCCAGTTTGAGGGGATCAGATTTATTGCTCAGCATACAGGCGTCGTTCGGAGGAGGGATGTAGTTGCACTGGACTGTAGATCGTGATTATGGATCGGTGAAAAAGTGGTTATGATGGAGGGACTGTATCAATTAAATGAAGGAAGATGGTGGGGTTGAGATGGGAAGTTAGTGTCCGAGTGGATTGAGGTCACGATAGCTCAAGTGGTAGAGCAGCGGCATATCTAGCCGAAGATCATGGGTTCGAATCCCACTCGTGCCATTGACTTTTTTATCTCAACTAAAAACCTTAATTAATTGTAATATACTAATTGGTCAAGCAGACCACGAAATTAGTGAAAATAAATGAAGGAAGGATGATTCAACCATCAGGAGGAGTAAGTTCAAGATCAGGGATGTGGTCATCAAAAATGATTTTTTTTTTTTTTTGATGACCGCATCCCTGATCTTGAATTTACTAGTATATTAATTAAATAGTTGAAAAAAAAGTTCTACCCACAAACCATTTTTGGCAGTTATCCAGATTTCAAGCATTTAAGTGGTCATCATCAGACTGAATAAATCTGTCCACAATATGCATTGAAAAACGGATGTAATTCTCTACTCAGACTGCTTGAAATCCAGATAAATGCCAAAAGCTATCCTTTTCAACTATTGGACATGGGACCATGGTAGGCAAGTAGTAAGCATGTTAGACTCTCAGCTCATATACCCACAGAGTGTTCAATTCCTTCCATCTCCCCTTTCTCCAAGAATAAAATTAATCATCGTATTCTCTGAATAAACTATCTGGCTAATATAGGAAATAAAGGCATAAAAAATATATAAATTAGCCAGAGAGATAATTCAGAGAATGCGATGAACCATGGTCCTGAGTCCAGTAGTTGAAATGGGTAGTTTACAGCTTTTGGCAGATATCCAGATTTCAAAAAAGAACAACCTGGACTCAGGTGACTATTCTCACTGCGGAGCTGAACTGAGAATTCTGAACACAAAACTGCCAAATGAGCCATCGACTACTAGTCACTACTGTCTCATCTGGGTCTTCATTTGACCGATTCGCAATTCTTCTCCCTCTCACTCTGACCGCAGACTTGGATTGTGTACGTTGATTGAATGGATCAACCATGAAGGGCTTGGACCCAGAGTCCTTGCTGACAAGGCTATATTCCTGAACTCTTACTATGATGACATAACCAAGCCACATAAACCCCCTGGGCACTAGAAGGCTATGCCTCAAGTGTGGTGCAAACACTATATACTTTTGAAATAATAAATTGATTTTATAAATATAAATTGGTTCATGAACTATTTACACCGCCATTTGTGACAGAGGGCTTCTGCAGTTCTTGACGTTATAACAAATGATGGTTTATTGAAGTGTGAAAAACTTGTGAATCATCTGTGACTGAAGTGTGAGATCGTAAAATTTCAGAACTTTTACTTTCAAAGCTCCAGTTTTCATTATCAAATTTTGTAAACCAGCTTTCTTTGTGTGGATTGGTATGGCTTTTTCACACTATACTTGTAATTAAAAAAATCAGTTCACTATTCTACAACTAAAGACAGGTGAAAAAATAATGTAAAACAAAATAATTTAAAACCAAAAATATATTTACACAAAAATAAATAAATGGGTTTACTGCATCTACTTGATGTGATTCTTTAAGTATTGCAACAGCTGATTAACAGCGTCTTTTCCTCCAGAGCCTTCTACAAAGGTCATTTCAACTCCCAAGACACCCTCTAGTCTCTTCATGGCTAATTTGCATTTAAGATAAACTTCATTTTCACTGTCGACATCATATTTTGTTTTTTTAGATGGACCTTCATCATTTTCGAATCTCCTTTTTGAACCAGGTTCGACCGAATCGTTGTCAGTGTTGCAATTTGACATCTGCGACTCTTTCCTTTTCTCCTCTCTTCTTTTTTTTCGATCGTTTATCCAAGTGTTCTTCCTTGCCAGAATGCTGTATGTTTCACCTTCACTGGTCGCCATTTGCAAACATTTTCTTTCGATCTAAAAAAAGAAAGAAACGCAACTAATATGATTACTGACAAAAATTGTTTGCTTGAATATTAACCTTTAATTGATCTAAAATAATTAAAATTTTGCTGACAAGATCTTGATGAAGTGTGTCGCCCTCGAGGGAAATATCCGCCGAACGGACGTAGTCTACTTTTTTCTTTGGAAGAAGACCTTGTATGTCAGCTTTGTCCAAATCAACATTGGGAAGAAAAGTCCACGCAAGACCCCATCTTGTTGTTCTCCCTTGGCAAAACATTGTAGAAGAGATTTTTGCCTCGCAGTTTTTCTTTATGTACAGTTTTAACGGTGCAAGACTGCTTTTATGACCGAGCATAGTCGTATAAACCCTATGTTAATTCAAAAAACTTATTTTTTATAACTGTAAAATTATTTTGTAAAATAACAAATTTTACCTAATTTGATCCTTCAACTTTAGACTATCGTCGATTATGTTCTGAACAAATGCAATTTCTCCTCCTTGAGTCGTCAACTCAACGTTTACTCCTGATTGAGCATTTCTAGGCCCAGGCCTCTCTTCACTCCTACGTTTGGATTTACAATTATCATTAGGATTTGTTTCATCGTAAAAAGGAGGGTTACACATACAAAAGTCATAAACTTCCTCTTCTTTGACAACACCACAAAGAAATGTACCTTGCTTTACCGAAAGTACTGCAAAGAAACCTTTTTTATACTATTTGAAATTGTGAGATAAATAAAACCGGAAAAAAATTAATTACATGAAACAAACCTCGAATTTTATCTTGCAGACCATTCCTTTCTACATTTTCCTTTGCACATTTGAAATTATTTTCGTCTACTTCAGTCCCAATCATATTCCAAGAAAATCTTTTTGCTGCCACTAATGGATATATGCAACATGCTCCTGTACCTGTTCCAAAAAGACAAAAAAAAAATCGTAAACTAAATTATTTTTTCAGAAATTGTTTGGAAAATGTACTTTGCTTTAACCATTTGAGCTATTGTGACTTCCGTACCCCTGAGATACCAGCTCATTATCTCAACCTACATTTTTTTCAAATTCCCCTCTTTTTGCTTTACATTCAAATTACGTGTAATCTTTTGGATTTTGGTAAACTTTAAGTGGCCATGAGGAGATGTTAGTGAAGTTCAGGTTCTTCTTCTTGTTTTTTGTTGGTCTTACCTGACCAAAGAGCAATTATTCAAAGTGATTTATAATTTTTATGTAAAAGTGTGGTCACTTTTAGGTCGTGGGTTCAAGTCCCACTCATGGCACTAGTCTTTTCATTTCAGCCACACTTTACATAAATTTGTGTAATATTTAGTGGCCATTAATTAATGATTATTTAGAGATCGTGGAATGTGGTCTGATGTGATGTATGTATAGAAAAATATTTTCTTTATTGTGCCAACGTTTTGATCTTATTGAGATCATCTGCAGAGCCTGGGATTTATAAACACATACAAATACACATAAGATATGAAAATGAATTTAAACAATGATGTATACAATATAGAAATTTTAGGTTTAATCAAAGTATTTGTGCTCACTCAAAATGAGTGTTATCTGTGTAGAAGTGTCACTGTTGTGTGCCGTGTTTTGAGTGTTAATGAGATTTTAATGTTTTGTTATTTATAAATGTTTGATTTTGAAGGAGCGGGAAAGAAGGTAGGGATGGAAATTCATTTAAATTATGAGAAGTTGGCTTCTTTGAGTTGAAAGGGACTGTCAATGGAAAAACGTTAATCGTTTGTTGTTTGGGCCTGGATAGCTTTTCAGGAATATTAGAGACAGGATTATTAGGGAAAGGAGAGACAAATTGTTGTATGTTTTGTGTGTTACATGTATGTTATTGATATTTAATTTGATTTATGGTATTATCTTAGCTGCAGCCGAGTTTACACGTGTGTGTTCAATGCTGTTGTGACTTCAACAAATTGGTGCTGTGTTTGTCTCGGTTGATGTAAACCATTCCTAAAAAGTTACATTTATGTTTGTTTTGTTCTGTGTTTAATATTTTTAGATTGTTGAAATCAAAATTGTGTTGGCGTTCAAAATGGTGGGTAGCCAGTGCTGTAAGATTTTGTTTTGGTTTTTGCAATCATAGATATGTTATTTTACCCTCTTATCCAAATATTGGGATGTAATTCCAATGCAAGCTGTCGGACAATTTATACAATTGATTTTGTAAATTACATCAGACTTATTTGTTACATGTGTAAGATCCTTAATTTTTGAAAAGAGGGTGTATTACATGTACATCTCCACCACATCTCATGATCTCAAAATTATGTATAAATCACTTTGAATGATTGCTCTTGGGTCAGCTAAGATCAACTAAAAACATATTAATATCGGGTTGTCCGGAAAATAATGCAGGATTTTAAGTTTTCATTAAAAAAAATCTATATAAAATATTCTGTTTACGTTTACAGGATTACTCATTTGTATGAATGTCANTAATAAGTTACCAACACGTTGGGAGAAATGTATTGAGAGTATGGGAAATTATTTTGATTAAAGAACATTGCTTTAAAGTAACTAGTTTCTTTTTTTTTTGTTTAATACCAAAATCCTGCATTATTTTCCGGACAACCCAATATAATAACTCCTGAAGGACCTGTATTTCACTAATCCAGAGAGAGAATCCAAACGATTACACATAATTTGAATGTAAGGCAAAAATAGAAGAATTTGAAAAGTACTGAAGGTACTTGAAACTGTAGGTTGAGATGAGTTGGTGTCTCGATATTTCCTCCCCCCCAATGGATACCAGGGATTGGAGGAGTTACCTCCTGAGCACTGCAGCTGAGCTGTACAGCTTGTACTTTATCCCTGGCTCCATTTTTTTTTTGGGGGGGGGGGCTCGTGACACAAATGTGAACTTGAGCCCCCGTTCTTCCTTCGAAGAAACTCATTTTTGAAGGGGGTTGGGATCAAATTCAGGGTCGCTGAGATCCAATCCCGCCCCTTCCATTGATGAGTACCATGTCAATTTCTTTCAATTGCGGCCACCGGTCCCCTTAGGCGTCAGAAAAAGTCCAGAGGTGATGGTGGGGATCGAACCCACGACCGCAGGATCTTCTAGCCGAGAGACTGACGTCTTAACCACTCGGCTACCGCAGCCCCCTGTCTCGGTGGTACTGAAGTCACAATAGCTGAAATGTAGTGTGTCTGAAGATGCACAAGTCTGCCTACGTTTCAATAATAATTGTGTGGGGGAAATGATTATTTTGGTGTTTTTTGTTTTTTTACACAATAAATAAGATAAGTAAAAAATAAATTCTGGTCTTAAAGAAGGACGTTACCTGAATGATTTTATTTTTGTTCCTAATTGTGGGTCATAACACACCATGCGTTATATTTCTACATAAATAAAATAAATGCAAAGAGAGATACCTATGTCGATCCCACTGGCCCCTTCTTGACCGGGACGCAACAACTGCACGATATCCGACAGCCAAAGGATGTAGTTGAGCCTGAGAGGCAGCGTTGGGACCAAGTGAGACGGGACTGTCTTCACATCCAAGTCGAAATCTTTTTTTAACAGGCAACTGGTCAGAGCCCAGACTGCGCCTTCATTCTTGAAATTCAGGCCAATTTTTCCCGACAAGTCCTGTAAAATAGGTCGAGAGGGAACTGGTGAAAAATATATTGGACAAAATTGACTTAATAGGCAAATAAGAACAAACCTGTCGTGCGAACTTTCTGAATTCGGGGAATTGCAGCGCAAGCTCCTTGAAGTTCGGTGGAGTCTTGTAAGGGTTCTTTGGGTGCATCAGCTTGTTCATAGCCATTTTAACACACTTCAGACGGGATTTATCCTAATATTAAACATACAATTACATAAAAAATATATTAATATCATCAATTAATATAATAATAATATATTAACATCAACTTTATTGTATACATATGCACTTACAAATTTAAATGTACAAAGTTAAGTTCTCGTCTTGGCTATGAAAAACATTCTGCATATGAAAAACATGTTTCCATGAGTTTTTCTGTTCCCAAATATGTTATTTTCAAAAAATAACAACTGAAAAATAAACAAGATTACAAGAAACGTTACAAATCCTCCCGGGTGTTCAAGAGAATAACCTCCTGTGATCAAAAGCACGTCACAGTTCACCTAATGATATCATTTGTGATAACGCAAAACTTTTGATTATCACCACAATTTAAATTTGGAAAATTTAAAAACTAAAATATGAATAAATTAATTGAAATTAAATAGAACAGAAAACATAATTTATTGGAAATAATTAATTAAAAATTATCTTTTGAGTTGAAAAATAAAGTTGAATTTAATTAAATTTCATATTTTCTTATGAAAAAGTGTGTTAAATATACTCAACCTTTATGATTAATTTTAATTAGCAAGAAAAAAGAGTTTTTAAAATAGAAATATAGTTCTGAGAGACTGCTCAAGTGTATTCCTGGATGGTGAGTAGGCGTTTTTCTGGGTGAAGCATCAGACCTTTAATCCCCAGTGTCATACCTTCGCAGCACTATATAATTTTTCATTCTTATATGTTACTTAGAAACCTTTGGATGAAGTTGGATGTGAATACCTGGCCTATATTGATTGGGATTGGGGTTCTGCAAGGAGTTGTACTCGAGCCACTTTTTTTATCTATTGGACATAGGAAGCGGACAAGCAGAAAGAATGGCACTGCACTGATAGGTAATTATTGATGACACTTAATGGATAAGAAGTATTAATTAATTAAACAATAGGACTAAATCAGTAGTTTTAAACCTTGTTCAATCTTCATACCCCGTATAGTTAAGATCCTCAAAGAGTACCCCATCCAATACTTCATTGTACCCCTTTCCTACCATACCTGCCCATATAAAAAGTACGGAGGTTGCACAATAAACTGTTCCTTATTTTTACTCACTTCATTCTTTTATTTTCAGAAATAAATATCTTTAAAATAAGATACTGAAAACATAGGAATGTTAATAAATTTTAAATCAACTAATACAAACTTATTGAATGTAATACCACATAAATGGAATTAAGCCTTACAAAGTTCACATTTGTGTTGTGAGCCCCCCCCCCTCCCAAAAAAAGGGATTTTTGAGACTATTGATTTTGATATGTTCTCCAACTAGTCGCATCTAATATGCTCTTGTATTTATTTTTATACGGACAACAGAAGAAAATGCCTTTTACAGAAGCTTGGTGCTAGTAAATGAGAATTTCTAGTTGTTGCTAGTTCTTGAGAATTTACACTGTTTTTTAATAATTCAGCCCAAAAAAAGATGAGGTTTAGGATTTTGACATTGAAGATGTCTTCATGTTTTATCACAAGTCAGGATCAGGTTCTTTTTTTTCTGTCAACAACTTGGAAATTATTTATACACTGATGACTACTTGGGTATTTCATGTTATATAATAATAATAGTATGCGATAGTATGTTATTGATGACATCGACGCTATTGACCAGAAAACTTTTAATTTAGGATGGGCAATGTATCAAAGTCTTAGTATGGACCACAATCCTGATACATTATCCATCCTAAATTAATAATTATTTTTAACTGACTTGAAACATACTTGTGTGTATGGCCCTGGCCCTGAGTACTCTTTTTGTATCTTTGTATGGTGTAGTTTTTTTATTTTATTTTTGGTAGTCCTTTTTTTTTTTTTTTTTTTTCAAAACGAAACCCTGAATATCTCATTCTGCCCTAGCTTCTACCCCTGCACACCGTTGTCTTACACAGTTCATCCCTTGGAGCCGTGGGTACTGTATATTCTGTCTTTTCTTTTTTATTTATTACCCTTAACATCAAAAGTAATTTAAGAACCATTAAGCAATTGGCTACTTGCAAATAGCATGCTTGCATTAAATCATATTGCTGTTTTCCAGTCATTGAATGAAATGGAAACTGAAAAAAAAGGAATATTTGTTCTGAAACTGTTATCAAAAAATCGGATATGTATATGTTTAATGCTTCAGAGTATAAAATCAGGATCAAAAGCCACAGTTAATAATTTTAACAATTTCTTCTTTATTTTTTAATGGTTCGAAAGAAATAAAAAGAAAGCTTTTGTCTTAACGGAATGTAAATATAATTTCAAAAGATAAAAAGGGAGGGAGACTTATATTCTAACATTAAAAACGTTTGAATTTCACTTCTTTATACATATTATATTTGTCATTCAACTTTTTACACCATTCACTTGTTCCATGATTGTACAAGCCTTCCACAGAGACATTTTCACAGTTTCAAAGTTGACCTAAAAAACAGTTACATAAATGTAAGAGGCAGAGAATGCTTGAAATCTTAAATTACCTCAATTTCTGTTTTATGAAACAGTTCGTCTGTGATTCCTTTTGAAATGTTGTAACGAGCCGGGATGTACTGTTTGGGAAACTGATTGTCATTCAGCGTGTTGAAAAGGCTGTAAAGTTTATCAATGGGGTCTCTATTTTTCACATGATCGTTTGAATGTGGTATAAGCCCTTTCAGTAAACCTTCTGTCGTTTTGTCCAAGCCGGTTGTTTCATTTTCAGTCGAGAAAACTTCGTTTGCATTGGAATATTCGCACTTTTTATACTTGTTCACCACCAGCCTTGGCCGACAGTTAGTCTCATCATTATCATAAGTACATAATGGAAGGATTTCAGAGACATTTTTTTGATCTTTCACTCTGCTAACGTCCATTTTTTTACAATTCTGTAAAGTATATTATAAAAGATCAATATTTGACTTGAGAAACGGCTTGAAAACTTATATTTCAAGTCTACAGATAAATAAAGTCTACAGCAAATGAATAAATTTAATTTGTTTTATATCAGAAATCTTTTGTACATTCATGTTACCAATATAAAGAAGTAAGTTTAATGAAAAAAAAGTACATCAGTGGATTTTGTTATTACTCCCTTATTTTTATTTAAACCATATGAAGTATTCCAATAATAATAAATTACAATTAATTAAGGTTTTCAGTTGTGTTAAAAAAGTCAATGGCACGAGAATTCGAACCCACAATCTTCGGCTTGATATGCCGCTGCTCTACCACTTGAGCTATTGTGACCTCGATCCACTCGGATACCTCGATCTCAACCACACCATTTGAATTTTCCCTCCTTTTTGCCATTTTTCAAATGTCGGTAATCAATTTGATTCTCGGCGACAAATGAAATGGCCACGGAGAACTTTAGTGAAGTATACTTCATTTTAAACTTATTAAATTCACTAGTTTCGTGGTCCGCTTGACCAATTATCTTTTTTATCTCAACTGAAAACCTTAATTAATTGTAAGATATTAATTGGTCAAGCGGACCACGAAACTAGTGAATTGAATAATAATAAATGTACAATTATAAGAAATACATAAATAAAAAATATGGCATGGAAATTCCATCTGCCGCTAGAAGGCCTTAGCAAATGTATTATTTTTTTTTTTTTACGAGGGTTCGCAACAGCATAGGTGATATAAATGTAGGACTGCTGGATTCGAACCCGGGACGTTTACCTTACAGTGATGAGCGCCGTGTCTCGCCTAAACTGTTGCGGCCCTGACACCCCCAAATGCATCAATGAATACATAATATATACCTATAGAATTACAAATACATCCATATAACATATAATAAATGATGAAATAGGAAAAAAATATTTTTAACAGAAAAATCTCTACAAAAACAAATAAATGAAGTGCAGTCTATAGTAGTAATGCAATGAAAAAAGGGTAAAAAGTATATCCTTTCTTTGATTTTCTTAAAAATTAAATTCATGAACCAGATCTTTTCTGTAAATCCAAGCTACTCTGGTGTACACCCACCAGTGCACCCATCCAGAAAATTTATAAAATCCTGTCTTGACAATACAATTTCTGTAGGATAGGGCAAATCGCAATGAAGTGAAAAGTGTCTTCTCTAACTTTCAGATTACAAAGAGAATAATCCTTCTCATTCTGTAACCCGGTAGGGTTTAAAGTTCAGAATTATTAGTTTCCTAGTAGTACTCTTATTATCAAATTGTAAGGATAGGAATATCTTTGGAAATTTTTTTTTTCCGAAGTGTATTTTTTTCTCCTTTCTCTAGCTAGGTATTATACATATAATCAATCAAAGATCAACATTTTTATGTACTCCTGTTACTCAGTGAACCAAATTCTTATGTTTGTATGTTGTTATTTTATATTAAATTATTTCTGGCACTTATCGATTGTATTAATTAAATAATAAGTGTTCATTTTAAGTTTTAACTTTACTGGCAACTTTAAACTTTTTCATGTAAAATTATTGTGTAAATGACACATGGATCCTTACTTTTGAACATTTGAGTTCACTATTCCGATTTTTGGAGGAAACAATACAGTTTTATTGCTTAGAACATGATAGATATCTCATTTTGTCTATATTGAGAGTGAATGTATTTATTAGTGTGAATGTGTAGTGTGAGAGGGCTTTTAGCAGAAAATTTAGTACCACATCGACCGTCAATAGGTGATTCTCAAGGCCTGCTAGTAATTTATTGTAAATTACACAAAAGCTGGAATCGCCGGCGAAATGTGAGAAGTGATAGGCTCAATTCTGTACACATGTCTGTATGTACATACGGCAGATTTGAGCTCATAATCAATTTATTTATATATATGTACAATATTATTACAAAAAGTTAAAGGACATTATTATTATTATTATTTTTTATGCTGCATTATATTTCTCACCACATTCACCACTTCTTGCTAATTACATTTCAATAGTTTAAAAGAAATTTTAAATGTCAACATTTTAACTGAGGGATATAATTGCATAATAATCATTCAGATTTCAGGCCTTGTGGTTTTAGGAAAAAATTGATATAGATATATTCTGTACATCTATGGAAATACATATTAAATTGTAAATTGAATCTCAAAATTTTAAATATTTGTATGCACATTTATATCCAAGCAGACAAGTTTGGTAAAATATAGTTTATATGATGCAATTTCATCACATCTCCCCTAGTTTATTTTTTTATTTAGGTTAATATTTTATGTGTTTATTGCCTGTTTATGTATTCCATATTTAGATTTGATTTCAATATTATGAAAGAAATTTTAAGATATCAAATTTCCATGCTTAATTTAGAGAAGTTATTTTATTTCTATTTTTGTGGTTCCAATAATCTTCCATCCCATTAAATTATTAAAATCGCTTATTAATTGAGCTGAATTAAATTATTTTACTCTCATATTTTTAGTTTTTAATTTCACTGTAAAATAATTGTAACTATTCATTTCATTGAAATAAATATTTTGAAAAAACTTCGTACGTACATATTAAACTACAGCTCACTTCAGGATTAGCAGTAGAGGTGGTGTATTTTCTAAACTTCAACAATTTTGGTTCACTGGATTAATTTCGTAAGAAAAAGTACAAAAAAACAGAAAACCTATCTAGGCCTTTATACAGAATAACCAGCTGTCCCTTTTGTGTCCATAGTGTTGTTGAATAAAAAATGGTTTATTTTTTCTAACGACATTTTGATTAAAGCAAATTAAAAGATTTGTCTTATTGTACATGGGCAATCTTTAAAAGTTGTCAAAAAAGTGTTGAAATTGCACGTTTTGTATTTTCTATTAAGAAGTTACGAATTTTAAACAAATTATTGAGATAGCCTTGATAGATAACTTGTAACAGATGGTCAAATAAAAATTTAAACAATTGACATGATCCTGTGTGCTTTCTTTGATGATATAACATGGCTTCTACTTAAAAGTTTATATGCAAGTATTTTTTCTTTTCTTTGGCTTAATATTACGCCATACAGTACAAATCTCATAGTAATTTTCATTCTTCTAAAAAAAAAGTGTAAGGGAGCGTCAGTGACCGCTATGGTTTAGTTGTTTACCCGCCACTCATCACTGTAAGGTAAATTGGTTGGGACCAACGGGCCTGCATTTGAACCAGATATACTTACGTCCAACACCACCGAGCACCAGCACTTCGAGGGTTGATATGACCCTCATTAAAAAAAAAGAAAAAAATTAAGGCTTTGGTGGAAAATTAAAATTAAATAGTAACACATTTAATTACCATATATTTTTTTAAAAGAAAATTTAGTTAGAGCACAAATTGCTAATTTGATACAAACAAAATTCAATAGTATCAGTGTAGTAATAAAAAAACAAACGAAAAAACTGCATAGTATTATACAAAAAAAGCAGTTGAAAAAGAAATTTATGAAGAGGCAATCTAACACTCTCTAAGTCAAGAATAATTCATATAGAAAAATAATTTAGAAATAATTATTTACAAAGAATACTTGTATAAAAACATAATAAAATAGAAATCAAAGACACATAATACAATTTTTTATGTAAGTACAATTCAACCACTAATTATAATGTGTTTAGACAAACTTAGTAAAAATATTAATTATAAAAAAAAAATTGATTGCTCTCTTTAATTCACATGCAACTGAAAATATCAATTCCAGAATAGAGAGTCACACATTTGAGATTCTTCGGTAAGCACAATGCATCATATTTGGCCTAGTAAGTACTGTTCGTTCAACCAGTAAAGGAAACGTCAATTTGCTTGATCACACAATGCGACAAGTCCGAGACTAGAATCCAAAACAAGACGGCGTTCTAAGTAAGTCATGATTTTAAGGCCAAAGGATTGCTTGCTGGAACGGTATTTTCAGGAGTGGAAGTCTTAACATCTTCTAAAACCTGGACAAAAATACATCAATATTATTATTACTGTTAAAACTTATCGAATTAAGAGGGGTTTGATGGATTGTGGACTCACCCTGATAAGATTATCAAGGCCGTATAGGAACCCTTCTTCATGATTTCCAGGAGTCCAAGGAGTCCTGTGATTCAGTCTAATTCCATCAGGTACGGGACGAGTTTTCGCAAAGTCTATCAACCAGGCCCCTACTTTGGTATCGTCGTATAAGATGAGGATGCTACTGCCGACAACTTCGTGCTTAGAGAAGTAATGCGATTGGTCAAGTTTAGATCTGATTTCGTTCAACCTGGCTACAACTCTTTGTTTGACATCATCTCTAGTATTTAGAAATAGAGACATTGTGTCAGACACTTGTTCGGTGGTCTTCACACGTTTCAGATCTGTAACTGGTGGTGATCCTCGAAACTGAAAAGAAACATATTAGGTTTAATTATATCTTATATAAAAAATTATTCTTAAAATATAAATTGTGATTTAAACTCACTTTCATCGCTTCGATTCTAAAGCCGAGTCTACATGTGGAGCTTTGTTGTTCTCTAAACTGCATGTAACGGAGTTTTGTAACCGCTTGAGCGTTCCTTTCTGCCTCTGTAGGCGCTTCAGGGTCAACTGCGACCATCTTCAAATACAAGTCCTTTCTTGCAGTAGTGTTCTGCACCTCTGATTCGAGGAACGTTCTGGTTCCTAATTTGATGTCCATTACATTTGGATCTCTGAAGCCGTGTAACAGGTCCTGGAGTTCGATGAAAGTCTGACCGGCATAGTAGACTTGCCGGAAGTAGGCCGGAGTGATGTCCCTCAAAGCAGGCTCACAGCCTAAAGCTTCGTATACGGTCCGTTCATCACCTCCGCTGCACTTCTTCCAGACAGTTCCAGGACCGGCGGGCGCGAACGAATCTGGATGGCCTGAAAGCTGGAACCAATTGTTCGTCGGGCTGCATTGCTGTGACCTCAACAGGACATCACTCGCAGGCGCAGAAAGCTCAAGTGCGTTCTGTTAAAACAACAAAAAATAAACCAATTAAACAAATTATATTGTTAAATCAGACCTTAATAAAGTTATTACTGTTTTTACAGGTTTTATATGTAGAATCATATTTTCTTATAAACACCAGATATAAATTCAATTATCTTAATCAATTCAAAAGTTAATAAAAAAGAGATTTTGACCGTTTAGTCAACATTCTATAAGGCTACTTCAAAGCTAAAATGCTGAAAGTGAATTGGCTTTAGAGACTTTAAAATTAACTTTATCTCATTACTATCTCTATTAGCGTGGAAGGGGCCAAGAGAAAGTAAAGTTTTAATTATTTTACTAGTTATTTTCTGTCGTAAAATGGAGGGCAAGACATTCTTAAAAATGTCAACAGTTGAATTTAATAAAAAAATATATTGAATAACGTACCAGAGCAAGAAATTTCAACAGTGAACTGTTCTCTTCTTGTTGCCTCCGGCATCGTTTTTCGTTGTTGTTGTTGTTGTTGGATGCACAACACGTGGGTCTCCAACTGTCTTTTCCACTTCCCTGCGAAAATAGAAAAAGGAAGCGGTTAAAATTTATGAATGCGGAAGATCGTATAATGTATTGTAATCATGGAGAAGAGGAAAGAAACGCGAGAAATAATTAATTAATTTTATTTCTACGAGAAAAATTTTTTTCTTCTTGGAAAATAATTGACGGGCGTCGGATAGGTCATTTTGTCCGGATCTCGGGCAATAGGTCATTTGAGGGAGAGAGAGTTCCCTGTTCCACTTGCACGTGGTGTTCCGGCTTCGGGTTTGATGGCTCACAAAAGGAAATTAAAAAAAAAAAGTGATAAATGAAAATTCTTCCGTGATATCACAAATTGAATAAGAAAAATTTACAATATTTTGTTTCGAAATTACGTCTGATAGGGAAAAATCGAATTTCGAAAAGAAGGAAGCTGCAACAATACCGAATACGGGAAAAACTGTTAGGAAAATTATATTTTTTTCCGTCTTAAGATTAACTTATTTAAAAAAAAATTTTTTTCTTAGGAAAAAATTGTTTGCAATTTAACTTTTTTTGTTTAATTTTTGGACGATTTACTTGGGACATTTAATGGCAGTATTGCTTTTTTTCTTCCGGAGAGGCGGCATAAAGAGTTTGGTTTGTAAGCCTACCAAAGTCGCTTTGGTCGAAGTGATCAGTTTTCTGAACTGCTCAACAGCCGTGCTCATCGTGACAGGGTCGAAGGGCGATCTCGGAAACTGTCGGAGCGAGGGGCTCGTATTCACCATTTTAGAAACACTTCCACAGAACCACACACTTCCTCGTTTGGAACGAAACTGACCACTCGGTGTGAACGGATTGCACATTTGGAGTACCCCCACACTAAGATACCGCGGCCGCGGTGGGGATCGGGATCTCGGGGCCGGAGACCCCCTCCTGATCGTCGGGACACGAAGTTCTCTCGGGCCGAAGGTCCCACGGGACTCTCATGCTACACGAGCATGAAGCATGAACAAGCGTCGGGGATTAAAGGACCCCTTGGGGCAAGGGTGAGGTCAATTCGCAATCCTCCCAGGATTACAGAACATCGACCGTTAAATTACCACCAGAGAACTGTTCTGTACTAATTGAATGTGTATAAAAATGGTAAATGGTGGAGTTATTGTGTTGTTTAAACATACAACTAACATAAAAAGATTATATCAGATAACTAGCATAGAATCATAAATAATATGAGAATAAATCTCTTTAGTTTGACACTATTAAAACGTCAGGTCAAAATGATCAGAAATGACCACTTACAAGTCAGTCACCCACAGACTTCAAGAGGAAAGCTCACATTAAATAAAATTGGTTGCCAAACCCTTATCAGTCAATAAAAACAACGTTTGATAGACGGCTTGATCGAAACCCTTGGTGGGTTTAATCTGACGAACTTTCATCTTGAATCACCAACCATTCTCCTAAGAATAAAATTACCGATTTCTTAACGCTTTTGATTAGTTTTTCAACCAAAACTTCCAAATAAACCTAAGTAGCAAAAAAGAATGGGGACGAGAGGAAAACACCTCCTTTAAGAACATCATCTTTTGGTACATAGATGGATCTAGAACACAGAAGATTCAAGGATAGGAGTATTCCTGGAACCAAATACCCAGAACCCAGGGAAAACACATCAGTATCTTCCAAGCTGAAGTCCATGCAATCGAGAGATTTTCTCAATTCAACTTGACTAAAGGGTACAAAAACAAGAACATAGCTATCATGTCAGATAGCCAAGCAGCCATCAAAGCTCTAAGCTCAAATATCATTAGTTCATAGTGTTGAACTGCAAAATCAAATTAAACTTTATTAAGTACTCAGAACAAAGTCAACCTCTGCTGGGTCCCAGGACACATGGGAGTAGAAAGCAACGAGAAAGCGGACGCCATTGCAAGGAAAGGGGCTACCGCTGATAGGACCCGAGCCCTTTTGTGGCATAGGAACCCTCACTATTTGTGAGTACCTCAGACAGAAGGATAAAAGAACAAATCACTCATTGGACACAAACAATCCAAGAACCTCCTAACAAACTTTAAAAGGAAGAGGAAAAACTGCTGATCCTAACAGGATTCTTAGCATGACACTGCAAACTAAATGGATATCTTAAGAAGATTGACATAACACAACACGTCAAGTGCACATTCTGCAAATTAACAGAGAAAACACCAACGCACCTACTAACAAATTGTGGAGCTACACTTGCTCGCAGGAGGAAGTGCTTTGGGATGTACAATGTGACCATAGAAGAGATACCCACTGAAGCCGGGCCTACTAATCAAGTTCCTTGATGAAACAGGACTCACCGGTGTGCTTTAGGCAGAGAACGGGGGATAGCTTAAAGGGCGGAGTATATTACACCCAGATTAATACATCTACATCTAGTTTTTCAATACAACTAGAAATAATAGTCCTACAATTTAGGAGGGAGAATGTCGAATTGAGCTGAGGTAGTCGATCTTGTAGAAGAGATAGCCGATTTTCGAAAATTCGAACGGAAATTTCCATACAGATGGATACATCTGTTTTTCCAAGAGTGGAAAAGTCCAGATTCGTGACGTCAAGATATATTTTGGTTATAGTTACAAACTTTAAACACTTTGAGTTGTGTATATAACAGATTCATATTACAGTGGATTAATTTCCTTAGCCGATTTCATTAAAAAACACGTGTCTGCTTTTCGTTTTTCTCTTTACTCACGCGAAGCCTTTTTTGGCTTGTTTAATTCGTTTGCCATAATTTACATGTTCATTTGTCCAATATTTGATCGCCTCTGATTATCCTGGTCCGGGTATTCTCGCAATTAGTCAGTCAAAGCTTTCGTTGAGTCTCGACGTTCATTAGTAAGACTTTTGATTATCACTGATTATCCTGGTTCGCACATATTCGCTTTTTTTCATTGAAGTCTATTTGCACGGACCTGGGAGTTCATTTGCCTAGGTTGATCTCCCTGATTCATTCTGGTCTGTTTAATCTCGCAATTTTAGACAGGCCAAGCCGTTTTGATAAGCCTCTATTTTCTTTTGGCAAGTATTTTATCATTCCTGATCAATCTATCCTGTCTATTATCGCTTTTTGAGCCAATAGGGATATTTTTACAGATCGTTGGGATCGATTTGTTCAGTTTGATCGTCCCTGATGAATCTATTCTATTAACACTTTTTGAGCCAATAGGGATATTTTTTACAGGTCTTGGGGATCAATTTGATCTTTTCTGATCATCCTATCCTCTCTATTATCGCTTTTTGAGCCAATAGGGATATTTTTATAGATTTTTTGGATCAATTTGTTCAGTCTGATCCTTCCTGAACATCCTATCCAGTCTACTATCGCTTTTTGAGCCAATCGGAATTTATTTTTTACAGATCTTGGGGATCAATTTGTACAGTTTGATCCTTCCTGATCATCCTATCCTGTCTATTATCGCTTTTTGAGCCAATAGGGATATTTTTACCGATCTTTGAGAGCAATTTGTTCAGTTTGATCCTTCCTGATCATCCTATCCTCTCTATTATCGCTTTTTGAGCCAATAGGGATATTTTTACAGACGTTGGGTTCAATTTGTTCAGTTTGATCCTCCGTGATATCCTGTCCTGTCTACTATCGCTTTTTGAGCCAATCGGAATTTATTTTTTACAGATCTTGGGGATCAATTTGTTCAGTTTGATCCTTCCTGATCATCCTATTTTCTCTATTATCGCTTTTTGAGCAAATAGGGATATTTTTATAGATCTTTTGGATCAATTTGTTCAGTTTAATCCTCCGTGATATTCCATCCTGTCTATTATCGATTTTTGAGCCAATCGTGATTTTTTTTTGCAGATCTTGGTGATCAATTTGCTCAGTTTGATCCTCCGTGATCATCCTATCCTGTCTATTATCGCTTTTTGAGCCAATAGGGAATTTTTTTTACACATCTTGGGGATCAATTTGTCCAGTCTGATCGTCCCCGATCAATCTATCCGGCCTAATTACTTACTAGTAAATAATAACCCAAAATTATATCAAATATATAACCATGATAATTGGTGTATTTGATGTAAAACTTTGAAAACATAATTTCCTATAAGGAAATTTTAATATTTTTCCAGTTTCCTTAGTATCTGTGCACACGGTGCATGAAATTAATCGAATGGTGGTCGTCGTCCTGTTTGGTAACAGAAATCTTGCCAAAAGTATAAATAACAAGGGCATTAACCGAGTGTGATTCGACACGTGAGGCGACAATGAGTACCTAACTTTACAAAACGCAAGATCCTCAGAATTGAATGAACAAATAAAATTTCCACCATTGCGACCCATCTGCCATAAAACGCCACGAGAATACATAAGTGAATCACTTATCTTTAAATAGACCTATTTTTCTGTTATGTTTATGTTTCAAACGTGGAAAACATTTCCTTATAAATAGATCAAGGGTGGGCTATTTAAAGACGATTCGTAGCGAAACTTGATGCGACACTTTTTATGTTAGGATAGGTCAGTTCTACAAACACTTTCCTTTTCTATATCTTTGACATCCTAGTTTTAATTTTAAATATGATTATTAATTAAACTGATCATTTAAGATCGTGGGGTATTCTGGCGGACGAATTATGCGGGAGAAATTTAAAAGAAAATTATTTCAGCAAAATGTATAAGAAAGAAAAAGTAACCCAAAACCAAGTCAAAATTTGTAGAAAATGAAGCAAAAAATGCAAGGAAATAGAAAAGGAAAGAATAATTACCTCCTGTACTGGGTCCATGTTTGTCCTGTACTGACGCCCTGACGGGTGTTGTAGGGTTTTTAGCCCCCCGACTGGATTTCAGGAAGGGATCAGGCATTTTACCTGGCTCCCTTTCGTCCCATTCACCACACACGTGGTCAACGTATAAAAATAAAATTCTCCTAGTTTCTAGCCGATGATTAATACAAATAGATCCGATTTCGTTAATTATTATCGGACAAAATGACTAATAACCACAGGTTCATTCACACTGCAGTATCATTAATCGATTGCGTATGAATACGAAATTTTGGTATTTTCATCTTACTAATTGCTTAATTTTAAGGTTAACAGTTAATAATTATAATACATTTTATCGCTTATAGGTGTCAACCGCCATGCGGGTTTTGCCTTTGGTGATACCTTTAGCATAACCCGCCGGAACTTTCATAAAAGCCACACTGAAGTTGTCATCACCTGACGCTTTTTCTTAACCCTGCCTTAATTCTATCTATTGCTGAAACTGGCAAAAGGTCTGTCCCCACAATTGGGCTTTGGTTGTCAAATTTCTGCATGGCTATAATTCGACAAAATGAAAATTTGTATGTGATCAGAAAGAGCGATCACATTTGTTTGTTCATACCAACAAAACTCTTGGAAATATTCTTTATCTCCCTTTGTAGTGTTTGTATTTTAATAAAATGAGTTAAATGAAGCTAGAGGGTGGCTCAGGTTGGGGATTGTTGTTTTGCAACACAGTGGTTCTTACTTCTGCGTCAGTTGGTTCCGAAGCTTCAACTTTTGCTTAATAAACTGGGCATTTAAACTCTGCTTTTAGTAGTCACCTTGAGTATTAACTACTTCACTATTCAATAAATAACCGACACAAAACCACTTTTAGCGTGGACAACAGCTTGACCAGGGATCTGATTTGCTTCGCATGAATAGCACAGTACTGGTACTGCAGAGCTGCCCGCCTGCAGGAAGGGCATCAAAGACTGCTTTATACCAATAAAGCAGTCTTTGATGCCCTTCCTCAGTGCTAAGATGTATCTAGATGTACTTTAAATTGTCATGGCTACATAGGTAATATTAATCTTTTCGGGGAAATTCGATAGTACAGGTTATACTATAGGTTATAGATCAGGTCAGAACTAGGGTTGATAAAATCACTAATTTGCGCTTTGACTTTTTCCCTTGGGGCATTAAGATTTCAAGTCCCTGACGCAAGCAGCATATCGTCTCTTCGGTTAATGACTTCGGATAGTCATTTGCACATTTAACGACTTGACCCTCTTCCGCATAAAACGGAAAGTAAGATGCTCCGACGTAACCACTTTCTCCATCCTTTTGGGCATGTACCACAGGATAACAACACGAAACGGGGAAAAGTAGGTGCCTCAAGATCTTCCTAAAAGGCATATTTAACTGTTATAAAATGATGAAAAATGGGCTAATATAAGTATTATAATTTTGACTATTCGTGAACGTTAGACTCAACATTACCAGCGTCTGACAAGTGTTTACAGTATTTTTAGAGTTGTGAGAAATGCAACTAAAAATGTCCAAAATCTGCAGCAGCTTATTATAAAAATAGAGAAATATCGTAAAAACTGGGCATACAAATTAAATGTACAAAAAAAATATAGTACAATGCATTCAATTTTTTAAATTTAAAAGATTTTGTTTAAACTTTCTTCGTGCAAAATGGAATCATGGTGGGCTTCCTTCTAAATAATAATAACTAATAAAAATAGTGCATTATTGGGTGACTGTATTCTACAACCAGTTTTAAACTTTTGGAGGTCTTAACGGAAAGAAAATATAAAAGAACGTACAGCACGTCTTGAGGATATAAAGAAAGGAAAACTGGTAAACCTGAATGTTATAAGACTTTAGAAAGTAGTTGGTTAGAGTACGTACAACTATCAAAGAGTTGTTTGTGTAATATTTAATATCCTTAGGACCAACAACATAAAGGAGAAAAAACAGCAGAAACAAATAAAACCAAGAAACGAACAACCAAAAAGTATACATTAAAGAAATATAAAAAAAAAACAGATACAAGCCACGGGGATTATATGTCAAGAGATAGAATAAAATGTTATAGACAGTAATAAAATCAATACAAGTTGTTATTCAAGAAAATGAGGTCAGTTGAGCACTTGAAAGTGATGAAAAATTCATCGAGGACTTATCAAATAATACACAAAGAACTAAACTCGACCGGGTGAAAAGAAGTTGAGGATTGAGACGAAATAACGCAATTTTAAGTCAAATATCGGTTTTTTTTTATATAATACAATAACCAAAAAAGGTGTATTTCGAGTACCTGGATTGAAGTAGTAGCGCTCATGTTGAAAAACGAGGTCTCCTAAGTCCTTCGGAGACTGATCGCTGTGCACCGATTTTGTCCGAATTGAACCTTAAGACGTCGCAAATAAGGCTAAACTGTACCGAACAACGAAATGCGCCTAAATTTGAAATGGCTGGGACCACCTCCTCTCCCGAAACGTCGCCGGTCAAAGAGAAAGTTATCGCAGGATATCCTACTCTACGATTACACCAGATTAGGAAATTAATTATCAATTCTCTCTATTTTCAATGACCAAATTTGTTACCTAATTAATCGTTAACGTGGCGAATTTAAAATATCCCGAAAAGGCAATTTTGACAATAGGTGCACTATCGTAAAACTATTTCTGCACAAAAAAATCATATAAAAAAGTTTGATTTATCGATAAACAAAAAATAACACACCCACTCATACAAACACCAACGGGTACATGTAATATATATTATAAATATTTATAATAATAAAATTATTTAAAAAATTAAGTATCAAAGGTTTTCACAATACATTGTGTTGACTAAACGGTGGAAAAGTGCTAAAATCACAGCAATTTCAACGTTTACTTACTTAAGTACCTAAACAGGAAGCATGTTCATTTTGGATGGAAACTGCCTTGCAATGGAAAACGATTTTTACCTAATTGCCATAGAATTTTGATGCACAAATCCAATAAAAATAGTCCTAATTCCTTGCAATGCTGCATATATTTGGTTTTTTAGCAATTATCTATTATTATGTTAATAATTCTCAAATATTACGGCTAAATATATATTTTTTGACGGGTGGGAAGGTATAGAAAATATAGTTCCGTGTGTATTGGAAAATAAGGAACTATTTCATGACCTTTGGTCCAAACAGGTTAGGTTAAAAGGAGGTCTCTTTTCGACCTTACGACCAATATTGGTCTTTGTGCAATTTCCATTATTATAACTCTTCAGTACGCGGGCGTTTTACCAGATTCCAAACTTTTAGGCCGGTTATACACGTTGCGGTTTGCCTGGACGACGAACTGTGGGGCAACAAGGTGCAAAGATGATAGCTAGTAATTTTTGCACCATTGATTCCTTTGATGCGTCAGGCTCCGACTCCTTCAGTTTTGTTTTTCTCACAAGCAATATTTCTCATAGCACTATTATGACAATCCTTGCTTTATACACGCCGGAGAATGGTTCTGATCTATACAACTCATTAAACTCTTCTATAACTTGACTACTTTCGGTATTACATGGAGAACAAGAACGAAAAACTAAAAAACAGCCCAAACAAAACGAAAAATGCGATATACTGAATAATGAAACCAGTCCACGTGACCGATGAGCCGCTCACACACCCTCCAGTGTAGACAACCGGGCAAGTAGAAATAATCGAATTTCGATCCGGCTACCTGAACAGGTCGCGAAATTGCGCAGTTTCACCGGAAGCAGTTCGCACTCACGTTCTGGTTTTATAGGTACAGGTAAACTTATGTATGGCTGGCCTTAAGTGCTCTATCGTTCATATCTTCCCAAGATATGTTCTGCTGTTTCTTTCTTCTTCCTGGCAATATCTGTACAGGCAATTATCTGCTTCTACGAGTCTATAACAGCCTCCAGAGTCTGCTGTGTTGTCAGCAGTCTTATTATCATTCTAGCTCTAGTAGTTCTGCCATTAGTTTCTGCGATGCTCTTCGATGAATTTTTTTCGGATGCCTCCGAGGACTTATTTATTAATCTATTGTTTGATGGATCTTTCCACTTTGGTCCACCCGGATTTAGATAAAATCTAATTTGTTTTAAAAAATGTTAAATTTGTTCAATGTTAGTTGAACGCTAAAAACAACCTCGGGTAAACTGTAAATATTTCTTTGCTTTATAGAATGAAGGTCTTTTTATTGAAAAGCGGCTTAGTATTGGAAAAAAAAGACGTCTGAATAATCAAAATCCTTCCTTTTTTGGTTAGGTCTATGGATTAAATATCTTAATCCAGCTTAGGATTATTATATTTTTCCTGACTTTATGCCAAAATTGAAAACGAATCTTTGAATGTCTAATTCAGGAGTATTTTCGTAATCGAAAGATTAACGACAGGAAAATTCAAAAAAAGGTGAAAAACAAGCTTATCTTGAGCAATATTGAAGATAATCTTTAAATGAAAAATTAATGACATCAATTTTATTATTCAGCCTGAGCTACTAAATAATTCTCAGATATCTTTCATTACTGTGTTGTTATTTTCTTGTCACGCCTTTTTCATTTTGGTTTGACGAAATACAAGGAAAATCCGTCCAAGTATCAAGTGACTTAAGAAACTTACATCCTCAGGCCTGATCGGAGACAAAATTCTAAATTAAAAGATTAACACCGTGTCAAATTATTATCCGGGGACATTTCTATGCGGTGTCCCCCTCTTTCAGAAAGCGTTTAGGCTATTAGGAGAAACGATTATACATCATTTCCACCCTAATTTGAATTGGAATTAGGGTCTGGATGCAATTTGGTGATCTCCCCGGGTTTTCCATCTGACAGGAGCAATAGAATCACTTGGGACGGATTGTTTGTTTGAATCTAAAGATGAGATTACCATAAGAAGGCGAGATGACAACACATGACCCATCGGCATAATTCTTTCTTAAAACCCACAAGCTGAACCGTCAATGGTAAACTGCGACATTGAAAACAAATTTTCCGTTTTGATGGGGTTAAAATGAGATGATTTTTCAAAAAATTCACTTTACTTCTAATAATGGGTTCTATTTCAGCAACAGGGTATTGAAGTAGTTTGGTCGTGTCTGATCATTGACAAGCCAAAAAAGCGAGGAGAAACATAAAATACACGCCAAAATGCGTAACCAGGTAGTCAAACAGGTGACAATTTTTTCTAATTTCATCCCTTGTATCATCGTTCTTGTATGAGTTTTGAACTGAATCGTCCTTCAAAAGACATTACTAGAAAAACGATTACGGAAAATTTTCAGAGGTAAAAACAGCCAACCATTCATAATAACAATTGTGTTATACTCCAAAGGGTCAATTTTTAAAAAGCTTCGTTAATTTGTATGAGGGGAAACTTCCATTATGAAAGACATGTTGAACATTGAAATTACTATTTTAGAAATTTTCCGTTGGACAAACTTCCAAAAATTTTAATTCGACAACGCATAATTAAACATATTTTCAGCAATTATTCAGAAATCATGAGATGTGGTCTGGTGTGATGTAGGTTTCAGAAAAACATTTTCTTTATCGTGCCAACGTTTCGATCTTTATTGAGATCATCTTCAGGGCTCAAAGTGTTTGTCTTCTGTGTAATTGTGCCATTCTTGCGTGTCGTGTCGAGAGTGCCCTTGGGCCAGTACATATACACAGAAGACAAACACTTTGAGTCCTGAAGATGATCTCAATAAAGATCGAAACGTTGGCACGATAAAGAAAATGTTTTTATGAAACCTACATCACACCAGACCGCATCTCACGATTTCTAAATAAATATCGATTAACGGTCACCACATATTTCTGATTTGTGATACACACTGTGTGACTGTACGTGGCGTGCGCTTGAGTCGAACAGTTGTGCGCACCCAACCAAAACGAGATAAGGCGTCGGGTAACGCGTTGCATTGCGTCTGGTGTGTTCCCCGCTTAATATAGTAAAGTACTCGATACTGGTATCAAAAGAAGTATTCAATACTACTCGCGGTTTTGACATTTGCGGTTTTCGCTATTCGTGTATGAAAAAAATGAGGGAAGGTTTGGCATTTTCGGAAGTCCAATTTCTTTATCGCGCAAAGAAAAGAATATAAGAAAATAATTCTTTTAAAAAAAATGGATTGAAGGTTTTAATTGATTCTCAGAAAACTTTTTTCTACTTTCAACAAACTCTCAACAAAAAGTTGGTCCATGAACTATTTATGCGACCGTTTGTGATAGAGGCT
This sequence comes from Cimex lectularius, assembly GCF_000648675.2. Lineage (NCBI taxonomy): Eukaryota > Metazoa > Arthropoda > Insecta > Hemiptera > Cimicidae > Cimex > Cimex lectularius. The sequence continues at coordinate 248,215 of NW_019392741.1, forward strand.
TCTGCAATTCTTGAGATTGCCCACACGACACGCAAAAATGCACAATTACACAGAAGACAAACACATTGAGCTCTGAAGATGATCTCAATAAAGATTGAAATATTGGCTCGATAAAGAAAATGTTTTTCTGAAACCTACATCACACCAGACCGCATCTCACGATTTCTGAATAATTATCGATTAACGGTCACTAACCACCGCACATATTTTCCACATTACAATGACAGGAAAGTATTTTATTATTTAGTACGTAAGACAAACCCCTGGCCTTGTACCTATTCGAACGTCGTTGTGTTATTTTCAATGAGCTTTACACTTCGAAATAAACAGCAGGAAAATGTTCACGTTCCACAAAACCATTTCCAGGCCTTGCATAGATTTAAATAAATTATATAATATATTTAAAAGGTCGATCAGGAATAACGTCAAACTGTTGGAATGAGGAGGAATAGATTTTCAAAAACCGATATTTCCATCAGTCGCCTGGAATCTCAGTACGTCGTGACGAAAAGAATGGCCCTTCAATTTTGAAATAACTTTTCGAACTTGCGAAAATGTAAGCTAACAGCCGTACTGATCGTTGGTGATAATGATTAAACGAAGTTACACATAATAAACTAGATTTAATTAGGAAATTAGACTCGTGTAGAAAATTTACATTAGAACAATTACAAAGTGTGTTGAGTTAGTCTGCTAGTGCACGACCCCTCATAGAATACAATAACAGTAAAATTTACTGACTTTCTCAGTAATGAACGTTTTACGATGATTTGCAGTCTGCAGCAAATTCACGAAAACCTGATGCTTTATTGGTTTATTTTAAGACCTCGAGCAACGGAGAATACTACTGTTCTCGATGGGTCAATATTGAAGTTTCTCTTACGAAATTATTCCAATTATATTGAGAAATACGCCGTTACTGGAGCGAATTAAAAAAAAATGTAATCAGGACCCATCGATGACTGGTGGAGACAATCAATAAAACTACAAAACAATGGTATAACTAAATAAAATAGACATTACTGAGCTGCCATTAAACATACACGAACATGAATTAGAAAATAATGATCTAAATAAGCTATCATATATGTAATACAAATGTTTGAAAATTATTCACATCTGAATTACTTGGAAAGATTAAAATGGCTTAGTCTAGAGTCGCTTTGCCCCAGCTGCATTTCTGCTGATCTCATTTGGGGTTGGAAATTGTAGAATGGGGCCGTTGATATCCAGAACTTATATTTATCACTATGCCTCAGCGACCACTAAAGAACCATAAATTGTTTCCCTCTACCAAGGATAATGAGATTGTTGAATTTTTATTCCAATGAAATAGATATATTTCACGATTCCTTGCACTCAGTTAAAGTTAAATAAAAACGTATACTCGCCACGAATCCTTAAGCCGTGTTTTTTCTTTCTTAATTACTCATTTGTTTCTTTTTGTTATTATGTGCTTTTTGACTACTCATCTTGTAGATTCACTCTGTTGGAGTTATAAATAAATATGTACATACCTATACATAATATATGAAAAGACTTATTTGGATTTTAGTAAAACCACATAGGCTCAGGGGGGAGGGAGAGAAAGAAAAAAGAGAGAGAGAGGGAGCGAGAGNACAGAGAGAGACAGAGACAGACAGACAGACAGACAGACAGACAGGTGATTTCCCTTTAATTTATACTACAATTAATTAAGGTTTTTAGTTGAGATAAAAAAGTCAATGGCACGAGCGGGATTCGAACCCACGAGCTTCGGCTAGATACGCTGCTGCTCTACCACTTGAGCTATCGTGACCTCGATCCACTCGGACACCAACTTCCCATCTCAACCGCACCTTTTGAATTTTCCCTCCTTTTTGCCCTTTGCAAATGTCGTGTAATCGGATTGGATTCTCGACGACAAATGAAATGGCCACGGAGAGTTTTAGTGAAGTATACTTCATTTTAAATCCACTCGGACGATAGTCACGATAGGTCAAGTGGTAGAGCAGCGACGTATCTAGCCGAAGGTCGTGGGTTCGAATCCTGCTCGTGCCATTGACTTTTTTATTTAAACTAAAAACGTTAATTAATTGTAATATGTTAATTGGTCAAGCGGACCACGAAATTAGTGAATTTAATTCATACATTCATCACTCAAGAATTGGTCTCCAGGACCACTCTTACATCTAAAGTGGATTATAATGGAAGATTTCAATGACTCTACTCTACTCAATCTTAACAAAACAATGTCTTCTCCATACATCATTAATAAATAAAAACCATAAATTGACTTAACAAAAAACAAATAAAAATAAAAAAGTTAATTTCTCCTTACTTAGAGAATTATTTACAAAAAATTAAAAATAGAGATAGATAGATATAGATAGAGAAAGAAAGAGAGAGAAAGAGAGAGAGAGGGAGAGAGAGAGAGAACGTGAGAGGTTAGAGGGAAAGAAAAAGAGAGAGAGAGAGTGAGAGAGAGAGTGAGAGAGAATGAGAGAAAGGGGGGAGAGAGAAATAGAAGAGAACTATTTTCTTCTAAGACGTGTTCCTGTTGTCTAATCAGTGTACATATGTGAACATGACACAAAAATAGTCATATCAATAAACTAAAATAATTTTATATTAATTTATAATTACAAATATGAACTCACTATTTTGGATTTTAAAATAATTAGGCTTTGAAAGGAGTATATAACGTATATAATATGTAATTTACTAAATCAATTTGTTATAATATTATAACAATTCTTAACAATAAATAACAATTTAATTAAACCTTTTCTCAGGAACCCTTCGTGCACTATCTGCGTTTTCGGCCGGGAATATAAAACTTTGTGTTATGTGTTTGTATATCTTCTTGTTATTAGTAATTTGACAAACTGAGGTAACAATTAAGAGGTTAGCAAGTTGAGAAAAGAATAAGAGAGTCAATGAGAAAGAATAAAGAACATAGAATTTTCCGTTTTTTGCTCATAGGGGCTGCGATAAACATGATGTTGGACCATAACGAATACGTTTTAACAATCTAGTTTAATTTAAATTTATGCTGTTGGCTTTGCTTATTTGGTACTGGAGTAGGTCTAAAGCAGGGATGCGTTCTATATCCCCACTGGTCTCCCTGTTCTTAAAGGTTTAAAAGGCTTAATAGTCTAGGTGGGGCATATAAATGATAAGGTAAATATAATAAACAATGTTCCCTTCGTTTTTCTAAAATATTTAGACAAGGAAATAAATCTTCTACAATTGACAGAACGCAAAGATTCTAAAAATTAATATTTTTCAGCTTCCGTTTTTAAAACGAGTCTGGGGCAATCGTTCAACAAAATTAATCCGAATGGCCAAGGGATTGAACAAGGTTCAGTATGAAAAGAAATAGGTTGACCCAGCAATCAAATATGCAATTATACTACCATCACCCAAATTTGCTCTCAGCCGTATATATTAGGAGCTTGAACCCGTTCCATATGATTCTCGAGCCTTAAGACCCAGATACAACAGTATTTGATGAAGCAGAATGTAAACCACATCCTGTTGTCGGAGGCAACTTCCTTTTCCCGCATCGCATATGCTAAACCAAATTATAAATCTGTTACGATACTTTGGCTTACTAAAGAACCAGCTGAACTGTTCGAAAAAAATCAATATTGCACGACTTTATCGGTGGTAATGGTGTTAAAAACCAGTTCCTTACAATAAGAAATCAGGTCGAGAGAAGAATTTACGGTCTTCGGAAACTTAGAACAGAAGAATTGACAGCACTGATTCAAAACAATAAAAAATAGATTATTTACAAAATAGTCTGCCGAAAAGTCAAACAGAACCAACAGTGACGCACGGAGGATCTGATTACATGGCAAAATTTGAATGCCGTTGCGAAGAAAAAGGAAACAATGTAATTAATCAACAAATTCCGTTGTCAAAACAATTATTCCGATGTGGCTCTCTCTCGATTACATAAATTACCCAATAGATCCCATAAATATACGCCAATTTTGTAGCTGATTCAATGTTTTTTCTCCTGTATTTTTGTTTTATTTCCACATTCACTCAGGTGATACGAACACCCTGACAAGGAACTCTTTGACGTCAAGAAAACTTGTAAACAAAACGTCAAATATTTCATTTTGGATGGCATTTCGGAAGGAATTACACGCACGAAGGGTTGCTCACGAATATAATTCCAAGAAATGCATATGAGGTACTATTTATAATTGAAAACACGCTAACCAAAAATCAATTTAAAAATTAATTTCTAAAACAAATTTGTCGAAGCCATATTCGATTTTTATTTCTGTGAAAGAAAAGAAGATGAGATTTTTAAATCTAAGGACAAGTACATATATACAACTTTTTTCATAGGACTAGTTTACGAATGATGATGATACTTTGTCAAATAAAGAGGAAGTTTAGATTCGGGATGTTGCCAGGATGGAACAAGATGTCAAAGTCTTGAGCAGTTAATACAATTTTGACAACATATTTAAGGTGTATGGAGGAAAAGATAAATAATACATATGATCAACCTGGTATGATCAAACAAGACATCGTTGCGTTCGGTACAGGCGAAATTAGTAGAAATGGAACGAGTCGTAAGAACAAACAGCTCACCCTATTTATACCCCAGATATCGTGCCATCCGACTATTTTCTATCCCGTTTAACACATTATTTAACAGTACATTTTTAATACCTTAGGATTTGAATGAATGAATGAATGAATAAAGGCTTTATTTACACAAAGTATTTACATTAACTTTACATTTCCAAAGAAAAAGCTAAATTGACAATGACCTTAGCCGTCTTTGGGTTCCCGATTACTCATCGTCAACAAGACAAGAGGATCTTTAACGTCCGCACCTAGCCTATACGGCCTTATCGGACGTTTTGATTCTCAAGATGAGAGCTGACGCACCTCCGCGACGTCTGTCGACGGAAAAGTGTTACCGTCGCAGCATTGGTGTAGTGGTGTCCCGGCCCCTAAGGGTCAGTAGCCACGCTCTCCACTTGTCCACTCCGAATGGTCGGGCCCGCATTGTGCGTCGGGTAATACATACCAGGGTGGGTGACATACCTTAACCGTCTGTCGAGTTGCTTTATCAATTTTTGTAGCTTTAGAATGAACTTTGATTTTAAAAATTGAATTGGTCTACCATGTATTTTCGGTACCGCAGGGCGTGAGTGAGGTACACCACAAGCTTCCTCCAGTTATCCCTTACGTTGAGGATTGCAATGACTTCTTCTACATCCAGCTTCAGTTTCCCAAAATACCTTTGGCGGAACTCTCTCAGAGCGGGGACACTCCCATGAAGTGGAATGTCCTCCGGGACGTGGAGATTACATAAGGAGCAAATGATGGCGCGGTCCTGTCTCCACGGTTGGCAGTTCAGCTGAAAAGTAATTCACCCCTCGCCCTCAAGACCAGAGACACCTCATAGGCTGTCATATCAGAGCACTCCATGTCATTTCGCCCTAAGTGAAAATCCAGTCTTGCGTACAAAGTGTGATGTAAGCTGTTTCTCGCGCGGGTTACCTTTTGCTCTCCTACCATTTTTTATCAGGTCCGTGGTATTAGAGAACTTCAGTTCTTCCCTACTTACTCCTACACCGTACAGCCTACCTAACTCTGACAGCTGCTTGTGTGCCTTTATTTATTACTACGTCGGCCAAAAACTGCGTCAGTCTGTCAGGTGTGTGATTCAGTATTTTACTTATATATTTCAAATGCAGGCTCAAAGTGTGGCTGTAGAGTGGTGTGACCGAGCACTCAATATATAGGATGTAGTCTGGGGTACTAGTTGGCAGGCAGAGCAGTTTCTTTATTAAGTATTTTTGTACATTTTCTATTTCCTTCAAGTATAAGTAACCCCAGACCTGCGCACCATAGCATACTACAGACCTTTCTCTAGTGGGATCTTCTTGTTGGTCATTATTTTGCGCCACAGACTATTAACGGCGTACTTAGCGCTGCGGGCCTTCTCTCTGCAGTGATGCTTCATCATGCACAGTCCACTCTTTCACTTTTGAAGAACCATCTTTCGTTTTTCTTACGTCTTCCGTCTCCCTGCCGACAGACCATAATTTGGGATTTCTGCAGATTCAGTTTAAGGTTCTACTTGTCGCAATAGTCTTCTAAATCCCTTATCAAGAGTTGCAACGATGCAAGTGTAGAGGCCAACAACACTATGTCGTCTGCATACATTAGTGTCCTTATTTTTCGTCCGATAATTATTACCCCTCCGCATAGTTCGTCCTCCAGGTCGTTAAGGAAGATTGCGAACAGGACCGGATTGAGTACGCCTTAGGATTTTATTAAAAAGAAATAATTTATCATATTGTTTTTCTCATGTTATTTTCATTTAACTACGAGCAATTAAAGAAAACGTTACTGCAGTTATGTCAATGAACGTTAAGAAGAATTTATTTGCAGTAGGTCGAAGAGTAAAAAAAGTTAGTTTTTAATTAATTTATACGAAAATTTATCCAAATCTAATCAATATGTAGAATATGACGAGAATCTGTGAATGAGGTTGATCAATGGTTGTCGAAAGAACGGACTGTACAACACGGAAATGCCAAAATTTAAAAAAAAACTGGATCGCCGTTGTAGTTATTTTAATATCAAAAATAAAAAAGACTTCATAGTTATACGTGTTTGGGAGAAAGTAATGGTTAGTTTTATCAAAATATTAGTTTTAATTGTTTATAAATATTAGTTTTGTTAGTTTATAAATATTTCAAAATATTAGTTCTATTTTTTATTATTCTACTTATAGAGAGCTGCAGCCAAGGATTTTATTTATCAAAAGGTCATTTTGTTTTATTTTCAATCTGTACTAGTGAATTACATACTGATAATAAAAAAGTTGATATTAATTATTACCCGGTCGAACCAATATAGAGATTAAATCACGTTTGACAACCCTTTATAAGATATAAACATTGATGTGATCAACAAACGTGAACATTTAAAATTAGGCCGATTCTAGAAGTGCCAAAGAAAATGAAATAATTAATACAATTTTGAACACTTCTGATAAGGGTTTTGCAAGGTGAACAGTGGTAGAATTAGACGAGATTACAAACATGGATATTTTATTATAAATAAGTACAGTTTCAACATATCTGAGATGAAAATCGAGATGGTATTACATCAGATATCCCGTAATCACAGTCGATAATATTTTGCGTCAGTGGATTTTTTTTGTCCGCCAATGGTGAAATACGAACACTAGACGGTGTCCGAACGGACTCGCGGGCCAACGGTCTATCTCCTAATCGATTTATCAAAATAACAACCTTTTAATACACATCCTCGAATTCTAGGCCACTACCCGTTTTAGCACATCTGAACATGACGAGGAACATAAAAGACTGAAAGGAGTCAATCAGAAAGCGGAATATTCCAGAGATTGGAGGAATCTTCACGCTTTATCCCTTGAACGGAAAGGATCGCACGTCAAATGTTGGAAAAATGATGAGATAAATTAGACAGAGGACCATTAATTACCTGTTTATCACTGTGTGATTTACTACAACGAAAGTATATTTTTTATGAAAAAGATAAAAGTACTATCATTATTAGTTTGACTTTACATAGTAGTATTGGTGGTTTTTCATGGTATGCCACTGTTTTTTTTCTCGTTATTTGATTATATCAGTGTAAGGTTTAATTATTGAACTCATACATATGACACACACACACACACACACACACACAGAGAGAGAGAGAGAGAGAGAGAGAGAGAGAGAGAGAGAGNGTATATATACATATATATACATATATACACATATATATACATATATATGTACATATATATACATATATAGGGTGACTGGCGATAAGTGTCGAAAATTTCAGGTGTTTCTACTTACCATACGCAACAAAAAACTTCCTATAAACCCTTTTACGAGGGTGCAATGTTTGGAACGAGATGACCACCAGCAATGAGTTGATATTTTCCTCACCTATATCAATCACCCTCGTAAAATGGAAAATGTACAATCCTTCCCGACGGAAGGTATCCCAACCTCTCCATTGTGAAACACCAAGGTCTATACATAACGCGCTTGTACTGGTTTCGGGATCACGATTAACAGAACGCAAAATTTCCTCATCTATATCAATTAACTTGTTTTCTCTAGTTCTTCGAATGAAAAAACCCGTTTCCCTCAGCCTTTGATGAAGTCGTTGGAAGTTGCGATCTGCTGGAACGTCTTAATGTGGAAAACGAGCTTGGTCCCCTTGCAGCAGTTGCATTACCCTTGCAGTAACCGTAAATGAAATGCATATCAGCAAGATTTGCATTAGGAAACAAGGATATAATTTAAATCACCAACCTAGGAAGTTGTCACCTGATAACATAAAGCACAAACTGATTGAATTGAACATTAAAGAACTGACACGAAATTCACGAATGATTTCCTGGAAGAATTGAGCGTGCCCCCCTTCATCGACACCAGTTTTTTTTCCAATAAAATGTAAAATTTTGCAAAAATCCAAAAAATGCGCAATCCGTAAAGGTGGGTACACTGCTGGAAGCTAATTGAATGGAGAACTTTATTTGTAAAGCTCCGGAGTTATTATAATTAGTTATTAACAGCTACCAATCCAACATTTAAACAAAATTCAAATTTCAACATTTTTGTATTTTCTGAATTTTTCGTGCAGAATTTTTTCATCAATACTTCAGTGAAAATAGGTTTCCTTACAGAAAATTCAACGTTCTTTCGGTGGCACAAACCAGATTTTTCGAAAGCGAGTAATTGTAAAGTTTATAAGCAATTTAGTAGATCTAAGTTGAAAAATTAAAAAAAAAAAAAACCAAAACCTGAAATTGAGATTTGGACAGGGGTTTATAGGAAGGTTTTGTTGTATATAGTGAGTAGAAACATCTACACACGCACGCATGCACGCACACACACACACACACACTATTTGACTTATTTTATTCTAATTGTGGAGCTTTTTAGCAGCGATTTCATGAACACACACACACACACACACACACACACACAACTTGACTTATTTTATTCTCATTGTAGAGCTTTTTAGCAGCGATTTCATGAAAACACACACACACACACACACTCACACACACACACACGCACACACACACGCACGCGCACACACACACGACTTGACTTATTTTATTCTCATTGTAGAGCTTTTTAGCAGCGATTTCATGGTATTATGAGAAAGTTTAGGCAGCATGACGATGTTTTAGCAGTACTTATCAATTTTGCAATTATGTCAAACCTAACAAGTTCCAAATTTACATTGAATCAGTCTTCAATTGGTATTTCCTGGCCAATTTTTTCTCAATACACCATTGCAAATGTACCTTCGAAACTCACTTGACCATAGCGAGACTTGTCCGATCAGACATCTAATTCAATCAACTCACGGATGCCCCAATTACTTCACAATATTATTAAGAGCTGAAGTAAAATCTTTAGGATATATTTAAAAGAAATTTTATCATGAAATTTCTTCTTAAGATCTGTTGGGTGATGGACCGGTAGTTCAATCGTTTGTGGTCATCTTTTGGTTTGTCAGACGCGTTTAGGCTGCTCGCCATTTTCAATTTTGGCTCTGTTTGTTTTTATTTATGAACAAGATCTGTTTATGTTTCAATAATGATAATAGTTTTCTCTATAGTTTACATTCCGGAAAAACGAAGAAAAATACGACAGCCGGGCATAGTTAAACCAAATCGATTAGAAATCTGTTTAGGCCGTTTGCAAAACAATCCCGGCGCCAATGTTGACGGATATCGCCGTTTCGGGTCGTCGATTTTAGCAGAGATGACCAAAACCAGTAAGACTGTATTATTCCGCTGTTTATCTGATTTACCAGATTACATTTTCAGATAACAACCCCATCACACTGTCTTCGATTTCTATTTATATACCGCCGGTTCTACCTTGAAACTACGATTAGATTTTTTAAGAAAAACACTACAGAAACAAAATCATCAAGGCAAGTGAAATAATGGAGTCTTATTGCCATTTGATCAACATTGAACTATCCAGGTCATCCTCTTCTAATCGTGTTTACCTAGAGAGATTTCATTCTTTTCATTCCAAATCCGTATCTGCCTACTCCTAAGGACTATAGATTTATTTAACGCCCACTTCTTATTTGTCCGATAGGCATTTGCGTCAATGAGTGGGCGACAGACAAGATAAGAAATTGGAAATCACTAATTTATAAGGATAAAAGTTAATCGTCCCGTGATAGAATAAGTAAGAAGACAATTCTATTTACAGATCGACGGTAACAAAAATTGAATGATAAACCGTATCTCCGTCGCGTTCCTGATGTCATAGTGAAATCTATAAAATGATTTGGTGATTGTCGTTTATTTAATATAATAAACAATATATTTTTCCAACGATTTACTCGCATTTTAAAGATGAGTCCTGCTGTTGAACAACTTGGAAAAAGGATCTTCAAGCTCGGCAAAAACTTAAAGAATCGTCGTTCTGTTCTGACCTCACCGAAGATCCTTTTTTCAAACTCGTATTTTGTGTGGTGATTAGTGACCGTTAATCGATATTTATTTAGAAATCGTGAGATGCGGTCTGGTGTGATGTAGGTTTCAGAAAAACATTTTCTTTATCGTGCCAACGTTTCGATCTTTATTGAGATCATCTTCAGGGCCTGGGATTTACAAACATTGTTTACTTATAACAATTACATTTTGGATGCGGAAAAATGAATTTATACAATGCAAAATATATTTTTTATATATTCAATCAAAGTATTTCTACTCACTCAAAGTGTTTGTCTTCTGTGTACTTGTGCCATTATTTCGTATTTTGTTTTAACTTATGTCATTAAATTTTCCAACTTTCTGTCGATGGCAAATTTATTATTTTTTTAGGTATCCTCAAGTTTCTTGCGGGTTATTTGACGTCTTTCCTCAATGGAAATGGAATCAACGCTTCATAGTTCATCACATCAAAATATTTGCCATTATTTCATAGAATTATGTTGAATGCTAAGAGGGATTCATGATCGTATATGCTTTCTATGATATAATATGGCTTCTACCTTAATACAGTTTATACGAAAATATATTTTTTTCTCTGGGTTAATATTATTCTATACAGTTCAATTCTCGCAGTAATTATTATTCTTCTAATACAAAAAACAGTAGTTCGGTCTAAGTATAGGTGTAATTAGTACTTCAAAACAATTAAATTCTAGCCGGATTCACATTAAAATGTTTGTTTACTCTTATCCGCAATATTTTACATTAGTGATCATCATTTCTTTGGTATGAAAAGTTCGTCATAGATTTCCCCTTAATTACAGAGGTATTGTGAAAAACAGCTCATCTTTTTTCCCGGTGTAATGTTGCTTAAATGGAGAACTTTATTCCGGAAAAATTTTTCTGCTGCAATATTGCTTAAACTTTTGTAGTTGGTTTATCTTAATAATTCTCTTATATTTTGACCTCAACAGTTTAACTTATGATTTTTCCTTCTCGAAGGTGGGATAATAGGTCATCTCAAAAAAACGAACCAGTTTTTCTTTCAATCCACAACGTTTCGGATTTATTTTAATCTTTCCTCAGGTGAGTTAACGCAGTGGTTAAAACAGTGGTCGTCAGTCATTAATATTTTGTAACAGTTTATTTAAAAAAAGAGCCAATGTGGTACATATTTACGTCTTTCAGACTCCGAACAAACGTTTTAATATTTTGTAAATATTATTAACGTTAAAAAAATATATTAAAAAAATTTCGGAGTCTGAAAGAGTTAAATATGTACCACACTGGCTCTTTTTTAAAATAAACAGTTACAAAATATTAATGACTGACGACTACTGTTTTAACCACTGCGTTAACTCACCTGAGGAAGGAATAAAATAAATCCGAAACGTTGTGGATTGAAAGAAAAACTGGTTGTTGTTGTTTTTCTGATGACCTATTATCCCACCTTCGAGAAGGAAAAATCATAAGATTTTCTATTCTCGGACTAGTTTAGACCATCCATAGACCTTTAGTCCATAGAGAGTTCAAAGAATTAATTTCTCTATATATCAGATCGTGATCCAGAGTATTCGTGTGTTAACTTCTTCACCAAGGGGGTTTCATGGTCCCAGGCTCATCTTGGCTTCTTTATTATTGCTCCATTAATTTCAGGAGTCTTCCAAGATCTTGGAAAAAGGCTCTTCGGTGAGGTCACAACAGAATGACAATTCTTTAAGTTTTTGCCGAGCTTTCGACGATTATATCGTCATCATCAGGGCCTATTTATTTTAGGAAAATATCGCAGTTAGAACATGTTAAATCATTTAAAAAACAAATTAAATAATAATCAATTATTTTTCTTACTTTAACTCGATGAGTGTTGAAATATATTTCGAGAACAAGAAACTGCATTTATAATAAGATTATTTAAAATTAGGTGAAACTCAGAACCTAAACATTAACAGTATGGAATTAATTTAAAAAAACCACAACGTACAGTTACATTAAAAAAAAGAAGAAAAAAAAGAGGCATGTACTTATATGTATATTTTAATCGAGGTAACCTATACGACCACGTTGTGGTTTTTTAAATTTTTTTTTTTATATTATGTTGTTTTTAATTAATTCCATACTGTCAATGCTTAGATACTGAGCTTCACCTAACTTTAAATAATCTTATTATAAATGCAGTTTCTTGTTCTCAAGATATATTTTAACACTCATCGAATTAAAGTAAGAAAAATAATTGTTTTTTAAATGATACATGTTCTAACTGCGATGTTTTCCTAAAATAAATAGACCAGGATGATGACGATATAATCGTCGAAAGCTCGGCAAAAACTTAACGAATTGCGTTCTGTTGTGACCTCACCGAAGATCCTTTTTTCCATGTTGTTCAACAGCAGGTCGATACATCATCTCATCTTTTGTCTTCCAAGATATGTCTGCCAGTCCAGTCTACATCGTCAGATGTCTGCGGGCGATGAACCTGTGATTTGATCCTTATCAAAGTTATAGAGTAACCAAACCTCAGACCGACACGCCAGCATAGTCCAGCGGGTCCAAAACATTTCAAAAGATGAACTGGGTGCCTGATATTCTGATAATCTTTCAATATTTAGCGTAGACTTTTATGACATTTTGGGTTTTATTTTTACATGAAATTTTTTGGACGTTCGGGAATTCACACTATAAAAAATGTGCAGCAAAGGACATTCATCTTAAGGATATAGTAATTTTAAATTTTATAATAACGCTTGCCATATTTATTTATTTTTTTATTTAAATTTTTCATTATATTTAGTTTTTTTTAGACATATACCCATTATGCATCTGTAATTTAAGTTTATTTATATAAAAAATTAGTTTTATTTATATTTAAGTAATATTAAAAAAAGAAAAGTTAATTAAAATTAAATATAAATAATAATAAATTTTTATATAAGTAAACTTAAATTACATATACAAAAAAGCCATAGAGCTTGAAAAAAAAATTAAAAAAACAAGGTAAGGTTTGTAATAAAATGGAAAATAAATGTCCTTTATTCTTTGTTATACTTTAAAAAAAAGGTCTTGTAGATCCTGTTGATAGGTGAGAATTCCCAAAATGGCCACAGAATTTAATGTAGAAATAAAAAAAAAAAAAAAAAAATAGAGACAATTCGTATCATCCATAAAATTTGACAAGCTCCCAGCATCTTTAAATGAGTTGTTGGCTATCAAATCCGGCCTATTACAAGGGGACATCTTAAGCAACCAGTCATTTAATTTTATTTCATTTGTGACTTTGCACTACTATGCATTAAAATTAAACAAGGTGTCATTAATATTTTATAATCACACTTATTTGGATTTCAAAATGTTATATAATTCTTTAATTGGTTAAGTAAACCAGGGTTTGTATAATCATCAGCCCAGAAAACAAAATAGCCATAATCCATATTTGACAGTTTAAGACCGATAATTTCTCGTTCTTCATATACCTCGTGGCATTCAATGAAACAAACTATACTACTTCTGACTTTCACTAATAATATTTTTAAATCACTTACATTTGTAGTACACATTTAATAGAATGATATTTTTAGTGAAAATTGCAGTGTCTGTCTCTTGATCTGCTACCTACCTATAATCGATTCGGTCTGGTGACTATCATCCAACTAACCTTTCATCCATCATCCAAACCAATTGCCCCTCAGACCGACACGTCAGCAAAGTCTAGCGGGTCCAGCGGCCCATCATCTTAATCATTTCTTTAAAATAGTATAAAAACCCTAATCCCAAAATATCCTTGTCTTACTCGTGCGATAGCCTACTCCCCTTCACTCTGTCGGTTTAAACTTAAACATTGTACAGTTTTGACAATAAAGTTTCCTTGTTTTAAAGCCTTCATCGAGCGATTACTTAACTTCGATCATCTTGGTCTATCTCCTCGCTGAATTAGTCTCTCAGACGAGTTTCGGCATTTCGTCATCTTCAGTGCGTGGCGTGTCTGTCAAATGCCGAAATCGTCTGAGGGCCCTGTCCAGCGAGGAGAGGCAGACCACAGGAGGAAATTTGACGATGTAGACTGGAAAATGCAAGCAAATATCTTTAAGGATATTAAGGAGGTAAGGATCAAATTACAAATCTTATTTTAACTTTTCAAATTTTTCTCGCAGTTCCAGCACGGGATGACGGACTAATTTCGATCCTCCAGGGTAATTCTTAATCTACGTTCAAATTTGAAGAAGGATTGGTTTTTAGTCTAATCTTGCTTCAACGAAATTAGATCAATCGAAGCATGATGCAACTATTTTGCAACTATTTTACTTTAAGGATGCCAACATAATTTGTACTTCAAGATATCAGACGTATTTTGTACAGAACTTTTAATAACTTCATCATTTTCATTATCCAGTATAACTTACATGACATTCAATATTTCAGGAGAGATTATATTTAGCAGGGAAGATTGCTGACTGCATAATATTACTTGGATAATTAACTTAATTTAAGCAGAAATTCATAATTCAATCTCGTGTTAAACATTGTTTCAACGGGTCCACATGCTTACCGTTGAATTTTACGTTCGCTATTTATTTTCCTGTGTAATATTGCTTTTGGAACCAATCCCTGTTTAAGCAGGAATTCAAAATCAATTTTTCGCCTTGGTAGTGTAGTCAAGTTCAATTCAAGGAGAACATCTCACAAACTCTTTCTTACCGGATTTCAGTTCAATTCTAGTCTAGGGACATAGTCTAAATTTAATTCACAATCTATTTTCTGCCTTTGAGCTCAAATTGTATTATCCAGTATACTTGAATCAAGCTAAATTGAAGCTCCTGTCTATAATCTAATCAAAATTATCAATGTTGTTTGATAAAGTTCTTTTGGCCAGATAGTGCTTTCAAAGTCCTGAACTATTTTAGTTGGCTTTTCTTTTCTAAAGTTTTTATTTTGGCATTATTGTTTCCATTGAAAAATATAGTATATAGCTACTAAAAAGGGGTTACATTTAAAACAGCTTTCTCCAATTTTTATATTGTTTATGGCGCCCAGGTCATAATCTGAAGTACTACGCAATCTAATCTACTTTCTTCCGGCCTATTTCTTTATGCTCGTAATTCAGTACGGGTACTAGTTGACCGTCAAATCTCACATCATTAGCGACGGCCAATAAGGATTTCATTACTCCAGATAAATTAAATAATTGACAAAGTAAAATTTGTAGGGTTTATTTAGTAAAGAAGATACTAAGTTAACGAAAGTTAAGATTAAGCTCTAAGGCAATACAGGTTTCAAAGAAAATTTTTTTCCGTAAAATATAAAGTCACAGACACTTTTCATAACTTTCACTTCGGCTCAACCGTCACGGAAGCATAAACGGAAAGTAGGATTTCGGGCTCGACCTCGACAGGTTGAGGACAAAACCAAAGCAAGAGAAGGTGAGAGTCAATTTCCCAATAAAGAGTACAGCAATAGTGACCCGGTTTCACAGTGATATTGACGTCACTGAGAAGGGACGGACGTGTTTTTGTAGGTCCCCCAAAGACTGTTTAAAGGCAAGGTTCTAATAAGGAACACTTGCGTCACAAACCCTTTAAGTGAAATCTAAAAATATTCCTTAGGAAGTATTGTCTTGGACAATTTGCCGGTTCGAGACAGAAACCGTCAAATTCTAAGGACATGATAATTTTCATCTTAAAACCTATAGTGATTAAAAACAAAACGATTTTTATTATTTGACTACTTGCTAACGAGTTTTACGTTTTATGAAGGTAATTTGACCATTTTCAGAAGGAAGTCATCGCCAATGTTGCAGTCAATATCTCAGGAAGCTGACAGTGTATCAAGTAACCGGTTTATTTGTTTGGAGAAATATGTTTAAAAAAAAATAAAACAGGTCATATTCATATAAGCGCATTTATTTGCTGTCAGTCTATTTATTTCCCATGAGTTATGTCGTGAAATGTCAGTTTTTGGGCTTGGTTTAACACAAGGAAATACAATTTAAAATGAAATAGATTTTTTTCAAATTTTCAATCATGGGCTTGTACATAAATTTGTTATTAGTTGGAAGAAAGTTGAACAGAGAAAACCTGCAGAAAAAAAAGAGTACATATATAGAAATCTAGGGATCCGAGTGGTTAAGGTGTCCGACTCGGCACGCTAGTGGTCCTGGGTTCAAATCCCGGCGTTGCCCGAGTTTTTTAATTGAAAATAATACGAAAAATGTCAAGTTGTCCTCTCGACCGCGATACCCAATTATTTGGACGCAAAAAGGAGAGAAAATTCGAAGGGTTTTAAGTTGAGGTGTCGAGTGGATCGAAGTCACGATAGCGCTCAAATGGTTAGAGCAGAGTCGTATTGAGCCGAAGGTCGTGGGTTCGAATCCCGCTCATGATACCTACTTTTTAATTTCGACCAAAACCTTACATAAAAATGTCAATCAATTGAAACAATTGTTAATTATATTTATATATTACCGTAGTAACCGGTTTATTTGATTGGAGAAATATGTTAAAAAAAATAAAACAGGTCATATTCATATAAGCGCATTTATTGCTGTCAGTCTATTTATTTCCCATGAGTTATGTCGTGAAATGTCAGTTTTTGGGCTTGGTTTAACACAAGGAAATACAATTTAAAATGAAATAGATTTTTCAAATGGACATCATGGGCTTGTACATAAATTTGTTATTAGTTGGAAAAAATCAAACAGAGAAAACTAGGTAAGCAGAGAAAAACGAGTACATATATAGAAATCTAGGGAACCGAGTGGTTAAGTTGTCCGACTCGGCGAGTTAGTGGTCCTGGGTTCGAATCCCGGCGTTGACGGTGTTTTTTTAATTGAAAATAGAATGACAAATGTCAAGTTGACCTCTCGTCCGCCATACCCAATTGGTTGGACGTTAAGCCCACCTTGTAAGCAATGTAAGGAATCTTGAGGAATGTCATTCGTGAAATACTGTATAAATTATTTTACCAGTGAGCAATATACAATATATCTAAATTTTCTCTGGCTATAAAAACGAAAATGGAGTTTTCGCTGATTAGAATGTTTATGATTGTAGATCTGCTGCTAAAGAAAATCAGACCCTACGGTTGTTTTTGCGTTGACAAAATTTCTAAATAATAAATTGGGGAAAAATGATCGTTTGACCTGAGGATTTTCCGAGAAAGAATTTCGAAAGGATTAACGCGTGAAATTGATTTATCTTAATCGCCATAATTATGGAAAAGATATGTGGTCAGGTACTAATCGCCGGAATGACCGATTTTGCGGACGCAATATCCATTTGTGGACAAACAACTTTTTCGGACGTGGTTTTTTATTTAACAAATGGATTGGAAACCGATTTGGTCGAGAGGGTAAAAATCCTATTAACATTCAGGAAAAAATTAAATAATGAAAAAAAAAAAAGAAAAATGCAAATCAATCTCAACAACTATTGGAACCGATTTTTTATTTAAAATGTTTTAATTTAAAAAAGTAGAATTTTTGAGTCTTTTATTACGGATTTTGTTTATTTATTACACCAAATAATAAATTATTAATTAAGGAATACAACCACGAGCTTCATAACGTGAAAGAATATAAAAATAAACGTTTTTTTTTTAGATTTATTAACTTTTTAAACTTTTTTTTTAAATTTAAATTTTGGGTTTTATTTTTACATGAAATTTTTTGGACGTTCGGGAATTCACACTATAAAAAATGTACAGCAAAGGACCTTCGTCTTAAGGATATAGTAATTTTACATTTTATAACAACGCTTGCCATATTTATTAATTTTTTTTTTTTAATTCTTCATTATATTTAGTTTTTTTTAGACATATGTCCATTATGCATCTGTAATTTAAGTTTATTTATATAAAAAATTAGTTTTATTTATATTTAAGTAATATTAAAAAAAGAAAAGTTAATTAAAATTAAATATAAATAATAATAAATTTTTATATAAGTAAACTTAAATTACATATACAAAACAGCCATAAATCTTGAAAAATAAATAAAAATTAAAAAACAAGGTAAGCTTTGTAATAAAATGGAAAATAAATGTCCTTTATTCTTTGTAATACTTAAAAAAAAAGATCTTGTAGATCCTGATGATAGGTGACAATTCCCAAAATGGCCAAAGAATTTAATGCAGAAATAAAAAAATAAATAAAGAGACAATTCGTATCATCCATAAAATTTTACAAGCTCCAGCATCTTGAAATGAGTTGTTGGCTATCAAATCCGGCCTATTACAAGGGGACATCTTGAGCAATCAGTAATTTAATTTTATTTCATTTGTGGCTTTGCACTACTATGCATTAAAATTAAACAAGGTGTAATTAATATTTTATGATCACACTTATTTGGATTTCAAAATTTTATATAATTCTT
The DNA here is from genome assembly GCF_000648675.2 of Cimex lectularius. Taxonomy (NCBI): domain Eukaryota; kingdom Metazoa; phylum Arthropoda; class Insecta; order Hemiptera; family Cimicidae; genus Cimex; species Cimex lectularius. The sequence continues at coordinate 267,057 of NW_019392741.1, forward strand.
TAATTGGTTAAGTTAACGAGGGTTTGTATAATCATGAATATTAAAATGCAAAAGAAACATAAAGAGATTAAAAAGTTGGGTACGATAATTTCATATGTGACGTATCCGACCCTTATCTTCTTTTGTCGAACGTCAATTCTTGAGCCAATTTAATTAGCTAATTAAAGAAATAACAAATGTAATCTTCATTTCAATCAATTTCAGGAGCTAGGTCATGGTTGCTTCAAGGAGCAATCTTGAGTCCTCTTCTATTTAATGTTTTTATTACCGAAATAGTTAATTTAAAAAAAAGAGAGAGGATAACGAAGTTTTGATATTTAAATATGTACGGATAAAACATCAAAATAAAAATTATATACTTTAAGTGAACACGCAGGAGCAGTCCAAGGAAAAAACTTGAGCCATCTTTTATTTTAGTTGTAGTTACTGAATCTTTCACAAGAATGAATATTTAAAAAATATTATTATATAACACTTTCAGGTATAATAAAATAATCTAAAACCATAATTTAAACACAAAGGACTGTCACCAGAAGTAATCTTACGCCCTATTCTATTTTATTTGTTTTCTATGTACAATAAAAATTGTAGTTAATTTTTTAAGAAGATGGGTTAAATAAAGTATTGTGTAGCCAATACTAAGGTTCGACCAAGATAATTTTAACTATGTCACTTATGTCGGGAGTATTTCATGGAAAAAACATAAGCCCCCTTTTATTTAATGTGTTTGTCAGTGGAATATAATTTATTTAAATAAACGGTAAGTCAAAACGTATTATTATTATTAAATAATATTTACCGATATAATAAAGTAATCTAAAACCGTCTAATTTAAAGACAGTCCAGAAATGTTACCAAATACTAGAAGTACTCTCAAGCCCAATTGTATTTAATTTGTCTTCTGTTAAAATAGTTCATTTTTGTAAAGGATAGAATAATTCTTTAGTATTATTGTTTAATAATTAAAGGTAAAAAGTGTTTTTAAACAAGCTAATCTAAAGAATGTCCCGTCAGGACTACTACAAGGCAAAATCTTGATCCCTGCTCTGATTTTACTTTATTGAAGAAACAGTTTTTTTTTCAGGAGTCGTTTATTATAATATACGATTTTGATATCTTTGATCTCTTGATATAGAAGAGCTTATGATATTCGAACAGTGAGAAAAGAGGGACTAAGAGGATCGGGAAGACGAAACTTAAAACTAATTAAGTCGTTATTTAAAACGAAAAAAAAATCGTTTAAAAGCACTATAGGTGATCAGTGGTAGTTATTTTAATTTTTTAGCTTATGCGAATGTATGCTTTTTATCACATGTTTTGTGAATGGACTTAAAATAGTGCAGTACAAAAACGTGCCAACGGTTTTCTTTCCACTCCATTTATATTTCATTTTCGTTAAAGTAGTTCTACATACTTTAGCTGAAATTCTTCCAAACGTGCATTACCCAGGGCTAAGAATTTTTTAATTAAAGCCCAACTCTTTGTTAAAAAAAAGTTTTTTTCGTGAAGACGAATGGACTGAAAAGATAATTAATTAATGTTGGAATGCCGTGGATAACGAACGTACTTTAAAGTTATAAGTACCACAGAGCCTTGTTGATTTATCTTGAAATTGATTGTTTGAAGAGTGTTTGATTTAGCCAATTGTAGAGAAATTCTACATGTAAGAACAAATAAAATAAATAAAACCAAATTTCTCTTTTAAAAACTCTGCGTGGCAGGTTATTTTTAAATTGTTTACTGTAAAATTTCCAAATCGATGTACTCATCAGCGATCAAAGGTAATATTTAATTTTATTTTGCATAAGTATTACTTTATATCAATTAATATTAATTAACCGTGACTAAAGAGGAGTAATTAATTTTCAAGGAGGGACAGTCGCGTAAAGATTTCCCTCTGGAATCCCATAAGTAAATATATATTGTTTATTATTAAATCCATTATATTTAGTGTTCTGATTGACCAAATTACTTCTTACAATTAATTAACAGTTTTATGTAAGGTTTTGGTTGATATGAAAAAGTTAGTGTCATGAGCGGGATTCGAACCCACGACCTTCGGGTCAATACGACTGCTCTAACCATTTGAGCGCTATCGTGACTTCGATCCTCTCGGACACCTTCTTATCTCAACCTACAACCTTTGTTGTTGTAAAGTGTTGTGAATTGTTAATTATATTTATATATTATAAGAACAGCAATTTTATTTTAAATTGAGCTTTAAACTAGAAATCGAAAATCTTACTGGAGAATATAATCAAATGTTAAATTTATAATTATGCATGGTCCAATGAAATATCGCCAGTTTATTTATTTCCCGTGAGTTATGTCGTGAAATTCCGTTTTTAGGCTTGGCTTAACACAAGGAAATACAATTTAAAATCAAATGGATTTTTAAAATGGACAACATGGGCTTGTACATAAATTTGTTATTAGTTGGAAGAAAATTGAACAGGGAAAACCAGCAAAAAAAAAAAAAAAAAAAGTACATATATAGAAATCTAGGGATCTGAGTGGTTAAGGTGTCCGACTCGGCTAGTGGTCCTGGGTTCGAATCCCGGCGTTGCCCGAGTTTTTTAATTGAAAATAATACGAAAAATGTCAAGTTGACCTCTCGACCGCGATACCCAATAGTTGGATGCAAAAAGGAGAGAAAATTTGAAAGGTTTTAAGTTGAGGTGTCCGAGTGGATCGAAGTCCGATAGCGCTCAAATGGTTAGAGCAGAGTCGTATTGAGCCGAAGGTCGTGGGTTCGAATCCCGCTCATGATAGTATCTTGTTCATTTCAACCAAAACCTTACATAAAAATGTCAATCCATTGAAAGAATGTTAATTATATTTATATATTACAAAAACTGCAATTTTATTTTAAATTGAGATTTAAACCAGAAATGGAAAATCTTACTGGAGAATGTAATGAAATGTTAAAGTTATAATTAGGCACGGTCCAATGAAATATCGCCATCTTTTAAAAGAGAAAGCTATCTCTTAGGACATGCGATAACGGTTACTGATTCATACGTGCCTTTTTAGAAATAGCGGTATTATTTTTAGATCAATTCAAGAAGAAAAAAAAAATCAGATCGTGAGTGGCCTAATGACATCTCATCTATGAGTCACGGGCAGTTTTGCTACAGATTCGCTTTGAGGTTTCTGTCCTTTCTTTTTAAATTTAAAGTTTTTGGCCTAGGAAATTATGAATAATCAAATAACGTTTAATATATTAATAGACGTAGATGCATATTCAGGTCGTTTTCGACCTTTAAGAGCTATTGTCCTATGCGTAAAGTACGCAGATCATTCACTTAATATAATATTGCCAAGGTCTGGAGGTTTTTGTTTAAAATAAGTACAATTTTTTAAAGAGAAATTTCAGTTTCATATTTACATTGAAGCTTGTGTGTGAAAGAGAGGAGATGGATGGGAGATGAAGAATGAGAGGCAGGGAACGATACATAAAGATACTATCAGAAGATAAGTACAGATTATATACACAGGAAGATAGAATTTGTAACGCCAAAAATTGTGAGGAAAGAGATTGATAATGGCTTTTTGTAGGTGAGGAGCGCTAGATTTTATTTTTTAGGATTTAGCTTACCATCCACCTGTTGCACTATTCTCCTATCTAATCTGTAACGATTGTACACTTGTTATGGATAATTGTCGAATTTATTTCGGAAAAAAACTGTTGAATCGTTAGCAAAATGGGCCAACTGAAAAGAAGGGAAACGAGAATAGTCTGAGGTACGTAAATTATTTATTTCTATCGCTTTGCAGCAGCCTTTGTTTGTTGGAAAGTAATCCTGAACACAGAAAAGGTTCAAATAAAAATAAATTAATTAAATTTAAAAAAAATTGGAAGATGATTTGTGTTGGACAAAGTAAAGCACTGCGAACTTCTGTCAAAAGCTACTTCCATACTTATATTAATTTCATCTTCATAACTTTCCCTTATAAATGAATATTATCTGTATCTGTAAAAATGTATATCTTCAATGCTTCTGGTTTTATTTCAGTGGGCTGAAAGTATTTAAAATCGAAAGAACGGGAGAGTGGGAAGAGAAAGATAGATAAATTACATGTGATTTTTTAAATGATCTTGATAATACGAGTAATGATGTAGAAATCGATAGTCTAGATAAATAGATAGACTAGAAATAGTTAATTTTTGCAAGAAGGAAGGTTTAAAAATTATTATAATATACAAATAAAAGCTATAATAAAAATACTGTAAAGTAAGACAATCTAATTTAAAGACATCACTACAGTCAAGGTTACGTTCTTTCCTATTTAATTTGGGCATTATTGAAATAGTTATTTTTGTAACAAAAAGTAAGAAAAAAGGAGAGTGAAAAAGTAAGAGAAAAACAGAAAGAGAGAGAGAGAGAGCGAATGAGTGGTGAAAGAGTAAAAGGGAGATCAATGAATGAATGAATCGATATCGTTTTATTTCAAAAATCTTGCAAATTTGTATTGCACGAGAGAGTGTGGATGAGAAATCAAGGAATAAAGAGAAAAAAAAGAGAGAAGGAGTGAGAGAGCGTGAATTGGATAAATAGAGAGAGTGAGAGAGAGAGAGAGAGAGAGAGAGAAAGAGAGAGAGAGAGAGAGTGGGGGGAGGTAGATAGAAGGAAATACCAAAATATCAGATTTTATAAAACATAAAAATATAAAAAAAACATTCTTCAACAATGTAAAACGCTTGTATTCTTCCATTATTGTAGAACATTGCACACATAACAGATATTGAAAATTAAGAAAGGAAACCAAATGAGTAACAGTAACTATTATCTTTCTTGAAAAGTTTGAAACGAAATCGTAAACAAGAAAAATTATTTTACACGAAACTAAGAATAACAAGATATATATTTCACCTTGCAAAATTGATTATCTCACTCAATAAATAAATTCACAATAAATTAAATAAGTCACGTACAGTGTAAAGCGTGGGGACTTATCTTGTAGCGTTCTTGTATGGCCATTCAGTTGAATACACTTAAAAGATGGAGAAAATGTTTAGTTGTATCATTACACAAATAAATAGACAGATATACAAGCTAATGATTTGGCAGGGAAAGATATAAAGAAGTAGATAGATCTAGCATATGTAGATTTTTTTATATGCTTATTTATAAGCCAAGGTTACAATAGATATCTTTAAATATCAACTTTAATACTAAGATTTGTGGACTGATAATGTGCTGTATTGTGTAGTGGTGTGAGCGTGTGATGAATTTTTCTTACAAAGAAATTGTTAAGCCCAAAAGAAGGCACTGACAGACAGAGAAGGGAGCAAGAAAAAAAGAAGTGTAGAAAAAAGGTCGATAAGAGAATAATGAGTTAGGAATTTAGTTAAACATGCTAAATACACAGAAAATCAATTTAATGTTTGTAATAAAGAAATGATTCGAGGCCGTATATGATATAGTATGTAGAACTTCATGTATTTATTAAAAATGTTCATAAAATCGTTGACGGTTCTTTAAGCGACTCAAGTTGAAACAATTTTGCCCCGATTGCAACATAGAACAACATAATATAATAATAAAAAGAAACAATCATGTACTGGCGTATTCATTTGACTATAAATACATCTTGTTATATAAAGCAATTACTTTTTAATTTACATAAATTTATTAGCCCTAATTTATGTGTAATTATGTGTGAGCGTGATTTGGAGAGGTATGTAGTTTCCGGCAAAACATTGCCTTTTTTATTTTTGTAGGAAATTTAGCTAGGTATCCAGCTGTTTACGAGTTAATTCCTAAGAATTACAAAGGACCTCTATTTTAGAAGAAATAAAGATAAATCGAATATATATAAAAGTCCATTATTACAGATAGGTAATTTTACAAATTTCCTCTTAGGATGTTTTTCCAAATTTTTCTCAAAATAAGAATCGATTGGAAAAGTTTATTACGATTTTTAAAATATTTGTTTTATAGCAAACATATTTTATTTTAGCAATTTTGTCGCATCCATGTAGTTGGATTCATTTAGTATTTTATTTGGTTATTTACAGGATGAACTATTTTCGGTTTTTTCCCCCAGATTTTCATGAATTTTTTGGTATTTCATTTCAGAAGAGGTAAAGATAAATCTCGTATATATAAAAGTGATAGATAATTTTACAAATTTCCCCTTAGGATGTTTTTCCAAATTTTTCTCAAAATAAGAATCGATTGGAAAAGTGTATTACGATTTTTAAAATATTTGTTTTATAGCAAACATATTTTATTTTAGCAATTTTGTCGCATCCATGTAGTTGGATTCATTTAGTATTTTATTTGGTTATTTACAGGATGAACTATTTTCGGTTTTTTCCCCCAGATTTTCATGAATTTTTTGGTATTTCATTTCAGAAGAGGTAAAGATAAATCTCGTATATATAAAAGTGATAGATAATTTTACAAATTTACTTCCGTATTATTTACATTTTTTTATTTTTGTAGGGTTTTGTCTATTTCTTCAACGTCGTAATTAACTAAGGCTTTTATGATGTAACAACATTTTTTTTATGTGACTAATAATAATCTTGTTAATGAGCAAGGGTTAATTTGTTATTTATAGTTTGAAAACGTTCATACAAGCTGAGTGTAGATATTTAACAGATGGCATGGGATTTCCATTCTGCTATCATTCCGGCCTCCGTTTTTTACAGGCGCGATGTGACATTTTCCAGAAGGGATAGATCACAAGTATTCTGACATTAGTGGCAACACACTTATGGGCAAATTTCTTCGCTTTCATCAGTAAATAGGCGTGCGTAAGGGAGAAAGATAGGAGGGAGAGAGAGAGAGAGAGAGAGAGAGAGAGAGAGAGAGAGAGAGAGAGAGAGAGAGANAGAGAGAGTAAGAGAGGGAGAGAAAGAAAATTAACCAAAATGCCAGATTTTAACAAATATAAAAAAATACTTTCTTCAGCAATATAAAATGAGAGAGAGGGAGGGACGGAGAAAGAGAAAGAGAAAGAGAGAGAGAGAGCGAGAGTGTCAGTAGAAGGGAGTTTCTCGAAGGAAAAACTCTTTAAAAACCCATCTAGTACAAAATGTTTTCGTTTCATATTTTGTAAATTCATTAATAAATACTTATAAAAATAAAATTTAAAATTCTCTGTTATTTTTAAATTCAAGTTTTTTTTTAATTTAGCCTCTTCACAAATATAAATTTTATTGTTCTTAATTATTTAAAGATAACAATATTTAAAAAGGATATATTTTCAATTATAGTCTGACCGATCGATAACCTTTGGGGCCTGGACGTTAAAATTCTCGGTTGGGCCCACCTGTTCCTTGGAACAATTAAAATTTAATTGTGACACTAATATTTCTTCTGCTTTCCTTTGACACTAGTCTAATGGATCCAAATTTTAAAGGGACTTAAATAACTGAATGTGCCTAATAGTGATCGTGATTATGACGTTTTCATGGGGAAACTTTATTTTTATGGAACAAAAATACAAAACCAGAAATATCGATCTTATTATCAAGAATCAGACAGAGGTTAAAAGAATCTTTTTTTGTTACATTTTGCACATGGAAACACCCCTTGACTCATTATTCTCGAATCACTCTGTATATTTAAGTGTAAGTTTAACCGAATTAAATTTGTAATTGTATTTTTTCCGGTGGCAGATAAGACCCGAAGATAATTAATTTCCTTTTATTTTGATTTACCAACGTCAGGAAACAAGGAAGTTATAATCCAAGTAAAATTATTATTTTTATTCTCTTTCTATGACAATCAATGCTTGTAGTAATCATTTTTGTCTAAGGGTGTTTTATGAAGCAATTTAAATGTTTTTTATTTCGTAGTACAAATGTTATTAGGATTGGTGACTAATATCGACACAGGCCTCAACTACTAAAGATAACGAAAAATCTAGTCGCGTCTGGTGGAAAAATACAGAGAGAATAGATGGACCAGGACGATCAGGGCCGGTCAACTCGTGAAAAAAACAAAACAATCTATTTAAATAATATCCACATAGAAAAACAACCATGACTTATTTGAAGGATTGGATAAAAACACGAAATCCTCATCATCCTCGAAAAAACAAACAATATTATCCGAAAAAGTTATAACTAGCTAAGATTAAATATAAAACTCGCCAGTTTATGACGGAAATTTAAAAATCGTATAAAAAAATATTTATTATAATTAGACGAGGACGAGGTGGTGAGATGCAAATTAGAGAGGTTCGTGCGTCATAGAATTATGCAAGGCTACGGACGGGAACCCGCCGCCGGCACATGAACCTCGAGTAAAACATTCGATCTTTCCTTTTGATATGTCAAAGCCTTTGGTTTGTGACTGAAAGGAAAAAATCGAATTATAGAAAGGGTTAAAATCGAAAGGACGTCTTCGAGGATCTATATCACCAAGTTTTTGGAATATCTAGCATGTAAGATTAGCATAACATAGGTTTACAGCTTGTTCTTGTAGCATGATTGAAATTTTACATATTTGTTTTTCTCAAGCCTATTCGTGTATATAATTCTCAAAGATCGTGAATTATTTATATGCTTTTTTGAAAGTTTTTACATGCTCTATGAACCATGCTCTATGAATGAGGATAATGGTAGTCAGGAATAGCATATAAATCTCAGCGTTTAATTATACAAAACCCATTTAAATTAGGTGATAAAACCAAAGATACATTTTAATACATAATGCTTTATCTTGCAAAAAAAATCAAAAAAATCAACCATACTCCACCACATAATTCCTTAGTTTCCTACTTTCACTTTATCCTTTTCTAAATGTAATTTTATAAACATTACTGCGGAATCCCCCACATTAAATCGATATTTGATTATTCCCGGGTAATTAGATAATAAATTAATTGAGGGGGAAAAAGAAGAAAATTCCCCAAGCCGGTTTAGAAAACTCAAAATCCTGTTGATAACTTTTACAATGTTGTGTAGTACAATTTCTATTAGCGTATTATAAATACACTTTAAGACAAGATAACTTTGACAATTGAATATTAACAATAATAATATTTAAAGGTTAATATGAGTCAAATAAAACAACAATGATTCCAATAACAAACATTAAATATAGAATTATACAATTGGCAGTAAACGAGGAATTGATCAAAAATTGAACATATCTAAGCATCGTAAACTTTATAGCCAAGACAACAAACATTAGCAATCTTTCAATTAATTAATCTTTATGTAAGGTATTGATTGAGATAAAAAAGTCAGTCACGAGCGGGATTCGAACCCACGACCTTCGGCTAAATACGCCGCAGCTCTACCACTTGAGCTATCCTGCTTTCGATCTAATCGAACACCAATCCCCCATCTCAACCTACAACCTTTCGAATTTTACCTCATTTTTGCCATTTTTCCAATTTCAAAATATTAATAATATATACTGCTCCGCTGAACTCTACGTCTACATTAAATTAAGAAAATTTAGGGAGCATAATAAAAATCTACCTGTTTTAATTTTGATTAATTTAGAATATTTAATAATTCTTAAATAGTACTCAAGGTTTATGAAAGATCGTCCTTCAAGAAGAATTGGAAGTTGGAGCAGGAAATTTTGTGAACTTTATTCGCCATTTGAAATCAAGAGAAAGAGCATGAGAAAAAATTCTCCTTTCTTTCTTGAAGTCACGATAGCTCAAGTGGTAGAGCAGCGGCGTATTTAGCCGAAGGTCGTGGGTTCGAATCCCGCTCGTCACACTAACTTTTTTATCTCAACCAATACCTTACGTAAAGATTAATTAATTGAAAGATGTTATTTGGTCAATTGGACCACGATATCTAATGAATTTAATATTAGCAATAATTAGACATATACTTCAGAATTTAAATATTTACGCTATAAAATGTTAAAAATTACATAAGTCATAATTGCGAGATTTATCCAAGTTATCGGTGGGGAAATAATACTAAAATTTGGTCGTTATCGATCATTTTGGTCATTCGATCCTGGCTGGGTCTGTCTGTCTGACATCTTCAGCGTCTCAGACGTGATAGTTAACGACCAAATTTCAGGCCCATTACCCCACAGACAATGGAGAAAACGTACAATTATAAAATTCCATAATGGTTTACTAATCTCTCTGAAGTATTAAATCAATAATTGCAAATCGACGTCAGTATTAATTAATAATTCAACAATTGAATGGTTTACTTCAAGAATTTCAAGATTTGAAGCTTTACAACTTTACAATTGAAAACTTAATTTTTATACAGGGTTGGGTAGGAAAATATTGAAATCATAAAACCATAAAATCATCAAGATCTGAGTTGAGATTTGTTTATTATTTATTACCAATGCATTTTTGCCAAAAGGAGTGGTTTCTACTCCTATTACTATACTGCTCCTACTACCACTGTTCTTACGATCTTGGCAATTTTACGGTTTTATGATCTCATTTTCACGGCGTTCCAGTAGAATTTTCCTTCGTCTAAGTGTTTACTAAATGTCCTTAATCAAACCTGTACAACTTGGTAAGCTTAATGAGGCCCTTTCTCCAAAAATCGACGCCGACCATTTGCCCATGGGCTGGAGTGAAATTGTACATACAAGAATAGAACATTGACGTCAAAGATGTAGCTGATACGAGGACAAAAACCGTTAACAGGGTTAATCCTAACTTAATATTCTCATTGGAAAATTCTACTTTCTCTGGAAAATTTCGGGGTATTTGACCTTTTACTTGACTTTTACTTTCAGATTTTTACATATCTGAAACATTTTACATATAGGCTTCGAACCAGAACAGATAGCGGATTCTTATTTTAATATGAGATAATTTCTTTAAGTTCATTATCTTTGAATATGAAAAAGGGAAATATATGAAATTAAAATTTAAAAATAAAATACCTGCTCTTTCTCACTCATGTTGTCGCCTGTAGTTCCAAAGTCGAAATGATATATTTTTCGAGAAATCAGTATGAAATGAACAGGATTAAGGGCCTAACATGTTAACCCGAGGGAATTACAACCGTGTGTACTTTGAATTATCGAATCTGCAGAGAAAAACAACAAACACAATAGATCAATTTTTTTACTTTCCTTTAAATGATTCAACGATCTTAAATAACGTTTAACGATTTAATCTTGCGGTTTACCTTCGCTAGACGCGTTTCGGTGCTTAATCTCCAGTTGGTTTTGTTCCTTTGAAGATTGTAAAAGGATAATTGTAATTTTTTCCTACTCAATTATCGATTAGGATAGATTGTGTTGGTACAATCCGCGTATCCATAGATCAGCCAGATAATTTTTTTGTTTCAAAACGTAGGTTTGAATTTAAAAATATGACAAAGTAGGTTAGAGCAAATTTATAACAAAAATTGCATAACCAACCAGTAAATAACTGTTTTTAAGCGAACCGCTTGTTGTGTAAAAAGGACGGGGTTTAGTGCGCTTTTCTCTTTTGAAAGCGCAAAGTCAATATTTATATCGGGGTCATTGAATTACAAAAAGTCTTTTGAATTAAAATTGAATTGACCGTGCGTCATAAATATAAATTCAAAATATCTCGGCGTCTGACCATTTTTTTCAAACCGCGTTGATTTCAAATGAACATGACCTAAAATTACCGGTACCAAGTACCAAATCAAATATGGGGCTGAGTGAAGTACAAATGGAAAGAAAAAATTATCTTCTGTTATAAAAACATTATCAATAAAATTCTTCGTGGTTTTTATTGTAATCAATGCTGTATTTATCAAAAATAATAACTTTTAAAAAATGTTATCATTATATTCACTAGTTTTCGTGGTCCGCTTGTCTAATTAATATCTTTCAATTAATTAAGGTTTTTAGTTGAGATAAAAAAGACAGTGTCACGAGCGGGATTCGAACCCACGACCTTCGGCTAAATACGCCGCTGCTCTACCACTTGATCTAGCGTGACTTCAAGAAATAAAAGGAGAATTTTTTTCAATTAAATAATTAATTAAGCAAAAAACATATTATGAATTCCCTACGAATAAATTTATCGAAAAGGTTTTTAGTTGAGATGAAAAAAAGTTAATGCACGAGAGGGATTCGAACCCACGACCTTCGGCTAGATACGCCGCTGCTCTACCACTTGAGCTATCGTGACTTCGATCCACGCGGACAACTTCCCATCTCAACGCCATCTTTTGAATTTTGCCCCCTTTTTGCCATTTTTCAAACGTTTTTCAAATTTGATTCTCGGCGACAAATGAAATGGCCACGGAGAGCTTTAGTGAAGATGTACTTCATCTAACTTATTAAATTCACTAGTTTTCATGGCCCGCTTGACCAATTAATATCGTTCAATTAATTAAGGTTTTTAGTTGAGATAAAAAATCCGCGTGGATCGAAGTCACGATAGCTCAAGTGGTAGAGCAGCGGGGTATCTAGCCGAAGGTCGTGGGTTCGAATCCCGGTCGTGACACTGACTTTTTTATCTCAACTAAAAACCTTAATTAATTGTAAGTTATCATTATAAAAGACTCCAGACGCAAAAAAAATTCCTACTTTACAACAAAATGTTATCGTTTATAATAGAAAAACATTTTACAAATGTCATTATTTGTAAAATTATGTGTGCATTTAAGATTTTAAACATTTTGCCCGTGTTTAATGTAAATGTTTTTTCCAACTAATAACTACTAACTTTAATAACTACTAGTAATAGAGTAAAAACCTAATAACTAGTGTCCATGGCTATGGCTTAACGGCTAAGGCAAAAACCTAATAAATAATTAGTTAAGTTAGTTAATTAGTAATGACTCACTCTGGCTTGTTCTAAGGAGATAAATGCTACGGAGACCAACCTGAAAAAAAGGGGTAAAACATTAAAACAGATTGTTTAAAAAATAAAATATATACATAATAAAATACCTGTGTACATACACTTATACAGACACAATTGGTAATATGTAAATTTCATGTGGCAGTTACATTTGTGTGCATTGGTAAAAAGAATATTGGATAGGCTTAAAATTGTACTTATACTTTTAATGTATTTGCACGATGTATTATAATATATATTATTTTAAATTGCTTATGATGATGTGCAATAGTTATGAAATAGTTGCTTTAAATGCCAAAGACCATAGAAAATACAAACATTAAATGTCTTGTCTCCCTAGGCAAAAAGGTAAAAAAAAAATTAAAAACTCACGTAGACTTTTAACCGTGATCTTTATACTTTTTTTTAAACGATAAATAATTATAATAATATAAAAATAATTCGGTCATGTGTTAGTTTGTGGTCGCCGATTGGAGTTGTAACCACAAAGGGGTCAGATTCTGGTGGTTGGATTATTATTAGTAATAACATGGTGTATAAAATTACACTGACAGTAAAAAAATAAAAAATCAGATTCGTTATTTTCATTTTTCATTTTTTTTAGAAACGTGTTGGGGGAGGTTTTTTGTTTATTGTTTCAACCGATGTACTGTTCAAATTGATTGTATATGAAAATGTACCATACTTTATTATTGTATTAAGAAGAACAAAATCAGTATTTGAACATGTGTTTGAATAGGAGGAAACTTGAAAAAATAACAACCAAGGATATTAAAGTTAACTTAATTAATTAAATAAACACGATAATCCCCTGAAGAATAAGGTAACAGCACAAGTAAATCCGTCGGTTTGTTTCGAGGATGGTTCGAAAATCCGAGATTTCCCACGATTTCCCCATTTGCAACGGACTAAAGGTATTCTCAATGAAATGCGGGTCAAGGTTTCCCTGCTGACGCAAGTTGGTACATAGACGAGATTAAAATTCAGCAAAACAGGAGTTCACCTATCCTTCAAAGCCTCACGAGGAAAGGCACAGCTGGAATTTTATCTAGATAGATAAAATCTATTCTTCGTAGAATGCCGACCGGCCCTTTTTCTTGTTATTGGGTCAAATCGTTTATTTGTCATAAATTTGACTGAAAAAAAGAGGGAACTTGCCGTTGTGGCTTATTCTGTAGAATTTGTGACCATACTTGGCCTAAGCTAAGTTTTATTTCTTTATTTTGTTTTCTAAGAGAGAGGGAAGAGGATAACATGTTGGAATAAATTAATAAACAATAAATAAAATAAATAAATAAATTAAATCAACAGGATTTAACCCAAAATTAAAGTTGATTTCATCAACCCAACATCCAAAGATTCACCAAAAGTTAGGGGGGATGTAACACTATGCAGGCTTTTAATTATATTTAAATATAAAGTAAAACACTTACAAATTTACTAATTGGGTTTGCAAAATGACTTTCTTCAAATTGAAGCTTGTTTGGTTCAAAAAAATGAAAAATGGTTCACTATTTAATTTTTGTTAATTTACCATTTCGGAATATGACATGGGTCTTTTATTATTAATAATAATCCATTATATTTAGTGGTCTATTGATCAAATTACTTCTTTCAATTAATTAATCTTTTTATGTAAGGTCTTGGTTGAAATGAAAAAGCTAGTGTCACGAGCGGGATTCGAACCCACGACCTTCGGCTCAATACGCCGTTGCTCTAACCACTTGAGCTATAGTGATTTCGATCCACTCGGACATCAACTCCCCACCTCAACCTTCAACCTTTCGAATTTTCCCTCCTTTTAGCCATTTTTCAAATTTCAAATTATTAATAATGTACTAATCCACTGAATTCCGCGCCAACAGTTAAATTAGCAAAATGTAGGGAGCATAGTAAAAATCTACTTGTTTTAATTTGAGTTAATTTAGAATAGTTAATAATTCTTAAATAGTACTCAAGGTTTACGAAAGATCATCTTTCAAGAAGAATTGGAAGTTGGAGGAGGAAATTTTGTGAACTTTATTTGCCATTCGAGGCCAAGAGAAAGAGCATGAGAAAAAATTAATGTAGTTATACGAATATAAAAATTATTTAATTTTATTTGATAAAGGTACGCATGTTTGAAAAATTGTATAACTTCATAATACCAAAATATCCTCCAAAAAAGCAAATATTCACCTAAAGTTAAAAAGGGGGGAAATTATGCAGTCTTTTAATTATATTTAAATATAAAGTAAAATACTTACACATTTACAAGTTGGGTTTGTAAAATTACTTTTAACAAATACCTGTTTCGTTCACAAAATTTAATTACTGTTATTTTCCGATTTCGAAATATGACATGAGCCTTTTATTGTTAATTATTTTCTGCCAATTGTCAAAATGTTCGGTAGACAGTAAGAGAAAAACACAATCGAAGCAATTTAATTAAGCACAATTTCCCACATTAACCCATTGCAAATGCACACTCGGAAGGTCGAACTTATCTTTTACAAACCAATAAATGAAAAATATTTCGGTTGTGTTCACGAGGAGAAGGCCTTCGCGATGAAAATTGGCAATAACACGACGCGAAAAACACAAAGGCCAATTTTAATGATAATTAATTTTTTGTTTTGCGCGCACAAACGGTTATTAATTGTTTTGCAGTCGACGGTGGTTGAATATTTCTAGATAAACAGCGTCTTCCCTAAAGCATAATGCTGAGCCAAGTGCGATGAATTAAACGAATCAATTGTATTTATTTATTTATTATCTTCAAGGGTTTTTAGGCGCGATATTAAGTAGCACTCGACCAGAATTGCATTAAAATTCGAGTACGACATGATTTTTCATGTTTCAACAAGGACAATTGACACGGGCAATGGTGAAATTGTAACTCAAAATAAAATTAGTAGCCGGATTTTAATTTCCGAAAATAATTGACACAGATATAAAATTAGCTCTTCTGAGAGTCTTGCTCATTACAAAACTGATTTATTATTAGGACTAAATGAGTTAATAATCTGACCGGGTTAATCCGACCATCCTACGTGACATATATCAAGTTCTTAATGATTTGTCAGAATCACAAGTCAAATGAGGACTATAAGCAGGTCGCGGCAAGACATTTACTTATTAGTTTTAAGATCACTATGAAAGCTGTAACAGAAACGGAATAACGCCTCAACCTGCTTATTTCCCTGACATCCCTTTATTTGACTGTGACATTTTCTGGTCAACTTCCTCTATTGTGCAATGTATCAAGATACTTATATCGTAAAATCGTAGTTCTAAATTACTAATAGAATAAGTGACCCGGGACGTCAGATCTATAAGCAGGGAGAGGCAAGATTTACTCATTTCGCCGTTTTTTAAGATCTCTGTTAAAACAGCTAAAATTGTTTTGGATATGAGCAGGTTTAGCCTAAAATCGAAATTTTATCGTCCGGCATTTCAAAAGTCCCTATGAGCATTATCATTTATGAAAATTCACTAGGAGCATAATCAGGCTCGTCAGGTTTTCCGACTGTTTTTTGGATTAGAATATAACTCGTTTATTAAGACGTAAGTAAACAGTATCGACACAAATTTGTATATACTTAATTAAGGTTTTTAGTTGAGATGAAAAACAGTTAATGGCACGAGAGGGATTCGAACCCACGACCTTCGGCTTGATACGCCGCTGCTCAACCACCTGAGCTATCGTGACCTCGATCCACTCGGACATCAACTCCCCATCTCAACCCCACCTTATGAGTTTTCCCTCCTTTTGCCATTTTTTTTCATCTCAACTAAAAACCTTAATGAATTGTAATGATTTAATTGGTCAAGCGGACCACGAAATTAGTGAATTTGTATATACTGCTGTATTTTCTTTTAAAATGGAAAAAATGTTGTTACTGAATATTATTTATGGGGTATTATCGCCACTGATCATCAATTTCTCGCTGTACGTACCTGCCAGACGCTTTTCGAAATCCTAAGTCCGACATCATTTCAACAAACATCATGGCAACTTATTTAATAAATAGCTGTTACAGTATAACCTAACTTTCCATATAATCCATTAGAGTTCGTGGTCCGATTGACCAATTAACTTTTTTCAATTAATTAATCTTCATGTAAGGTATTGGTTGAGATAAAAAAGTCAGTGTCACGGCGGGATTCGAACCCACGACCTTCGGCTAAATGCGCCGCTGCTCTACCGCTTGAGCTATCATGACCTCGATCCACTCGGACACTAACTTCCCATCCCAACCCATTTCCATATAAATATGAAATTCGTTTGTAAGTATTCCTGAAAAGTGTAAAAATATGTAAACTGGTAAATATTTGTATATTATCTGAAGGAATATAAAAAATAATGGAAACAAATCTGTTGTGTTTTCGTTTTCTACCATTTGAAGGAAATTTGTCTTGTATTTAAAATACTGCCCCCTTATTTAATATTTAATTGTTTAATTGAAGGATAGTTGTTCCGACTGGTATTTAAATTTACAACTAGCAAAGGACTCAAAACCGGACAGGATTATTAATTGGCCACCCAAAGGTCGGGAACGTCTGGACGCGCGTTGCAAATTGGGTCTGTTTGCACGACCTCCTCGTACGCCCTTCTTCATTGCGATTCCGTGCCGGGTTTAAGCATTTCTTTTTCCTTCCTGAAGCTCCTGGTTGAATTGAAAAAAGGGTTGAGAACAATCGCATCGGACCTCCTATTAGGCCGGTTTGGCATTGAACCTATCGATTTCTGGTCGTCGTAAGGTTTTGTTTTTGGCTAGACGTATGGAATATTTAAAAGTTGGACACTCGCCGATTGGGAAAGATGAGAATTATAATTAAACTTACGGCTCACGGGGCAAAACTGTAAGAAAGCCAAACAGTTTTGTTTACATTTTCTCGACCTTAGACGCCACATAAACCCTTAGAAAATTGAAAAACCTTTCTCTTGAAGTAAGCTGAATAATTTAAACTGATTCTATTCAACTATATTTTTACTTTATCAACAAAACAAATACACTCCCTCATACAAAGATAAAAAAACTACAGTACAAATATGCAGTATTTGTCTATGATCGACTAAAAGCGAGCAAAAAAGAAAGAAAGACTGACAGGATGACATTTGGTTCTTGTACCGGTCCTTGATTGATAGCACTTACGAATAGAAAAGAGACGCGTAGTAAGGCGAGAAAGGTCGTTTCTCTTTATTCTAAAAGGATTTATTTATTTATATTCAGACTGCTTCTCTTGCGTCAAATCGAGTCTGCATCAACGATGAATATGCATTTTCGTGTGATGCCCAAGGCCGTAAAGTTATTCGATTGGCCTTTGTGGGAAGTAGTTCAACATAAACAACGTCAATTCATGATTATGATATGTCGAAACTATTTTTGTATAAAAATAGTTATTTTACATTGCAAGAAAAATACAAATGGTATTATTTTTATGTAGAAAATCCGGGTGGTGGAAAGGTCAAGCTTTTAGAACCAAAAGTTCATTTTGTTTCAAGGAGTTTGAGCGATTGTAAAGATATTCTATTATTGTTGGTTTTTCAAATTCCACGTTGATATTATTAGCAACTGCTTAAAGAAAAAACATAATCGCATAAAACGTGAGGAGAACTTTTACAAAAAAGAAAGCTTGAAGATTCAACTATGATTTGAAATAGAATAAAGAAAAAAATTTTTTTTTGAATTCTTTGAAATAGGCTGTTATGACCATGGTTTGCAAAAAGTGAACTATTTGATGGTCCGCAGCATGTAGGACATAGTCCAATTAAAATTCAGAAGGTTTACTTTAGATCCATACGATTTCAAGCAAACTCTCATCTTCTCCCACGATTGATGAGTACTGGGTGCATTTTGAAAGTTAAGCATACGTTTGTGGGGGAAAAACACGTGTTGATTATTGACCATAAAAAATTATATTTGTGGTATTCGCAACAGAAAATAGATTCATCATAATTGTGAAAACTATAAAAGTAATTTATGTTTACGATATTATGGTTACGGAAAAAACCATAAGATAGCGATTTTTTTTCTTTTTACACAATTATTGTTATTTATCCTGATAGAACTTTGTTTTTATTGATTTTTTTAGCATATCGTTTGTATTTTAATATATATGTTTTTTTCTTTATTGACGTAACGGCTGATATATGTCGCCTGGATGTAATCGATTTGATCCAAGCCGGCCAAGCATAACCGCCTTCTAGAAACACTTCCCGTCTTTGTTATCCTCTCTTACGTCAATACCTTCTCGTTATTAGTATTAATTAACGGAATTCGCTCATGTCTGTTTAACAGGCCGGTTTAAATAAATGGAAATTGAATATTTACAAACTGGAAGATTCCATCCAGGATCAACGTTTAACGTAAATTCCTTAATTGTACTTCGTCCTCCAATCCCAGACCTGGCAATAATAATAAACCGAAACCTTTTAACAGCACACGTTTAATTAGGCGTATTTATAAATTGGCCATGATGTCGTTGCAGCGTATGTACGAAATATTAATCAACTTCCTACTATAATTCGCTTCTTGCTTATCTTAACTTCCGGCCAGTGATCCTTCAGGGCTCGAGATTACTACAGGTGTGGAAAATTTGTGGAATAGCCGTCATTACAACATTAAAATAACGCCCAAAATATCGCTCGTTTATCCAAGCGAGAAAATCTCTTTTTAAACAGTCGTTTGATAAAAGAGGACGGCTAAACGTTACCCAGTGATAATATTACACTTGTACAAACAACGAACACTTTCCAAAACACGTTACGAAATACGTGTTAACTGAGAATTTGAAATTCGGATTGACACTGCTCAACGGCTTGGCAAAATTTCAAATATTCGAGTCGAACACATCCCATATCGAATCAATCCTTCCTTCGCATTTTGATTCTTTTGCCAGCAGTGCTTTGAAAACATGCTAAATAAACAACTCGGTGAAAATTGCATTCGAACTTGTGAAGACTGAGCAATTTTATTCAGACACCAATTGTGAAATTCTCTCTTTCTCAGTTCGTCATTTGTGCATTGTTGTACTTTTATGTTTCCTGCATGTAATAACGCCTATATAACAAAGATCTTTTCGATTTTCTCCAAAATATTTACAAATTTAATATAGATATAAATGCATGCAGTTGTGGCCAAAGCAGTAGGGACTAGGAAAGGGCAATTCCCTTTCTGTCCTCCGTTGGTTAAGGAACTATTTTTGTAAAAGAAAATAATTGATTGTACACAAATCAAGTCAGTCAATTTTATATTTTGACGTCAAAACAAAAATATAAAAAATTTATTTTAGTTTGACAGAGATTGCAACTAGACACATTTTTATAAAGAAAAATAAAATAAATAACATTTTATTTTGATAGTTGTGATAAAAGTTTGATTTTATTTTAAAATAGGTCGTTAAACAAATTAATTTTACTTTTCTTTATAAAAAGAGTTAAATTTGATTTTAAAATTTTAATTTTGTAGTTTTTAAATAGTTAATCTTTTTATGTATGGTTTTTAGTTGAAATGAAAAAGTTAATGTCACGAGCGGGATTCGAACCCACGACCTTCGGCTAAAAACGCCGCTGATCTATTTAGCCGAAAGTCGTGAGTTCGAATCCCGCTCGTGACACTAACTTTTTCATTTCAACCAAAACCTTACAAAAAAAAATTAAGTAACTGAAAGAAGTAATTTGGCCAACCAATAAAAAGAATGGATTTTTAAATAGGTTGTATAAAAAAAATACAGAAATATTCGTTAAATAAAATTAAAAAATAATTTTAAAAAATTGTAATTTTATTTTGAAACCTATATCACACCAGACCGCATCTCACGATCTCTGAATAATCATCGATTAACTGTCACTAATCACCACACATTTTGAAGTAAATTGTAATAAAAGATTCTTAAATTTTACTCTTTCTTTATTATAACGAATAAATTAAATTAGAAGGAACAAAATTAATTTTACAGTTAAATCTGTTTTGATATAAAAGATTTCAAATTTTAAAATTATTTCTTTTGGATTTTATAAATAATATATTAGTTAAGAAAGAATTTTCTTTTGTTTCTATTGTTGTTTAGTTGTTTTGAATATTTTTGTTTTCTATTGAATATTTGAAATTCATTTACATAAAAAAAGGTGCCTGATCGATAGATTATAATAGCCTAGTCAAGTCCGATCATAAAAATCCTCTGAGACCTTATTTTCCGGTCTCCCAAAAAGAAAAGATACACGCTATATAGAAATTTTTATTTTATTTTAAACTTATTTATCTTAGTTTTATTTATATTGTTTAATATAGAAATATTTATACGGCACTCTAATGCCTGAAAATAGTATACGCCATATTGCACTTTACATGACTTATATGGAAACTATCCACCACTAAAACGAATTGATTGTAACCTGAGATATAAAATGAAAAGACTACTAAATTGACAAAAGACCAAAATTGACATTATGTAACATAAAGCTAACTGCCCCAATCCCCCAATTTCGATTTATGAACTTGAACTTTACGGGACACCCAAAGGTTCCAATCTTAACAAAATCCAATTCCTCCAATATGCTCCAAACTAGGCCATCAATCATACTATCAACACCAACAGTATAATAATCTGGATCTTGTCCGCATTGCATGGATGAAGAAACAAGTTAAATTGTTATTGCCAAGCTTCGACTTATTTTGAGGCCATCATCAGAGAAAACAAATTTACATATGTCTACACATTGACATAATTAAGTTTTTAATAAATGGTTTCCAATTTACTTGAAGACCGACTCAGTTCCAACATTGTCAAGGACTGCAACTGTAACATTCTCCAGCAGCTCAACCCTTCCAGGGTTCGCGTGACTAACTGATATAAACATAACGGCCAATTACGGCTTTTCACTGGATGGTGGCCGTTGAAAACAATCACTCCAGACATATAAATATACATACAATATTGTTTGTATGCATGTGTATGCTTAATTTGTATTTCCTTATAAATGTCATAATTTTTGCTCGCTGCATTTGTGTGCAGTTGTAAAATAAATAAAATAGAAAAAAAATATAGAAACTTGTCCGAATTATATAAAACAATACGAAAATAAAAGAAAAACGGTTCAACCATTTGGAATTTTAATGAATTTTTTAAGTTGAAAAAATTAACTTCATTTATACAAACAATTTCAGTATCACGAGAGCCATGGGAACTACACCACTACTAGTAATGTTCTAAGGAATTGAATGATTATTGAGTGTTTGTATGTTTAACCTCTAGAAGTACTACAGCATAGTACACACCCAAAAGAAGTTTACAAAATGCTAATCCATTTATGTATTTAGTAGTCATACTGTATTTCTTATTTTAATTAATTATACTTGTCACGATGGCTCAAGTGGTTAGAGCAGAGGCGTGGGTTCTAATCCCGCTCGTGACACTAACTTTTTCATCTCAACCAATACCTTAGGTAAAGATTGATTAATTGAAAAATGTTATTTAGTCAATCGGACCACAAAATCTAATGGAGGTAGTAAATTAGGTTAAAATACTTTTTAGCAAAAAACAAAGTTGATTCTAATTTTACAAAAATTTGGTTAATTTATAAAATACATTTTTTTATATAAACCAAAAAAATAGTCGTTCAAAAGTACAAGTAAAAACACACTCATCTTCTAAGAAAAAAAAATGTAAAAACATATAAAATACCGTTTATGGATGCCTACAAACCTATGAACATAAAACTCACCCCACACACACACACGCACGCACGCACGCACACACACACACACACACACACACATTCACTTGCTCTCTCTCTCTCTCTCTCTCTCTCTCTCTCTCTCTCTCTCTCTCTCTCTATCTATCTCCCTCTGTCATTCTCTCTTGCTGTCTTCTCTTATTATTCTCTCTTTCTTCCTCCCTCCCTCTGTCTGACAGTTTTCTCACGCTCTCTTTCTCCCTCTCTCTCTTCCTCTCTTGCTGTCTTCTCTTATTATTCTCTCTTTCTTCCTCCCTTCCTCTGTGTGACAGTTTTCTGTCACTCTCTCTCTCTCTCTTTCTCCCTCAGTCATTCTCTCTTGCTGTCTTCTTTTATTATTCTCCCTTTCTTCTTCCCTTCCTCTGTCTGACAGTTTTCTCACACACTCTCTCTCTACTCTCTCACTCTCCCTTTCTCTCTCACCCCCTCCCTCTCACTCTCTCTCTTTCTCCCTATGTCATTCTCTCTTGCTGTCTTCTCTTATTAATCTCTCTTTCTTCCTCCCTCCCTCTGTCCGACAGTTTTCTCACACTTTCTCTCTATCTCTCTCTCGGTCTCCCTCTCTCTCACCTAAATTTGCGATTTTTTTTTTAAATAAATGGAATTCATTCATTCATTTTCAGTAGCAATTTGATTTATTAAAGATGGGATGATGGATCGACCTGCTGTTGAACCACTTAGAAAAAAAATGATCTTCGGTGAGGTCAAAACAGAACGTCTTTAAAATTAAAAAACAATTATATTTTTCTTACTTTAACTCGATGAGTGTTTAAATATATCTTGAGAAAAGAAACTGCATTTATAACAAGATTTACTTTTTTCAGGTACATTTGAATATCACAGTTAAGATTTATTAAGTTTTTTTTTTAAATTGTACTATATATTTTATTCTATATATTTATTTCCGATTACTAAAGGGGCGATGCTAAAATTTGAAGGGTTTTATTGTTTTTAAGTAAATATTTTTGTTTTAAATAAATGGAATAAACAAAACAACTCTGTGTAATCAATTGGCAACGACTGGGTGTTTTCACGGTAAAGCGGAGGTAAAAGTCCTCGATAAAATCTAAT
The DNA here is from genome assembly GCF_000648675.2 of Cimex lectularius. Lineage (NCBI taxonomy): Eukaryota > Metazoa > Arthropoda > Insecta > Hemiptera > Cimicidae > Cimex > Cimex lectularius. Next base: position 290,602 of record NW_019392741.1, read on the forward strand.
GAAACAAACAGAAAATAAAAACAACTGTTAAGAGTAACGAATTTTTGGATTATTGGTACAATCTTTCGTAATATAACGCGCCCCCCAAATAAGTGAGAAATGGAAAACAAAAAAAATCATTACACTATTCAAAAGATTGTATGGTAGAGGAAATATTAGATTCATTAAAGGTGAACAAATACTAACTTGAGAAAAAATTATATTTTTGTTAATTTGATTAAAATATAAGTTTTGGGATTGATTGATGATTTTTTTAATGCTTTTGGATGGCTTAATTTTTAATGTACACTAGATTCAAAACATTTTTTCTATTGTTGTGTTTGGGATCTGGTTTCTGGTCAGGTAGAGAAATAATTGGACTCTATGACTTGCCATGCTTTCGGCCTTTCTAAGACCATCATCAGGGCCTGAATAAATATTACATTATTTTCAAGTTTTTTGGTTTGTTTTAACTTACATCATTCTGTAATTTTAATATGAGAAATAGGATGCTGGATGTTAAAACAAACCAAGAAAACTTGAAAATAATGTAATGTTGTAATATTTATTCAGGCCCTGATGATGGTCTTATAAAGGCCGAAAGCTTGGCCTTTGATCACAGAGTCTACTTCTTTCTCTACCTGACCAGAAACCAAATCCCAAACACATTAATCATCATAGTCAATTTCTTCTTCATCGCATAGTTTTACTACTTGCGTTGATACTATTGACAAAAGGGGGTCAATGATGAGCGTTATAGGACACTCAATGTCACCACAATGCCAGTTTTTAAACATTTACGTTTGGACCATGAATAAATAACAGTGCAATATTGCATAAATGCTTGTTTGATAAAGAAGGCCGGCGAAAAATGCCTGTGGACATCGGAAAACATCAGTGAGACGTGGTCCTTCAACCTGATGATGAGCTAAGGGCTCGAAATCCGGATCGATGGAAAACAACTTACTGTGAGTAGGAACTATCTTTTTTTAAAAAGGCTCAGAAAACATCTTTTTACTGTTTATATTTTGTGCTTTATTGTGGGATTTTAGTTGTGAGGTTAATTTTTTTACACAAAAAAATCTATTTTGTACATTTTAGAGTATACCTACGAATGTCTTGTAGTTTTTAGTGTAAATGGACAAAAACATAATTTTCCAGACGTTTCAAATGAGAAGGGCCAAAATGATCGACACTAATCGTACACGTGCCTGAAGGAGTGACTTTGTCCTTTTCAACTAAAGATTCGATAATAATTTTTAAAAAAAGAAGAAGCAATTTCAGATTTATTTGTGCAGACAAGACAGAGCCAAGGAAAAGACAAAGGGTTTCAAATTATTAAAATGAGTTAAGGCACGAACTGAAGTGTGACGACCTCGTTTTAAACCGAATTTATTTTTACCGCATCATCCGAGCGTACGTGAAAAACCAACCGTTGGTGTATCAAAATGCCAGAAATTTGAAATAAAGTAAAAAAATCTCCAGGTGAAAAATAAAATTTTCTAATAAAGTGGTTCGTTCACAGATACCATAATCTTTTAAATTAAATAATCATAAAAATTAAATAAACGCATCTTTCTGCATAAAGGAAATAAAAGTTAATTAAAAGTAAAAATAGAATTTACACATATTCTCTCTCTCTCCCACTAGCACACATGCTTTCTTTTCCTCTCTTTTTTCTCTCTTACCCACACACAAATTTTATTTGCTTGATTATATAAGAACATTATCCAATCTCACACAACACACAATTATCATATAATACACGGAGACAGACAGGCCAATAGACAGACACACAAAAAACAATATTTGTTAAAAGTTTAATTATCCAATTTTTATAGCACAATAAATGCACACATATGCACATTAATGTGATAAAAATAAAAATACAATTAGGTTCAATAGAAATGGGGTTACAATTTTACTTAATCTCGTAGTTCGCTTGAAAAAATTGAACTATCGTTTTTCAAAGACGAAGACATAGACTGTGATGGAGAGGAGTCCTCTAACCGTAGCAAATCCTATGTCTTGAAATTTCATTATACAACTTCTCCTGTATAACTAAGTTCTGAACGTCCTTTGTATATTGGTTAAACTATGGGCTTGCTGGTCATCACCTCGTATCTGAAACCTCTTGTGTAAGTTTTGAACGTACCGATTATTGGTACGGGCAAAGAGCGGACACTTGCAAGGAAAGAGGTGGCCCTGCCATGAAGGTCCTGAGCGCACAATAAACATAAACACAACGCTCTATACAGACATTGAAGGCTTCACATTTTCTCCCTCAGAGTATGTATGTTCCTCGAGCCGAGTTGACCTACTACATTGTTGCTAATAACTTACTTTTTACTCTCCAGACGTCACACATTCACTCCAGAGTGCTTGATATTCCTCGAGGCGGGGTCGAAACCACTCCATTTTCGCTAATAACTGACTTTTACTCTCCAGACGTCACACATTCACCCCAGAGTACTTGATATTCCTCGAGGCGGGGTCGAAACCAATCCATTCTCNCATTTTCGCTAATAACTGACTTTTACTATCCAGTCGTCACACACTCATCCCAGAGTACTTGATATTCCTCGGGGGGGGGATCGTCGAAACCACTCCATATTCACTAATAACTGATTTTTACTCTCACACGTAACACACTCATTCCAGAGTACTCGATATTCCTAGAGGCGGGGTCGAAACCAATCCATTCTCGCTAATAACTAACTTTTAAGAGTACTACATTTATCGCGAAGGGGTTTAACAACAGCTTCGGCATTTATTATAAAAAAAATCAGGGTATAATAATGGAATATTAATTTGTCATTTTGTCCGTGCAATAACATACAATGACATAATAATTGTACATATGTACATAAATAATATCAAACATCCAAATAATTAAACTAACTATTTTAATTGTTATTATTTTTATAGTAATTTAATAATATTAAGTATTTACTAGTATAATATTTATTTGTGTTATAATTTCCGCGTTTCGCACGTTCAAATGGAGCGCCTTTAAAAAAATCAGCTGCTAATTGGAACGTCGCGTTGGCGAAGGTATCAGCGGGTTCACTTTGGCAATTCATGTCGAGAGACGTGGTTGTAGAAGTCCTTCAGCCTGATGATGAGGTAAAAGGCTCGAAATCCGGATCGTTGCAAAACAACTTACTGTGTGTAGGACCTATCTTTTTTAAAAAGGATTGAACACCACACTCATTCCATCATTTATCATTTCTATGACATAACACTGTTATAAAGGAAAAACACGTAAACATACTGCAACTTTATTTAATCACATCATAAATTAAAAAAAATGATTGCAGTGCTAGTTTCTAGTTCATAAATTATCCATCAAATTCGCATCCGCACATATGTAAATGTCTTCATAATAGGACTTGCATCACCCTTTGACGTTCTATAGCGTGTCTGACCGTTAAATCGGGCGGAAGCGGATGTCGAAAAAAACCGAAAAAGAATCGCTGATGATGAGAGAAAACTGATTAGGCTGTCTGATTCCTTTTGGAGTTATCAGCAGGAAGATATTTCTTTTACTTTTACGACACAGGGATGCAATAGGCACAATTTTCAACTTTAGTTCTTCAAATAGATAAAATAAGAAATTTAAATTTTATAAGTTTGAAAAAATAGTCGTGGCGTTTGCGCGGGGTGATAAACCAATAGTTCAATACTTTCCGATTATTTTGCCTATCTTTTGTAAAAGCCCAGCAGTGCAGAAACGAGTCCGGCATACCAAAACAGTGAAGATTGGTATACCAAAGAGATTTACCAAACTACCCTATATTATAGTACAAAAACAAACATAAGTTCTCATTTTTTTTATCCAAAAGTTTAAAAAAAATTCGTAATTTTTAAGAGATTGTGCCATTTTTAAAAATCTTAATAGGTTTATATCTTTATAAATAATTTTAGCGGTATTGTCGAAAATTAAATTTTTCCCAATTTGGACAACGAGAAATCCTAGGTTCCCCTTAATTTCCCCTTATAACAAATGGAAAGCCAGATAATTAAAAGTAAACAATAAAATAATAGATTACTTAATAAATGTTAACCATGAGTAAGAAATCTCTATTTGGAAAATAAACAATGCGATTAGAGATACTTGGCAATCTTAACAGGAAGGCATATTTTCCCGTTGTTAGGAAAATTTTGAACTCCACGAAAATACGAAACATAAACACTAACCTAAAAATAGCCGAAAGGATCAGTTTTGAAGAATGTAAAAAATCAGAAGAAAAAAAGAGATAAATCGTTCATTGAGTTTCACCAGGTTGTATGAAACACTCAAAATGCGACCTATTTCCAGACGTCAACTAGGTTAAAACGCTGATAACTTACAAAAAAGACACGTGTTTGTGGATAAAAAGATTGCAGAAGGTTGACTTTCAGTAAGAACTATTGACGTGATTTAACAAAATGCTATAATTTTAAAATACAATTAGTCCTATGAAAAAATGGGCAAAAGTGAGACTACCAAATTACGTCCGAGAACGTGTAGTAAATTCCTTTCCGTTTTGTAAAAATAATATTTGTCAAAATCCGTTAAATACATTACAGACGTGGATTTTATGTTAATGATTCCATTTAGGTTGACACCTGTGTGCTGTTCGAGATTTCGACATGCCGCAGGAATTTCAAGGAAAGTCACCACAACAGAGTGAATATGGATTAGCATTGTCATGGAATACAGCTATGAATTAATTAATCTGTAAGCGACTATGCGATGGAATTGGGTAAAAAAATATTTCGGGCCTCATTCGATTCAAGAAGAACCCTGAATATAGCCATATACCCAAAATAAACTGGTTATACTTTGACAAAACAACCACCGCCAAAAGCAATACCCCTTTCTATTTAAGAGGAATCGAAATGGGATATGTAATTAAAATATATTTTAAATAACTGAAATTATCTTGAAATGCTATCTAATTGACCGCTGCTTAAGAGACGGGTATGGCAACGAGAACTCAGACATTAGACCAATACGAGCCGGCGTCCCACAAGGAGCAATTCTTGGTCCCTTTTGTATACCATTTACAGGATATTAATCGGATCTTAGAAACGGCAATTTTGTCTTCTAACCGAATCCTATCCGAGCAACCTCTAACACTCACTTTGAGTTGATCAAAAGCAGTTGTCAAATGTAGAAGATTACACTGAATGAAGAAAAATATACTCAGTGTACATTTACACTGAAAAAACTTGCTCTCCACTGCACACCAGCAACAGGGAACTATCGACTTTCACTCAGGTCAGTTACTTAGGTCTAAACCTAGGCAGCAGACTGACATGGAATGGCCCACACAAGACCTAAGAGACAATAACTTAAGAGAAGAATCAGAAGAACTGGACAACTATATCTTTTAGGACAGATCTGTTTGGACCGTAAAAACAAGCCAATAGAAGCGCATCCAATCCTTTCAATCAACGTCACTTGAATTGTCCAAGCTCTTTAAACAGATTAGTAACCTCACTATATATAACGTCTTCAACATTCCTTTTATCAACGAATTGATCAGATTCCCTTCCAAAAGTTCCATACGATGGCCTCAAGACCGCCTCGCCTTTAATCCTTCGAACTGAGTACCGGCATAGGCCAGTTTCTCTCAACATGTCTTCTCCAGGTAAACGCATAGTGTTAGTGTTGTTAGGGGGAGAAAAAACAAACATATTTTGTAATGTTAACTGACATTTACAATGGACATACAAACAAATTATTAATAGAGAAACTCAGAAACAGAACGAACAAAACTCGTATTATTGAGGTTTGTAAGCAATTCTCAAACAAACTCTAATTTGAAAATTTTAATGTGACGTAAATCTAAACGAAAAAAGCAAAAACCATTGCGCCAATGGCTATTAGAGCTAGTACAAGTCAGCTACTGCATCGGTCGCTGGTTAGCAGAGGAGTCCGTCTTATAAAACTATCTAAAACGTTTAGTGTCAACAATTTCGCAAAGAATAATAAAGAGTAAGAAAGTAGTCATAAATTTGTGGTAGGCGAGACGAAAGTAGTGAATGATAGTGAGAGGAAAGAAAAAAGCAATGAGAAACTGAAAATAGAAAAAGGGAGACATAGGGATAGGTAGAGATAGATAGATATATAGAGGGAGAGAGAGAGAGAGAGAGAGAGAGAGAGAGAGAGAGAGAGAGAACGCGCGAGAGAGCGCGAGTGTGTGAGAGAGAGGGGGAAAAGAGAGGTAGATAGATCGATAAATAGATAGATACATAAATAGAGAGAGAGAGAGAGAGAGAGAGAGAGAGAGTGAGAGAGAGAGAGTGGGAGAGAGCGAGTGTGAGAGAGAGGGGGGAAAGAGAGGTAGATAGATAGAATGATAAATAGATAGATAGATAAATAGAGAGAGAGAGAGAGTGAGAGAGAGGTAGATTGATAGATAGATAGCTAGATAGAGAGAGAATGTGGGAGGGGGTGAGAGGGCGGGGGTGAAGTAGAGAGATAGATAAATAGAGAGAGAGTGTGAGGGGGGAAGAGAGGGGTAGGTAGATAGATTGATAGACTGAGAGAGATAAAATGAGAAAGAAAGAAAGAAAGAAAGAAAGAAAGAAAGAAAGAAAGAAAGAGAGAGAGAGAGAGAGAGAGAGAGAGAGAGAGAGAGACAGAGAGAGAGAGAGAGAGACAGAGACAGAGACAGAAGATTGACAAAAGAGCAAGTATAAGTGAGAGAAGGTTGGCATGGAAGGGAAATGTGAGCCAGTGATAAATGATACTTCTGAAAGAAAGAGATAGAATAAAATATAGAGTTAGGAAGAATGAGATGATTACTTTATATATACAAATATTTATACAGGAAATGGGCGTCTTGAAGTGACCTTTCTCATATTGAGGTCTATTTATCTGTTTGCCCTTTAAAACTAATTTCCCAAACAGTAAACATCAAAGGCAACCACTAACTGTCTATTTTTATTATCACTATTATACAATGCAGTCGGCCTTAAAACACAAACTCAAAAGGCACAGTATAAAAAAATATGTTTTTTTTAAAGTGCGCAGACTGTTTGGCCATTACTAGAACGTAAGGCATAATATTAAAAAGGTTAATGAGCGATGCAGGAAGAATAATTAATGACGCAACATGACTCAATAGAAGCGTACAAATGGGGGGAAAAACGTAAAATTTCATAATTGGTACAGTTCGGGCGTAAATATTCAAGAACATTATTAACAATCGTTTTTATACCCGCGGATGTATTATACTTTTAAATCGATTGTCCTACGTGTACCCTCCCCCCATACGGATAGCACACGCGCTAAAAGTATATTTGGTTTTTAATGCACACAAAGGTCAAAACGTAACTTTCGATTGTCGGACCGGATAATCTATTTCTGAGCCGTTTTACTACGTTCAACACTTAAATATGTGAACAGTGTCCTCAGGTGCACTATCGTACGGCATACTTAAAAATAACAATAAAACCCTTCAAAAACGGGAAAACAATGATAACGAACGTTGAAATAGACGATATGACAATTGGAAAACAATAACAAAGCACGCATTTTAGTTTTCCGCGTTCAACGACATTTCAAGTCCAATGCACTTTTTCATTTACATTAAACCGAGCCTCAAAGCTTTGACTGTCCTCGCAAACTTATTACATGTAATTCATAACAATATATGTTAGGCAAAGTATTTTTCATTTTTAAATCGAATTAGTTGTTTTCATGTAACGATGGTTCAATATATAATCAAGTTTAGAATGATGAATATGACTGAAGAAATTAATAAAAAAATACATGGAGGAGGGAGGAAGATAAAACGAAAAAGACAAAAAACAAGAGCAAATGTGAGAGGTAGACAGATAGAGAGAAAGTGAGATAGAGGGAGACGTGAGAGAGAAGGAAAAAAGAAAGAGAAAGAGAGAGAAAGGAAAGAGAGAGAGAGAGAGAGAGAGAGAGAGAGAGAGAGAGAGAGAGAGTGAGAAATAAATAGATAGATAAACAAACAAATAGATAGATAGATAGACAGAGATATAGACATATATATTGAGAGGGAGAGAGAGTGAGAGGGAGAGAGAGACAGAGGATGACGTAACGAGCGATCGAGAAAATGGTTGATGAATAAATTGACATAAACGTTTGTCAAATTGAGTAATAGTTAGATCGATCAAACATATCCAAATAAACGAAGAAAGAAAAAAGATATATAAAGATATGTATGTATCGAAATATACCCACAAACATATTCACGAATGAAAGGTACATTGGAAAGATAAATGCATGAACAAGTTGAGAGATCAATAGACAGAGGTAGATATCAATATAGATACAAATATTACTAAATGTAAGAAACAAAAAACGCATGGATTATTTAAACGATATACGGTCAAATGTGAGGTTACATTGACGTAGATGTACAGTCGGATGATGGATGAAAGGTTAGTTGGATGATAGTCACGAGACTGAATCGATTCTGTATGTAGCAGATACCGCTGATAGTACCCGACCCTTCTGTGGCATAGGAACTGACAGTATCAATGAGTATCTCAGACAGAATGGCAAAAAGAAAATGAAGGAACAATGGAATTCACTCACTGGACACAAACTATACAAGAATCTCCTAACTAATTTCGGAAGAAAAGAAATTACAGAATGTGTCAAAGGAAGCAGGAATGAACTGCGAATCGTAACAGGAACTGTAAGCTAAATGGACACTTAAAAAGACGGCACATGCAGATTCTGCAAAGAGGCAGAGGAGACACCAACACACCTACTAACAAACTCTTGCCTGCAGGAGGAAGTGCTTTGGGATGTACAATGTGACCATAGAAGAGCTTCAACCACTGAAACCGGGCCTACTAAGTTCCTTGATGAAATAGGACTCACCGGTGTGCTTTAGGCAGAGAACAGGGGATTCAATAGCTCTTAAAGGGCGCAGTAGATTACTCACCGACTAGTACATCTAGGTAGCAGATCAAGAGACAGACACAAGTGAATAAGATAGAGAGACTGAAAATTACACTAAACATATCATTCTATAAAATTTGTACTAAATATATGTTTTTTCATAAATATTATTAGTTTACGTCACAACGAGTATAGCTTGTTTCATTGTATGCCTCGAGCTATATGATGAATGAGAAATCATCGATCTTAAGCTGTCAAATATCGATTGCTCCACATGTGATGAGCCAGAGAACATGAGGCACATGTCTTTTTCTGTCCTGAATATGAGACAGAAAGGGAGAATCTTTTAATACGGATATATTTTTTACTTCCTGGAAGATAGCGGAATAGATATATAGACTATTCAAACAATAATCTATGTCCGGGAGGCCTGCCCGCGCGGCCGTCGGGGGGAGGAGTGGAGTGCTCAGGGCGCCTTTTGCCCCGGGTTGTGGGGAGGATATGGACTTTTCCACAGCGCTGTAAAGCGATGTAAGAGGTTTTTATCTATATCCTCCCAATGCACCCGTAAGAGAGGGCGGAGTTCCCAATTGTAAAAAAAATAAGTCAGGGTGGGCGCTCTAGGTCTCGTCCCGGGGATGGCTTTGGTCGGCTCGCGCGGGTCAGGCGGGTGGTGTCGCTGGCAATACGGGACACTGGCCGTATGCATCTGAGCAAAGCCACAAAAAAAAAAAAAAAAAAAAAAAAAAAAAAAAAAAAAAAAAAAAAAAAAAAAAAAAAAAAAATCGATTATGGCTATTTTCTTTTCTGGGCTGATGAAATGTCATAAAAGTCTACGCTGCATATTGAAAAATTATCAGAATATCAGGCACCCAGTTCATGTTTTGAAATACGTAAACGTAAAGTTACGTAGTTACGCGATTAGACATTAAACTGAAACTCGATTTTTCCATGGAAATAATGGTTTAAGTTAAGCCGGAGAGGATTATTTTGAGGTCTTACACAATACTTCCTAAGCGGGGAAAATGGCGATAGTTGATAAAAGCAGTAAATTTGCAGTTTAGATGTACGAACTTAATCTAAAAACCCGTACAAATAAGATATCGTTAAATAGTTTATAGAGAAACTTTTAACACGAAATATGATCATTGGGCGTTCTGTTATCCTGCGGCTCAGTAGGAGCTGACTAGTGACTAGTCAGGAGAAAATCTGACTAAGACTGACGTCAAAGAGATTCAAAGTAATTTTTTTCCCTCTTCCGACTCCGATTTGACAATCATTTGAGTAATCTTTGCTTACACATCGGACGATCTGCTTGGTTATGTTTTCAGAATGGAACGTGTCGAACGACGTCTCACTGCTTCCGGCTGCGGTTTGGGAAAAAAGAAAAAAAGAGGTTGTGGCTTACGTGAAACGGGCGAATTTCCATTTCCTCAAATGGCTTATTGTTCAAAACGACCTGTGAGACACCTACAACGATCTACACAAAGGACGTGCTTTTCCAAAAAAAAAAAAATAATTTCCAACCTGTCATAAAGCACGCACTAAAAATTCATTGCGTAATTTTCATCATATTTGTTTCCTTTTTATTTTTTGTTTTAAGATGATAAATGGAATAAGAATAATTTCAATTAAACTCGGTGCAACATATTTTTAAGGTCTTGGTTGAGATAAAAAGTCAGTGTTATGAGCGGGATTCGAACCCACGACCTTCGGCTAAATACGCCACTGATCTACCACTTGAGCTATCGTGACTTGGATCCTCTCGTACGCCAACTCTCCGTCTGAACCTACAATTCGAATTTTCCCTCTTTTTGCCATTTTCAAATGTTGTGTAATCAGGATTGGATTCTCAGCGAATTATGAACTGGCCACGGGGAGCTTTTTAGTAAAGTGATACTTACTTTCCTTATTAAATATTAATCCATTTATGTTTTAGTGGTCAATTGACCAAGTTACTTCTTTCAATTAATTATTCTTTCTTCGTTTTGGTTGAGATAAAAAAGTCAGTGTCACGAGAGATTCGAACCCACGACCTTCGGCTAAATACACGATAGCTCAATTGGTTGAGCAGCGGTGTATTTAGCCGAAGATCGTGGGTTCGAATCTCTCTCGTGACACTGACTTTTTTATCTCAACCAAAACCTTACATAGAAAGAATAATTAATTGAAATAAGTAACTTGGTCAATTGACCACTAAAACGTAAATGGATTAATATTTTTAAGGCTTAAAACGCCATTTACAAGGGAAGACTATGGTCGTGCGATCACCGATTTTGAAGAAACTTTGTTTTGGTGATACTAGACGGAAAAATTCTTGCCAAGAATGGGCCCTAGAAACCTACAAAAACACATTTTAAGTAATTTAAAAATATTTTTTAGGATGGACGTACTTTTGGTTCTGAAACTATCGCGCATTTATATTTTACGATATTTTTTTGATATATCTCTATCATACATTTATACAGTTGGAACATGGACACTTCATTTTGGGCCAAAGCCTGCCCGAGTAGAAAAAAAGTTGCTCGTGTACACTTAATTGAGGACTGCCGTTCCTTGGCCCCATATAGAGAGCGAGCAGGATATGATAACGATGATATGAGCAGCGATATGAGAATTGAGGTCGCCAGGGAATCTTTGGATCCCCTTTTTGATTTTTTGAGGAGACAGGAATATTTCTGTATATAACATATATAATATGTACATGTATACATAAGTTTGTGATAGCTTAACATGTCCGACTAGTGATCGGCCCCTCTGAAGTAAAAACTATTTTAACTGATTTAAATTCATTTTTTTAAACTGCTTTTCTGCTATTGTTGTACATCTATTTCAAGGTATGCGTACCAATAAATTTGCATGTTTTTTCCTCAGAAAATAAAATAATACGCAAGCTATAATTATAATTAAATGAGACTAGGATGTACAGAATGTTACAAAAACGAAGAGACGCTTCCAGTAAAGTAGATCCCAAAAAATTGTTATTGGGAAAAAGAAAACTATTCGGATACAGTCTAAGCACCCAGTAAAACCTTTAAATGGGAATTCTTATGGCAAACAATCCACAATCATCCTCGGGATGGATAATGGGTATTTTTCTTTGCTAAAACAAAACAAGAATCTAAAATAACGAACAAATACTTAGCTATTGAAACAAAAGACGTAATCATTTTGTTACAAAGCGTCGTAGTAAACTAGTTAATCTTTATGTAAGGTGTTGGTTGAGATAAAAAGTCAGTGTCACGAGAGGGATTCGAACCCACGACCTTCGGCTAAATACGTCGTTCCTCTAACCCTTGAGCTATCGTGACTTCGATCCACTCGGACACCAACTCTCCATCTCAACCTACTTTAAAAGATACCTCTTTTTGCCATTTTCAAATGTCGTGTGATCTATTTGATTTTTGGCGACAAAAGGAGGGAAAATTTAAAAAAGGTGGGTTGAGATGGGAAGTTGGTGTCCGAGAGGATCGATGTCACGATAGCTCAAGCGGCGTATTTAGACGAAGGTCGTGGGTTCGAATCCCGCTCGTGACACTAACTTTTTTATCTCAACCAATACCTTACATAAAAGTGATTAATTGAAAAAAGTTATTTTGTCAATCGGACCACGAAATCTAATGGAGGTAGTAAATTAAGTTAAAATACTTTTTAGCAAAAAACAAAGTTGATTCTAGTTTTTAAAAAAATTAGCGGAAAAATCAAAAATAGTGATAAACTGATATGGGTGAAGTATAAAATAAATGAAGTCTTTTCGGAGGATCTACGGAAGAGGTCAAACACCGAGAAAACTTCCTTTCGGTTTTCGTCGAGCTTTCGACAGTTTTATACTGTCATCTTCAGGGCCTACTTTATTATCATATAAAAAAAAACAATTAAAAGATGAAAAAAACAACAAATTGCACAAAAATTGAAATATCTTACTTAAACCTTAATGGGGAAATAAACGACATGGTGTTTTGGGCACAGAAGTACATTATGTTTTTTGGGGCTCAGTATCTAAACATTATTTAAATTGAATAAATTAATAATTAAAAAATACAACTAAAATTACAATAAGAATTAAAAACGTGATCGAGAAAGGTTACCTCATAAAAGTCTAAAAACTAGTAAAATCTTCCATTCTTTGTTTTTCAGGTACATGCGATCACAGTGCGTTTCATAAATATATACATATATATACAATTAACATATCTTACAATTTAAATCACTATACAATAAGATCACAGATCAAAACCAAAAAAAAAAAAACTCTCTTCGACGAGAGGAACAAAGACTACGGGGGCTCTCGTCGAAGAGGGTTTTTTTTTTTTTTTTTGGTGGTGCTGAACTGCAAAACCAAACTATACATACTAGGTACGCAGAATAAAGTCTGCTGGGTCCCAGGGCACATGGGAGTAGAAGGCAACGAGAAAGCGGAACCATTGCAAGAAAAGGGGCTGCTACACCGCTGATAGGACCTGAACCCTTCTGTGGCATAGGAACCCACACTATTAACGAGTATCTCAGACAGGACAAAACGAAAATGAGGGAACTTTGGAATTCACTCATTGGACACAGACAATCCAAGAATCTTCTAACCAATTTTGGAAGAAAAGAAATTACAGAATGTGTCAAGGGAAGCCGGAACAAACTGCGAATCCTAATAGGATTCCTAACAGGACACTGCAAATTAAACGTACACCTAAAGAAAATTGAAATAATCCAAGATGGCACATGCAGATTCTGCAAGGAGGCAGAAGAGACACAAACACATTTACTAACAAACGGCGGATCTACACTAGCCCGGAGGAGGAAATGTTTTGAGATGTATAATGTGACCATAGAAGGGCTTCAACCATTGAAACCGGGTCTACTAATCAAGTTTCTTGAAGAAATAGGACTCAACGATGTGCTTTAGGCAGAGCACGGGGGATCCAATAGCTCTTCAAGTGCGCAGTATACTACACCCTGGAACCATATCTACATCTATCTACGAATAGGAAAAAATGAGAATGAATGGATTTAGGATAAAACTGCAAACGTATAAGGGTGAAATGACCATGTCGATGGAGCCTAAATTCGGCGGTGATACGGATAAGACCTGGACTGCCAAAACTTGAAGTGACTGGTTCATAGCAGTCATATGTTTGATCCCGGACATATCTACATTAGGATTATCGGTCAATCCGTACATTCGCCCGTCTGAAGCATATGAGCTTCTGAAGTACTTTTGGTTCTGATACTATCGTGTATTGATATTTCGATATTTTTCTGTTATAAACCAATATTTTTATACATTTTATTACTATTTCTTGGAATGACAAGCGTTTTTTACTTATCTATCATTACAACAGATGTGAATTTAAAGTTGTGGTTGCTAGGCTGTTCCCAATATAAATTTCACGAAAAATGTTATATTATCAAGTACAATAGCGTAATTTTTAAAATTCGATCGATTTCTGTATAAATTGTGGATTCAAGAGGGAAAGAACTTATTTAAGAAATGAGTTTAAAGTAATTCATGTTAATTTTCATACAAAGCACCAAACATTGAATTTGTTCTTGACGTAAGGTCAGGATTTATAAACAAATTTAGAATTTAAAAGCTACAATTTGATCGTTTTACGTACTGTTTACTGTGCTTTGATGGAAAACAAGTGTATAAATAGAAAGAAAAAGTTATTTAAAAAACGCTTACATGAAATAAACGATTTGTCTACTTGGACATTTCAATCTGTTGGATATTTCGTAGCTTTTACTGCCACCAGAGCTTCGCATTACCTAAAATAAAATAAAACTTTAACAAATTATTTTTTACAAGTTTTCAACAAATATATCATGAGGAAGTAAAAATGAGGTTGATCTACGAATCAAGCCAATAAACTCGTGCGTTTCGGGTACATCTTGCTCGGGACGATCTTTAAGTACGAGATACTACGATATTTTATGTTGTAATTAGATTTTATGAAGTGATCGTCAGTATAAAATGTCCTACAGAATTAAAAAAAACGATACTTGGGTGTAATAGAGATTGTAATCGAATGCGTGATGCATGAAATTGGGAGGTAATAATATGCAAAATAATAATGGAGAGAGTAAAAAAAATGCTGACCCTATTTTTGAAGCATTGTTCTAAGGTTAAGGTAGGTTTGGGCTTGAATGCTCTTTAAACCGTTAAGCATTGATACAAGGTTTCAGGAAGATCACGTATCAAAGTCAATGTAAAAAAAGTCGCCACTTGCGGTTTAGGTTGAGACTGTGACACTGGTTTCTATGATAGCTGATTTAAATAATCAATGTCAAACCAGAAATCGTTCCAGGGGAAAAAATATTCTACAATCGAAGGGAAAAGACAGTAAAAAAACAAGGAAGAAGACAGAGTATTCAGAATGTTAATGTGGTTTGAAGATTTTCATCAATCGTATAATGAAGAAACTTATTCTTCATCATATCAAAGGCCAATTTTTTTTAACTTGAACACGAAATATCAACTTTTCGATAAATTTATTCGTAGGGAATTCGTAATATGTTTTGTGCTTAATTAATTATTTAATTTAAATGGCATTATAATTCTTACTGCATTCAATGTTGTCACGAATCAAAAGGTTGAACAGAATAAATTTTGAACTGTCTGATCATACAGGTCTTCCCAGTCAAGCTGTAAAAATGCTGTAGCATAAACATGGAAACATGATGAAGTTTATGTTTGTTTACAATATGTTATGTGGTCAGATGTAGGGTGCATCATGTCATACGTTATATGAAATATTTAGCATTGTAATGATTATTTAACGTTCAGTAAATGTTTTATTATCTAAATCTGGTATATTTTTTATTGTTTATACCGACGAAAGTCTAATCTGCTTTAATTCATATTCATATCTGTATTTGCAGACAAAAGAAGTTTAATAAGCCACATTGTATAATTGAAAGATTGCCGGTGGATAAGACCAAACCCCCCCAAAAAAAAGGTTTCTTCATATTTTTCAACAACGTCAAAAATAGAAAACACTTGTAACAGATTCAACAATTAGTCAATAGAAATAATTTATAACGTGGTGTTTTCTTCTTCTGGCGAAAACATAACGTTAGGATGTTCAAAATTTATGATGTTAGATGTCATGTAGAAATTCAAAACTTTAATTTTAATTAAAATCTTTAATTTAATCTTTATCTTAGGATTTAATCTTTGGCGAGTGAAACGGCTGATTAATCATGAAATTTGACTACAAAGTCTCGCGACCTTTTCTAGTTATTTTTTCTCCTCCTCGAAATTAATCTTATAATTGGGAAATCGACTTGACAAACCGTTGAATTAATATTAAGTATGAAAGGACCTAGGTTCGTAAAGTATTATTTAATGATTATCGCGAGTAAAATATTTATATTCTAAACAACTATTTTTTGCCAACTGAACAGTAATCGTAGAATCGAAAGGTCATTGGTCAAAGGTGAGATTTAAGATTGTTTCGTTACGTATGACCGAAATGACGTAAGAGTGCAAGGAGAAATCTTGAGTCCACTTCTAGTTTTGTTTTTTATCATCGTTCTTTTTTCAGCCAGACATATAGATAAAATTTATCTGGAACAAAAATTTAAACAAACGCAATTTCAGAAAATATTACAAACTTAAAAATAAAGGAATTAATTATTCTTTTAGGTCCAACATCAGAAGGGAAAAAGGACCCATATTAAGGTGAATAAAAAATTCTGTTTTATTATTAATCGATTTTTATATATACATAATTTGATATTATATATATAATGTCGGAAAATTTAGGGGCCGACAAACAGCTGAGGTCATCGTCAGCCCTCTGCTAGTTTTCCTTGTTTTTCTGGTCTTTTGTTTTTTGTATTGTTTTATATTTTGTTTTAAACAGTAGTGTCTCAACCGGTTACTGACTCTCTGCTTTTATATATATACTACGTCGATATCCTAAAATGCTAGCCTCTCCTTTGTACCCCAGGTCAACTACAGAATAGACACAGGACATACAATACATAATATGCATTGCCACAAACATAGAAGTCTGGTCACATTCACTCCCCCCAATTGGCGGGGTCGAAACCACTCCGTTTTCGCTGATAACTGACTTTTACTCTCCGGACGTCACACACTCACCCCAGAGCACGCAATATTCCTCGCGGTGGGGGTAAACAACCCCTTCCTTTCACGCTAAAACATTACCTTCATTTTAATAAATGTACATAACAGACGCAACACGCAGAGAAAAAATATTTCTAAAATACACAAAAAACAAAAACACGTTTAAAACAAAATTACAATACAGAATAATACGAAACAAGGCTCTATACACTTATCGAAATAATAAAAACCAATAAAACGTCGATAAATTTGAGGTCTCAACTGGGGATCGAGGTCGCATCTGCCGCTCTAGCGGTTCTGAGTTCGAATCCTAGCAAAGTCCATGACTTTCTAATTGCGGGTAATATGAAAAAAAAAATGGTTTGACTCCACAAGTGCGACACCGAATGGGTACTTGGACGTCAAGCCTCCCGATAGACAGGATTACTTTATGCTGAACCAGCACTGGGACAGTTTTTTGGGGTCGTCTTCACTACCAGAGTAGGTATAAATAATTTATCGTCGTGTGAAAAGAAAGACGCGTCTCATATGCGTTTTTGACAGAAATGTACGTTTCCGATTCATCAGGCTGTTTCTCCGGAGGTGGAAATTAACTGTGTAAACATGTTTTCTACATCATTTACGGTTAACACCGAAAACAAACAAGTAGTTAAATATGAAAAAAAGGAAGTTTGTTCACAGCTTCACAGTCCGTGACCACCCAGGTTCATTTTTGTCTCTAAATGGCGCAGGGAACAAGAATAATCCTGGGAAGATGGTTCTGTCAGCGTCAGGTTCAAAGTCTGACCATACAGCGAGGATGGGCGGACCACAATCAAATTTCATGACCTGACTCATTTATAAGCCACATTAAAACAGTACTATCAATATAGATTAAAAGCAGAACTCCAATTAAAACTTTATTTCTATTTTTTTTTTTTTTTTTTTTTTTGTAGACAAAAGACAAAACTTTTCGCACATTATTATTACAGCTTTAGTAAAATAATATACATCTATTAGAAAAATGTTTATGAGTTGCGTTCAATATTGGTCAAAATGTTTCCAACCGAAGTTTATGTTCAGCAATTATTTATTGCTATAAATTATTTATTTAGGATTAATTATCTAAATGTTTACATTTTTGTCTGTATCATTTTCATTTAAAAATACTCTTGTGTAATACCTAAATTAAAAGGTTTTATTTCTGCTCAGTTTCGGTTTTCAACTTCTTTACATCTTTTAATTAATTAATCTTTTTATGTAAGGTTTTGGTTGAAATGAAAAAGCTAGTGTCACAAGCGGGATTCGAACCCACGACCTTCGGCTAAATACGCCGCTGCTCTAACCACTTAAGCTATCGTGACTTCGATCCACTCTGACGCCAAATCCCCATCTCAAACTACAACCTTTCGAATTGAAAAATGGTAAAAAAGAGGAAAAATTAGTTAGCTATATATATAATAAGATAAAGATAGCACAATAGCTCAAGGTAGAGCAGCGGCATATTTAGCCGAAGGTCGTGGGTTCGAATCCCGCTCGTCGAGCTAGCTTTTTCATTTCAAACAAAACCTTAAATAAAAAGATTAATTAATCGAAAGAAGTAATTTGGTCAATCGACCACTAAATATAATGGATTCTTTTGTTGTGTTAAATAATCATGTCTTTGGATGAAACCCATTTAAGGCATTGTTTACTTTACTTATTCCAAAAAAGGAACAATGTAACTAAAATTTTTGTGCAGTATTTGGTACTAATGGTGTAAATCTTTATAAAGTCGAACGGTGGTTTGCTCGATTTAGAGAAGGAAATTTTGTTCTTGAACTACAGCGCTGCGGAAGACCTCCTGAAGTTGTCGAAGACATATTAAGGCATAGGATAGGCTAGACTACCCGAGAAATAGAAGAGATGTTATATGTTTCCCATACAACAATAGGAAACCACATCCAAAGACTTGGGTTTGTTCATAAGTATGCTACATAGATCCCACACGAACAAGCGAAAGGAATTTATCGGATATCACTCAATTTGCTATTTCGTCGGTCTTATGACCCATTTCTTCATAGACTGGTAATATATGATGGAAAACGGATCACATATAACATATACCGCAAAAAACCTTATCCCCAAACCGGACAACGGCAGTCAGTTCAACAAGAAATGCATGAAAAAAGTATGCTGTGCATTTGGTGGGTCAGGTCCGGCTGCTTGCATTTTGAGCTTTTTACCTAAGAGCAAACGGTTAATGGTGAACATCTAATCCGTTTAAACCTCCAAATATAAAAAAAATGGCCTGCACTAGCAAACATAAGAGTGTAGTCTCTCACCACGAAATGCTTGCTAACTGATGTTTCGAGGACCAAACAAACAATTATCAATCAACCTGAATTGGGAAATTTTAACACCCCCTTCTTACTCGCTGGATAATTCATTTATTTCGGTCACTAAATTTTTTTTAAAAGGTCAAAACTTGAGTTTTCACCATTAAATTTTTTTTAAATGGTCAAAACTTTGAAAGTTTTCGGTTTTCACGGTTTTCCGTCGAGAGCTGTTCAAACGTTCCAGGTTTCAAAAGATGGGAATTATTATGCGAAAGTTATAGACATGCTACATGAAGGATGGCAAAAAGTAAATGCAAAAAATGGACATACATCTCCGAATAGTTAAAAACAAATCAGTTATAAAAAAAATAAAAATATATACTGTAAAAAAATATTAACTTTCTTGCCAAACCAATAAAAGTTAACGTAAGAATAATTTATGCATTGAGCTTGTCAGATTAGTGGTAAAACATATTTATATGTATATATGGCAACCAACATATATCCGATATATAATGTTACATACGGCAGAGAGGCATATTTGCTGTTAAAGTTATCGCATTAAGAAAACTTCTGTTTGTCATAAAGCTAGATTTATCCTTAATAATATTTTATTTATATTGTTTCATTGCTTATCTAATATTTTTAACCAAACGGTTTCGTATTGATCAGATTATCAGCTTCCGCAAAGCCATAGTTGTCACAATCTGTTTACTAACTGGATCACGAAAATAATCTGCTTGAAATAGGCAATGTGCAGTTTTTTTCTAAACACTTACAATTTTTACATGATACCGTTCTTTTTATAAACGGCTATCATACTCCACAGACGTCAGACAGGCAAAAAATACAGATAGAAACAACAATAGATCATTTTGATGTAATTCTCCTTTTTTTTGTACAAATAGCCGCTGACGCAAAGTACGTGGCAATAATTGCTGTGGGTATGAGAAATATGCAATTTTTTTTTCTCTTTGTTGGACCTACGTAGTTTCAATCCTCGAAATAAAGTTCTCACCGTCTGAATTGAGCTCGTTAAGTTCGATTGATGTTATCGACACTAAGATTGGATTTTTTCTCTCTTTTCTATCGTCGTCCCCTTTTTATGTATAGATGTGCTCACTCGCTCTCTCTCTCATCTCACACTCTCTCTCCCCCTCCTTTTCTCTATCTATCTCTCATTGTCTCTATCTTTTTCATCCTTTCTTTTTCCATTCGTACTCTCATTCCTTGTCCGTCGGTAATTGTGAGAGAGATCGCTCGCAAAAATTGAAAATTGAAAAAAAAAATTGTGAAATTGCGAGATTTTTTTAAAAATATAAAACGATATTCATTCACTCTCTCCCTCTCTCATTTCACTGCCCCTTTCATCTCACTCGATCACTCTCTCTCCCCCTCCTTCTCTCTATCTATCGCTCATTGTCTCTATCTTTTTCATCCTTTATTTGTCCATTCGTACTCTCATTCCTTGTCGGTCGGTAATTGTGAGAGAGGTGGTTCGCGACAATTGCAAATAGAAAAAAAATTATGGAATCGCGAGATTTTTTTTTATAAAAAACGATTTTCATTCACTCTCTCTCCCGCTCTCTCATTTCACTGTCCCTTTTCTCTCTCTCTCTCTCTCTCTCTCTCTCTCTCTCACTGTTTTTGTCTTTTTCATCCTTTCTTTTTCCATTCATGCTCACATTCTTTGTCGGTCGGTAATTGTGAGAGAGGTCGTTCGCGAAAATTACAAATTGAAAAAAAAAATGGTGGAATTGCGAGATTTTTTTATATAAAACAATATTCATTCATTCTCTCTCTCCCTCTCTCATTTCACTGTCCCTTTCATCTGACTAGATCACTCTCTCTTTCTCTCTCTCTCTCTCTCTCTCTCTCTCTCTCTCTCTCTCACTGTCTTTGTCATCCTTTCTTTTTCCATTCATGCTCACATTCCTTCTCGATCGGTAATAGTTATGGAGGTCGTTCGCGAAAATTGCAAATAATTTGTGGAATTGCGAGAGTTTTTATGTAAAACGATATTCACTCACTCATTCTATCTCCCCCTCCCTCTCTCTATCTATCTATCTCTCACTGTCTTTGCCTTTTTCATGTTTTCTTTTTACGTTCACGTTCTCATCCTTTCTCGGTCGGTAATTGTGAGTGAGGTCGTTCGGAAAAGTTGCAAATTGAATGTTGTTTTTTTTTTTAGAATTTCGAGATTTTTTATATAAAACGATTTTCATTCATTCTCTCAATCTCTCATTTCACTGTTCCTTTCATCTTACTCTTTCTCCCTCATCTCATTCTCTCTCTCAACTCACTCTTTCCCTCATTTCACTCTCTCTCTCTCTCTCTCTTTCTCCCTTATTTCACTCACACACTCTCTCTCTCATTTCAACCTGTGCGGTTATTGTTCACACTTTCGTTTCCGAGTTGTAGTCTATCTATTCTAAAATTTATACGTATTCAAATTTTATTATGTACTGTTTAAGCAATTTCTACCAACATTATTTCGTACGGTTTTCTTGGGGAATCCTTTTAAAATAGTCCTGCACGGTGGATATTCTAGACAGCCAATACAATATCGGCAAGAGATTTTGCAAAACCCTTCTTTCAGGAGATGGAAGAAATCAAAGATCCTTTAGATACTTTCTAAACAAACTTGAGCTGCAACAATTATTCAACTCCAGTGGCACACTGACATGCTTTAAAAGGCCCACTTAGCGCTTGTTCACATGTTTATATCCGCATGTACATACGGCTCTTTGTACGTCACGGTTGCGCACAATATCAACGATTTTTTACATTCTCCATTCGGTTTTCCGAGAAGCACTTCCCGCGTTTAAGGATCAAGTGGACCTCCTATGGCAGGAGCTTTCTTTTCTTGAGATCTGGTTCTCTTCTTCTTACACGGCCCATATCTATAACTGATAAGGTTTAAAAGTCTAAAAAAGCACAAGAATGTAAAAGAAAAACTAAGAGCTACAAGAAAATACTGTGAGAAAGCATGCTCATAGATATTTATAAAAATACTTTCTAAAAGTATATATTTCAGACCTCTTATTTTAGCCATTTTTATTTCAGTACCACAGTTAGCTATTTAAGTTATAACAGCAATTTACATTTCTTCTTATATAGTTTATAAAATATGTAAGGCTTAGCTACTATGTTGTTTTGGTACAAGAACTCATATAAGGTAAAACTAATTGACAACTTTCGAGCATTTTTTGTATTATTCGAATATTCCCCAAGGCCTAATATTGAATATTTAAATATATTTAAATTTCAGACACATCACGAATATTAAGTATTCCTCGTAAAGTATACTTGTAAAATGATGTGAAGTCATTCCCACTTCAAAGTCAGACATTAGCTCAGAACTAGAAGCTGGTTCGCACCTTTCTCTTAGAAAATTTTTTGGACACGGTTCAGCTAAATAAGTAGTTTTTCAACAAATTTAAATTAGGAGCACAGTTAAGAAAAAAATTGGCGAAAAGCTAAAGAAAGATTACTAAAATGTGTGTAGCTTTTATATTTCGAATTCAACTTCTAATAGTCTGCGTACAACTTTTCCTTCATTGAGACAAAGGCTAGACGTACATTCGATTGAATCTAAGGTAAACAAGTCTTTAAAACCTGTCGAACGTTTATTATTTGTCAACAGTACAGCGCATTATGAACCTGACACAAGGTTAATACTCGATAAGATAAAATTTATTACACTGCGGTCCTTTTTTTCGTAACTATCATTGCTTTGGGGTTCTACATATTTCCGTGGGAAACGTGTCGATTAGAATTAAGATTGCGCGCTCCGGAGCGATATGAGGAAAAGTGAAAGAATAACCTTTTTTGAGGTGGAATCGAAACAATTTTTACACGCACAAAAAGAGACAACACGAAAGAAGAAAAACGTAAGAATACAGTAATAATTCACTCGTGATAACTGTACAACTCTCATTACATATAAATGTGGGTGTGTGATAGATAGATAGATAGATAGATAGGTAGATAGATAGATAGATAGATAGAGAGAGAGAGAGAGAGAGAGAGAGAGAGAGAGAGAGAGAGAGAGAGAGAGAGAGAGAGAGAGAGAGAGTAAAAATGAATGAGTATCGTTTTATTTAAACAATCTTGCAAAAAGGAAGAGAGAGTGAGTAAGAAAGAACGAGAGAGAAAGAAAATCAAAGTAATCAGGACACTATCTCCTAGACTACTAGGACCAAGAAATATAGTACAAAATTTAAAAATTGTGCGTTTTTCCAGCTATAAAAAGTAAAAATGGATACTTGGTTGCATTGATTGTTGCCTGATAATAATACAATGTAGGTATGAGCCAAATTCAGCAGCATGCCCGGTCTGCATGTTTCTCAAATGCTCTTTAATATAAAGGTGTAAAATTATAAAACCAAAAAGTCGTACATGAGAACAACTTTCTTTTGTTTAACGTTCAACGGTTCTCTTCAATTATTCGAACCGTTTGTTTCAACTAGGACATCTCGTTTCTCGGGAGGCGGCTGTACTTTGCGGTATTCAGCATCTACGAGCAAGACGCTCACACTTGCATAGGAAGAGGAAGCGGATTGACGTCATTTGGGGGCAACGATCTTCGGTGTTAGGAAATTGGAACAGCAACGTAAACTCTCATCGCTTCATAAATAAGCAACCGAACAAGCAAGCCCTGGGTGCAGTCGGTTATATTTCCGGGTATTACTCTGTGTACAACTATAAAAGGATACATAACAGGACTAAAAACAATTTCTTTATAAAAAATCTTAAAAAGTTGGCAAACGCCACTTATGTTGACCACTTGGTTCATATTGATCCATCATCTATCATCATCTTGCTATCTACAATATACAGGGTGTTCGGCTACTCGTGTTACAAACTTTGCCAGTAGATTCTACATTCAAATTGCAACGAAAAAGTTC
Organism: Cimex lectularius; assembly: GCF_000648675.2. Lineage (NCBI taxonomy): Eukaryota > Metazoa > Arthropoda > Insecta > Hemiptera > Cimicidae > Cimex > Cimex lectularius. Next base: position 314,755 of record NW_019392741.1, read on the forward strand.
TAATTAACTATGGTCCGAATCTCAACTGTTTCAGAGTTCCCTTTTTCTGATTTTTAAGATTTCACACCCTTGCTTCATATAAACGATTATAACTCCAAAACTGACAGGTTATGGACAAATCCGTTGATACCATTGAAAACTACGTTAAATTTCCAATAATATGTCAATATAGCAAAGTTGTAAACGTTGATGAAGTAACCGTTTTACTACCCAGAACTTAAAAAAATTTTTTTTTTCAAAGTTGACAAACTTACTATGGTGTTTTTAAACTACTATTTTTTAACTTAGAGACCAGCAAATTTCAGAAAACGTACTCCATTTTATTTCTTTTTTAGTGGTGTACTTGATTTTTTAATAACTTTTTTCAAAGATGAAGAAATTGATGAAAGAAAGGAAAAAATCGAGGTTGATGGATCGGTAAGGTGGAAAGATTAATAATAATAAAAAATAACAAAGGAAATTTCCAATGAATTTATCAAACGTTTTATTAATTTGGGTTCGAAACCGAAATTGTGCAAGTGTTTACTTATTAACCAACACGACTGCAACTTTGATTATAGGATTATTGTATTATTATTCCTCGAAATAAAAGAGTTTTAAGATTCAAAATTTCCTTAAGTGTTTTATTTTTTATTATATATATATTAAACAGCCTAAACAATAAAGACGTCCATTCATTCTGTACGTCAGAGATCTGCAGCAGTTGTGGTATCCTGTATTATTGTGCCAAATGTGAGTATTCTAGAGATGAGATAAGAATTTCTCAGAATTGGCTATGTAACGGCTTATGGATTAGGACGAAGAAACGAGATATGGGGGATTTCACGGTGGCATCTGAATAACCACAAATATAAGATTTAATCTAAATATGTATATTAACCAAGTGGGGCTTAATAAAGTTAACGATGATTTACAAAAAAGGAGACTCAAAATATCCGAAAAACAACCGGGCCATGGACTTGATAACAATATAGTGAATATCTTCACTGATATTCTGTTGTCAAGACTGTATCGCACGACGTTTTGCCAAAAGACCAGTTTGGCGTTTTCATTCTCCTGTCGGCGATTAATAAACAATATAGACTACCATTGCAGTTCGTGGTCCGATTGACCAATTAATATTTTTCAATTAATTAATATTTATTGAAGGTATTGGTTGCGTAAAAAAGTCAGTGTCACGAGCGGGATTCGAACCCACGACCTTCGGCTAAATACGCCGCTACCCTACCACTTGAGCTATCGTGACTTCGATCCGCTCGGACACTAACTTCCCATCTCAACCTCACCTTTCGAATTTTCCCTCCTTATTGCCATTTTTCAAATGTCGTGTAATCTATTTGATTCTCGGCGACAAATGAAATGTCCTACCGGATCGAAGTCACGATAGCTCAAGTAGTAGAGCAGCGGCGTATTTAGCCGAAGGTCGTGGGTTCGAATCCCGCTCGTGACACTGTCTTTTTTATCTTAACCAATACCTTCTAATTAATTGAAAAATATAGACTACCTAAGAGAAAAGTTTACTTAATTTTCTTCTCTTCAGTTTCCTATTCTAAACTTTACAGCTAAATATCTGGGAATCAGCTAAATATTTATTAGGATGCTAAAAGCACTATACTCGCAAGCCAAAATAATCATATAGGACATCACATATGATGATATGTTTCCGCAGTAGAGGAGCTTAAGGCCGGGGCTATACTAGACGGAATGCGACGGAAATTTCCGCTGCACAAGCTTACATTCTAAACACAGGCAGCGACAGACTCAACGAAAATTTCCGTCGTAATGTCGAGTTCCGTCGGCGCACCAGCGTCTATCGGCGGAATGCTCCGCTGGGTTCAGGTTTCAAACAGTGCAAAGTAGGTGGGCCTCACTGACGACGGACAAGCATAGAACGGACAAGGTAGGCAGCCGGAAACGCAAACTGCAATTGAAACTGATCTAGGATAGACGTGGGCCAATTTATTGTGGAAGTTCAGAACAAGCCCTGTGTGTGGAATTTTAAAGACGCTCATCAAATGTCTATAGAGTCATCCCACATTATTGGAAGAACTTGAACAGGATAGCGCCGAAGTTCCCCATACTGTCAGTGTAATTGACCAACTGCTACCCTTTGCATATTCAATGTTCTCTCTTTCTCTTCTGCTTCTCCATTGCTTTGTAAATACACAAAATGAAAAGTTGTTTCTCTGTGCCGTACACGATCAACTGAGTCACGTTATCAACTGCATATCCAAACAGTCATTGTAGTCATTCCGTACATTTCCGCTGTATATGTGGCTTGTTCGGGTCGAGTGGATAAGTGACGCCTAGTGTGGCGCCGGGCTAAGTTATTACATTGACAATATAAACGACTTGTTGATGAAATTTTTAGCCGATGACATAGCCACTAAGCGTAACATAAGTTATAAGCGAAACTGCTTATATTGTAATGAAAAATTAAAGACCTCGAGGTGAAGACACTGAAATCGACTATTGTCCCATTCAAAAAACGGGAAAGAAGGCAAATATTAAACCATATACATATAATAATGCTCCATCCAAATCAATGATTTATTTAGGCGTGTTATTCTCCTCTGGGAAATTTATTCAGAATGCTTTTTATTTTGTTGCTATACGCTGCGCTTCTATTCTCAGAGTGTTGTAATACTGGAATCTCACATATTCGATTATTGTATACATAAAATGACTCTCTTCTATTCCCTTATATCGTCTGTTCTATTATATTGTTTAGAAATTTGGGCTCTTTGCCATATTACTGAATTGGCAAGAGTACAACTAATGTTCTTCACATGCACATAACAACTCTCGCAGAAAATCTGAGCTGTTTTGTCCGATTAGAAACAGTGCGCCTCATAAGAGAACTAGTGTTTAAAAAAAACTCTGACTATATGGCGCGAAAACTATTGTCCTACCTGATGCCTCGTTTGAAAAAGCTTGTAATCAAAGACTGTATTCCTTAAAAGACAATAAGAACATTCATTTTAATTTGTGTACTCATGTACAAAAAATTCATACTTCTACAGGACACAAGAGTTATGGCAAAAACAATGTCGAGTATTTTGGTTATCATTATAGTTATCAATTATTGCTAATGAATTGAAAAATGGCAAAAAGGGAAAATTCGAACGGTTGTAGGTTGAGATGGAAAGTTGGTGTCCGACAGGATCGAAGTCACGATAGCTCAAGTGGCAGAGTAGCGGCGTATTTAGCCGAAGGTCGTGGGTTCGAATCCCGTTCATGACACTGATTTTTTTATCTCAGCCAAGACCTTAAAAATATGTTGCACCGAGTTTAATTGAAATTATTCTTATTCCATTTATCATCTAATATAATTCTTTGAATAGCTTATTGAAGTATTACGGATGATGCAACATGATTTACTTGATGAATCACCATTGCAGTTTAGATAGTTTACTGCAAAAATTCAGTTAAAAATATTGTACATTTTACATATGCTTTAGATATCATGAATGAAAATCGAGAAAATTTATTTAACGTCTTTTACAAATCGAATATAATTCTTTGAAAAGCATGTTTAGTTGAGTCATACTATCTTTTTCAAATTAAAAATACTAATAAAATATTGGCCATTGACCACAAAATGTGTACTGTCTATAAATTGTTCGCATCTTAGATTTCAATTTTGGTTTCTCGAAAATCCCAGATCAATTTTATGGTCAATTAACCAAGTTACTTCTTTCCATTAATTATTCTTTTTATGTAAGGTATTGGTTGAGATAAAAAAGTCAGTGTCACGAGCGGGATTCGAACCCACGATCTTCGGCTAACTATGAGAATTGGTGATCGATATCGAAGTCACGATAGCCCAAGTGGTTAGAGCAGCGGCGTATTTAGCCGATGGTCGTGAGTTCGAATCCCGCTCGTGACACTGAGTTTTTTTTTCTCAACCCATACCTTGCATGAAAAGAATAATTAATTGAAAGAAGTAACTTAGTCAATTGATCACTAAAACCTAAATGGATTATTGCTAATATTGTAATTTATTAGAAAACTACTATTTTCACAATATAGAAATGTCTATTATGTATGTTTCTCTCTCTCTCTCTCTCTCTCTCTCTCTCTCTCTCTCTCTCTCTCCCTCCCTCCCTCTCTCTTAATTAATTAATTACTTTTTATATTTGTTGAATTCACAAATATAGCACGTTGTTTTTCGATTTTGTTTTGTTAACATTTGGTTTTAATTGGGGCGGATATTTATTTCTGATAAACTCGATGACGTTAAATAATGTATTTTTCGTAAAGATTATTTCCAAATGCCAAATGGTGGCAAACAAGGTGTGCAAACACGGTTTCCCAAATAAAATTCCACATGGCATACTAAAATATCCGTTTAACCCTGATCTTTCATATCTAGAAAATATTTACAAGAATTGTTTTCGGATTTAGGGGATTTGTTTTTGTCTCCATTACAATCCAAGTATTTATAAAATCAAACCATGTTTTCTTGTGACGTTTTCGTATATTTGTAACACCGGCTTATTTATTAAGAGTAGAACTCTCGAGCCTTCAAGATTTTAGAAAAAAATTCGAGCGGAAATATGTAAAAACGCCAATACTTTTAATTTTGATACAAATCTAGTGGATTTTTTTCAGTTCTGCACAATGATTTCCATATTCGACTGCACTCTTTCTGCATTTATAAAACGGAATATAAATTTTCAATTTACTTTCTCTTCTTCTATCACAATTACCTACGCACTCACCTCCGTATCTATATAACTCTCTCCTTCTATCCATCATGGTTATATCCTTAATCCTCAATCCTTTTCACTTTCTCTAACGCACTCTCACACTCTTTCTCCGGTTCTTTCTTATTGCCACTTTACCTAGAATTCTCCACCTTCATATATCAACTAATTAAAAGAAATTTAATTTTCTACAAATTGACCACTTTTTGTTTTAGAGAGTTAACAGTTGAGATATTTGCAAATATGCAGAAAAAAAGACATGCTGGGCGTAAACATATTCATTACGTCAATTAATGTTAGATCACAAAGCCTGAACGGAACATTTGAGATACGCTGTTTATGACATGATCTCTTGATATACATCGTATATATCTAAACACAACATAACTAATGATTTTCCTCCTTATCTCACAGGATATAATAATTTTTCCAAGATAACTTATGTTTTTTAAACCTTTTATTATGTTTTTATAAAGGACATATTTCTCTGAAAACAGCGCAAACCGACAAATTTAAAAAAATTAATAAATAGTTTTGGTCAAATTCAGATCATGTCATGGAATCCTTCGTATTGTATACTTCGAGAAATAGGTTATTCAAAATTTATGCTTATAGTACATGTTTATTTTAGCAGTATGCAAAGAAACTGCTCCAACTAGAAAACGCTCGCAGAATATTAATTTTTCATTTGTAGCCACTCGTGAAGGAAGAAGGATCGAAATCTTGCTGTAATCAACCTTTTCCTGCAAGTTTTGACGTCAATCCTAGAAATGTCCGTAACTGTGGTCATTAAGTAACCTCACCTCCACCAAATGATAACGAGAACAGGAAAGACATTTTTAACATGAAAAGAAGAATCGACAAACGGAAGTTAAACGGAAAGTACATCCTAATGAGAGAATTTACGCTACTCTTAGCTCCTACAGAAGATGTTTGAATCCTCAATAAAAAAAAGAAGAAAAAAAACAACGCTATTTGTAGTACAGTGATGGATGGGCGCAAGAAGGCACAGGGAAAGGAGAATTTGGCCCTACAATAAAGTAAACATAAAAAAGTGAAATGAATATTTATTGAAAGCCCGTGGGAAAATACACCACCTTCTAAGACGAAATTCACGCGATTGAGAAATATATTCAATTCAATTGAAAAGATGTTATAAAAACAAGGACATATCTATTAGGCAGTCATCAGAGCATTTAAATTAAACATCATTAGCTTGAGGTTGGAATACCACCGGACTATGGGAGAATGCTCGAGCATGGTAGCGAGTTTTTGTAGGTGTTTGAGAGATATTGGGATAATGGGTTGTTTATAGTTATTTTATAGGTTAAAGTTTAGGATAAGTTTATGTTAGAATAGGAGTATGCTGGGCGGCGGTGCAGCTATCATCTCAAGGTTCCACCGCTGCTCCTCCAAGCCCGGTCGGGCCGGAATAACGAGTACCCTCCGACTCGGATTCTAGACAGAGGATACGCATGTGTGATTGGGTTGTATATAGGAGTATGCTGTATTTTATGAGTGAGTGTGAGAATGACTAGTTTTACGGAATGTAAGGGCGCCGAAATGACCAAAGAGGTCGATGGTGCCCGATCAGAGTCCAACCTCGGAGTCGCTCAGGCACCAAGGTGGGTGAGAGGCCAGAGGTCTCCTAGGAGGTCTCGTAATTCTAATTCTAATTAGCTTAAGAATGGTGCTGACTTGCAAAACCAAACTAAACATTTTGCACAGGTGCACAAAACAAAGTTACACTTTACTGAGTCCCAGGACTGGCAGGAGGGAACGAAGAAGTGGATGCCCTTGCAAGGAAAGGGCAACTGAATCATTAACCCTTCTGTGGCTCTACACTATCAAGCATCTTAGGAAAGAATACGTGTTTTAAAACTCACTGAAACGATGAAATTCAACCAACCTAAAAACCTCCTGACAAGATTTGGAAAGAAAGAAACAATAGAATGCATCAAAGACAGCAGAGAGAGATTCCGAATCCGAAGGTTCATAACGTGTACTCTGGATTGAATAGGTATTTGAGGAAGATTGGTATCAAGACGGTACGTGCACATTATGCGAGGAAGCAGAAGAGACCCCCAACGCACCTACTGACATTCCTACACTTAATCCTCAGGAGTAAATGCTTTCTCATGTTCAACGTAACCGCAGAAGAAATACAATCCCCAAAAAAAAACCAGGCCTTCCTTGATGAATTGGGATTCGGCAGTGTGCTATAGGTACAAACCGTCAGGTCTTTCTCTTGTTTTCTCTCTACTCCTTGGCCTTGAAGGCTCTATCAGAGATTATTTCTCGGCAATATAATTTTTATGCTCTGCCTGACAGTCATTCACATTCCAAGCTCCATCCGAGATTTTGGCCGCAAGTATATTGCGCACGGGATGGACCAACGTGTAGGTATCTCGGTCGGGAGTATGGAGCGCGTTTTATTACATTCTTTTTTTTCTTTTTTTTTCCATTATAGTAGCTTATATAGTTCTATATTCCATACGTATAGATTATTGATGATTGGTAACTAGTTCGTACGTTTGGATTGGCCAGGCTTTTTTCTCCAGCACGCTGTTAAAAAATTCTTTCGATACCGTTATACTTTGCTAAAAATTTCTTTCCAAGATGGCTGAATGCCAACAAATTTCATTCTAGTTAATCATTTGGCTCTTTCTTCCTGATATAGCTGACATCTTAGGGTAACATAGTAGACATCCTCTACTTCACCTTGACATGAGCATTCTGGGCTATCTTCTCTGGCAAATAAATACAGCTTTCAAGCGAAATCGCCATGCCCTGACAAGAACTGCGAGACTGAGTGGTTGATTGCTATTTTATTTTCTATTCTTACTCTGATGTCTGGGAAGCATTTGTAGGTGTGGCGTCCTTTGCAGCTTGCATTCCAGCGAGTTTGCCATTATGGCCCATTCAAGTGCCTCCTTAGATGTGCTGATTGGTATGTTGGGTGTCTTATTGTTGTTGATTTCCCATAATGCACATTGTTTTTTTAACGCAATGCCTATGGGAAGCTGCCCCGCGATTACTTGTAGTGCTTCTGTAGGTAACCTAACCATCCCTCTAGGTACAAAGCGGTACAAAACATACAATTGATCCCAAAGGGCACAGTGTGCTAAATCACCTTGAATTTTTACATCTTCTCCTAAAAACAAATATCCCTAACGTATCTTTAACTTATCCAGGATAGATGTGAACGTATAAAGGTTAAAATATACAACTTTGTCTTTGCTTTGTCGATATTATCGTTATTTATGAAGTTGGTGGATATATTACAATTTGTAACTATGATCACCCTATATGAGTATGTAGAAATGTACGTAATCATCTATATATTGTAATATAATTTAGATTGGTCAATAAATAGGATAATGAAGAAATTGGAGTGGTATTTTGTCCAATGTTCGTCCTGCCTCTGTTCTACCTATAACTTTCTCTCTCTACCAGACAAACACAAACACACGCCCTCATACTTATCCTTATTATCCAAACAGGATTAGAATAAGTCTTCAAAATTCAAGGAGATGACTATAAATATTTTAAAAAAACACCCAAACGAGATAGTGCATTATATGAGGTCAATTGTTTTACTGCCTATTATCTCCAGCGGGAGATAACTGACAGAATTGTTCCGCTCTTCGTAAGAACGACGTCGGTAAATTACTCTCTCGCCCGACAAACTGGTATACAAGTATATAGAAGATGAAGACGCCTGGAAAAGGTCATTGGGGAATAAATTATAGGATTTGGGGGGGAGGGGGTGAACGGAGCCAAGCAGTCTAATAGGCACTGAACCGACGAGATCACCAGGTACATTTATCACCGTCGTATTAATCAAGGAACTCATAAATTACACTACCGTCCTCAAGTCAAAACAGGCTGGGGTCGAAAGAACCTTTAAGAACTATGTCCTGTTTCAGCCTTTTAGGCATTTTATGGCGGCTATAGCATGTCTCAAGTCATCCTTTGAGGAGTGACATTATACTAGAAGACCTCAAATTTCGTCCTTTTCGTTATTTATTTAATTTCAAAATTAAACCGTAGCCATTAAACTACAAGAAATAGCAGTATTTTACAATACAAGAAACAAAGAATACAAATCAATTCTTATATACGTACTAATTATGTATGTAGCATCAAAGCAATTTAAAAAGGAAACAGAAAGAAGGGAGATTCGCAGGATCATCAAGATAATCAAGTAAGCCATGTTAAATAATATGGTGTATGTTAATAGTATCATAAATAAAAGCTGATAGATAATAACACAACTTTTTTACCTTACCTTATTTGTATTATGTCCTAAACTAGAGGAAAACCACTTGAAATCCTGGGAAAATATCAGGACATCCATTACATGCATGCAGGCATAAACTAGAATACATAACATTGAAGGTTTATTTATTTATTTTTTCTATTACATGATCGATTTAGCGATGTTTTTACATTTATGGAGGATAGTTAATGGCTTTTCTTCGCTTAATAATACACAGGGTGTTCGGCTGCTCGTATTACAAACTTTGCCAGTACATTCTACATTCAAAATGTAACCAAAAAATCTTAATTAACTATGGCCCAAATCTCAACAGTTTCGGAGTTATTGACCTTGTGTGAAATAAACAACGATAACTCCAAAACCAAAAGGTTTTGGATAAAACCGTTCATACCATTGAAAACTACGTCAAATTTCCAATAAGAAGTGATCAATACAAAACTTATAAACGTTGGTGAAATAAGCGTTTTAGTAACTAGAACATTGAAAAATATATTTTTTTTAGTTGAAAATTTACTATTGTGATTCTAAACTACTATTTCCTAACCTAAAGACCAGAAAATTTCAGAAAATGTTCCCCATTTAATATCTTTTTTAGGCGAGTATTTGCTTTTTAATTACTTTCTTCAAATATGAAGAAATTGATGAAGGAAAAGAAAAAACCGTGGTTGTTATTCCCCTTTTTTTGATTTTTTGAGATTTCACGACCTTGTGTGAAATAAAAAATGATAACCCCAAAACCAAAAGGTTTTGGATAAATACGTTGATACCATTGAAAACTACGTTAAATTTCCAATAAAATTTGATCAATATTAAATTTGTAAATCTTCGTGAAATAAGCGTTTCAGTAGCTAGATCATTGTAATTTTTTTTCAAAGTTGAAAAACTTACTATGGTGATTCTAAATTACTTTTTCCAAACCTAGAGATAGCAAATTTCAGAAAACGAACTCCATACCTTTTTTAGTGGTATAATTGATTTTTTAATTACTTTTTTCAGAGAAGAAGAAATTAATGAAGGAAAGGAAAAAACCGTGGTTGACGGATTGGTAAGGTGGAAAGATTAAAATTCAAAAAAACTTCAAGAAATTGTTAATGAATTTATAAGGTTTATTCATTTGGGTTCGAAACCAACATAGTGCAAGTGTTTACCTATTTAACATCAATTTTGATTAAAGATTTATTATATTATGTAAATGTATATATTCCCCGGAATAAATGAGTTCAAAATTTCCTTAAGATTTTTTATTTTTTATTATTATTAATCCTTCCACCTTACCAATCCGTCAACCATGGTTTTTTCCTTTCCTTCATTAATTTCTTCTTCTCTGAAAAAAGTAATTAAAAAATCAATTATACCCCTAAAAAGGATACCACTAATGGAGTTCATTTTCTGAAATTTGCTAGTCTCTAGGTTTGGAAAAAGTAATTTAGAATCACCCTAGTAAGTTTTTCAACTTTGAAAAAAAAAAATTCAATGTTCTAGCTACTGAAACGCTTATTTCACGAAGAATTACAAATTTAGTATTGATCACATCTTATTGGAAATTTAATGTAGTTTTCAATGGTATCAACGTATTTATCCAAAACCTTTTGGTTTTGGAGTTATGATTTTTTATTTCACACAAGGTCGTGAAATCTTAAAAAATCAACAAAAGGGGAATAACAACATGGAAACTGTTGAGATTCGTACCATAGTTAATTAGGACTTTTTCGTTGCACTTTGAATGTAGAATCTACTGGCGAAGTTTGCAACACGAGTAGTCGAACACCCAGTATAAACCACTGACCAGAGCCAGTTATCGCTGCATTAAAATTTTATTTTTAGTACTTCTCAAAAACAGCTTAAAAATGCAGTATTGCTTTTTCTAACAAAAGAATAGTCTTTTAAGGAAAATAGGTTTATTTAATACAAACTAAGTTATTAGCTTATTGCTTTCTTGATTCCTCAGCATTTGCTGCTTCAATCGTTAAAGTCACACTAAATCTTTTTATCACCCCTTTTCTCAGATAGGCGACTAGGATTCAAACAACTGTCTCCTTTTGCCGACAACAGCTTCACCAGATAAACGAAATATCAAACGTGTTACATGGGTGTCTTCTTAGATGAGTTTCGAATTACAATAGGTCTGACCCTGGCTTAATTTCAGAAGAGTAACCGTCACCTGTCTGCCTGTTAAAGGCTAATACAAAAGTATTTACCATCAAGCATGTTTACAGTGAGATGCGTTTATGCACAACAAAAATAGCATGTATTCCATTATCAATTAAAAGCTTTTTCCCAGTCACAGTAAACAGAACGGACAGATTCACCAAAAAAGTCCTGATTGTACGATCCTGCCACGTTTTTTAAAAAGAAGTGGACACTTCTATACACCACAGTCCTTGACAAAGTTGGAACTGAAACGGTCTACAAAAAAATTTGAAATCGTCTGTGAAGAATTTAATTATGCGGATTTGTAGACATATGTAAGTTTTGCCCTTATAATGACCTTAAAGTAGATCGAAAACTTGGCAGTAACAACTAAATTTGCTATTTCATTCAGACCGAGATCCAGAGTATTCCTGAGAAAGAGGTTTATACAAAGTTGAAGAACCAATCATTTTGATCGTTTATATCAATCGATCTATCAACTTACCAATCAATTTCACTGGTTCATTAGAGCTTATAAAAATAAAATAAAGTATCAGCAAAAGCTTCGCGAATATTGGAATGAAATAATAATTTTTAATCGTATGAGCTAATTTTTTTTTCCTATTGTATAAATAGACTTTTGACAGAAAAAATTCCTATGGACATTAGATCAAGGTTTATACAAAGTTGAAGAACCGATCATTTTGATCAATTATATCAATCAATCAAATTATCAATCAATTTCACTGGTTCATTATTACTTATAAAAATAAAATGTCAGCTAAAGCATCGTGAATATTGGAAAGAAATAATAAATTTTAGTAGGATGCTCTAGTTTTTTTCTCTATTGTATAAATATGTCATTTTTGACAGAAAAAATTTCTATGGATATTAGATCAAGGTTTATACAAAGTTGAAGAACCGATCATTTTGATCAATTATATCAATCAATCAAATTATCAATCAATTTCACTGGTTCATTATAACTTATAAAAATAAAATAAAGTGTCAGCTAAAGCATCGTGAATACTGGAATGAAATAATAATTTTTAATCGGATGCACTAGTTTTTTTTTTCTACTGTATAAATATGTCATTTTTGACAGAAAAAATTTCTATGGATATTAGATCAAGGTTTATACAAAGTTGAAGAACCGATCATTTTGGTCAATTATATCAATCAATCAAATTATCAGTCAATTTCATTGGTTCATTATTACTTATAAAAATAAAATAAAATGCCAGCTAAAGTATCGTGAATATTTGAATGAAATAATAATTTTTAATCGTATGAACTAGTTTTTTTTCTATTGTATAAATATGTCATTTTTGATAGAAAAAATTTCTATGGACATTAGTAGATCAAGGTTTATACAAAGTTAAAGAACCGATCATTTTGATCAATTATATCAATCAATCAAATTATCAGTCAATTTCATTGGTTCATTATTACTTATAAAAATAAAATAAAATGCCAGCTAAAGCATCGTGAATATTGGAATGAAATAACAATTTTTAATCGTATGAACTAGTTTTTTTTCTATTGTATAAATCTGTCATTTTTGACAGAAAAAATTTCTATGGACATTAGATCAAGGTTTATTCAAAGTTAAAGAACCGATCATTTTGATCAATTATATCAATCAATCAAATTATCAATCAGTTTCATTGGTTCATTAGTACTTATAAAAATAAAATATAGTGTCAGCTAAGGCATCGTGAATATTGGAAAGAAATAATAATTTTTCATTGTATGCACTAGTTTTTTTTTCTCTATTGTATAAATATGTTATTTTTGACAGAAAAATGTCTATGGGCGTTAGATTAAGAGGTCCATGATGTAAGATTACATAAGAACGGCCATTACACGTAAATGAATTAACACATAAATAAGCATCGCCTTAAATGGTTTTTCGTCCATAAATTTCAGGTGATATATTGTTTCTATTCTCAAAACATTCCTCACCAAGGATATCATCTATGATATGTAAGGGTTATTTTTTTCGGGAATGTTTATCTTACTTTTGAGAAAAAACTCTTTGAGAACAAAGCCGAGTAAAAATTGTATAATATTTAAAGGCCCGGTTGTAATTCTCTTCCGCGTGGGCGAACCCAAGGGCAAATCAACTTAGTACGATAAGATATATAATATGCGGGCAAATAGAAGTTCATTTAGTTTATAACATAGACGTTTTGCTCGGTCCATAAAACATTAATAGTGTTCAACTGTGTAAATTAAGGAAGGAATGTTATAAATAGGCGTATTTTTTTAGGCAATTTGTAAAATTGTTGTTGATTTTTGATTTTGGAAAAGCTGTTGAAGACAACAACCGAAGGCCTTGGACGATTATAGGAATTACTTTTCAACAAATTTCAAATGTTGTTTTGTCCGTTTTTAATAATATCGCACGCATAAGAGATATGCCAATTTATATCTCGACCTCCTGAAAAAAAAAATATTAAGCGTTATTTTATTCATTTACACGCATTCCCCATGTGCCGATTTATCAATTTGATTTATAGCCAAATAAAGGGGTTTGGGGATTATCTTTATTTAAACTAGATCGATAAACAAAACAGAGCATAATTGACATGGTGTCGTCATAAACACATGCGGTCGTTAGTAAAATTTAGGCCTTCAATAACAGCTTTTCGACTTTTTTTTCAAATCCTTAACTGACTGTCCGTCAGTTCTCTTTACATTAGAAATGTTAAGCTTCAATATTCCGTTGTACAAATGCCTGAAGTAATTTGAACTTGTGCCGTCGATCAAAATAGCGACTATAAAAATCCATTTTGAATATACTTCCGATTATATAGACCAACTGAACGAGAATATCGGTGTTGGGCGTGACGGGACCTTGCGGCCCAACCGGTTCCAAATGTCACTCGACTCATTCATAAGACTTCCAGCCAATGCCTACTATCAAAGTACGTGCCCTACTATAACAGGTTTAAAAGAAACCATGATAAGTTATGGTCAATATGAGCAAATTAGAACCTTGTTTTACAGGACATCCATTCTACAAAAGTACCTAAATATTATCTCTTCCTTCTTTTTAGAAATCGTGAGATGCGGTCTGGTGTGATGTAGGTTTCAGAAAAACATTTTCTTTATCGTGCCAACGTTTCGATCTTTATTGAGATCATCTTCAGGGCTCAAAGTGGCACTCTCGACACGACACGCAAGAATGACTCAATTACACAGAAGACAAACACTTTGAGCCCTGAAGATGATCTCAATAAAGATCGAAACGTTGGCACGATAAAGAAAATGTTTTTCTGAAGCCTACATCACACCAGACCGCATCTCACGATTTCTAAATAAATATCGATTAACGGTCACTAATCACCACACATTATCTCTTCCTATTGATAAATTGGGGTGTCACTTAACGACGTACATGATTTGACCAAAGAAACCATACATTAGCCAATGGCTCAAAGAGGCCATGTTACACGCTACATAAAAGTAAAGAAATACTGGATATGGTACTTTGTGAAAGGCATGAATGTAGATGAAGACAATAAGACAGTTATTAGGAGTAGTCATAGCAGAACTAGCCAGAGGAGGACATGCAAGACCTTACGTACAGAATCTATTCGTGGCATGACAAGATCAAACATAGACTCCTCCATCCCACAATGGGACCACAAAAAGAAAAGGAGAACGGATAAACTTCAGAGTGCCTGATAGTGTAAATGTATGATAAAAGAACTCTCACCAAAAGTGGCAAACGGGCTCCAGGACAGGGTGAAACTCAGGGGATAATAACCGGTCACTGGCTTCTGAGAAAAAAACTTACGCAACATAGGCTTAAATATATCGACTCCATTTGTAGGTTAAGTAATCAGGAGGAAGGAACTGAAATATCAAAAATTTCCAGCAATGACCGTCAAAGTCTTACTACTTATTAAGAGAAGGATTCAGTCAATTGAACTGAACTAATGAACTGTAAAATACAAGCCGGTAGGCATAGAAAACCCCCGCGTCGTAGTATTCCCTCATTATCATAGAGAGAAAATAACCCTGTACCAAAAATGTAACCTTGTGAAACTCTTGAAGCTATTATATAACAGTATGATACATATAATATAAAATTTTAGGCATACAGTGAAAATAAATATTTAAAAAAAGACAAAGTACAATCTTGTGAAGCATTTGAAGAGAATGGAGGGAGATGACTCTATTTATATGAAAGAGGACCAAAAGTTAAAGCCTAGTTAGAGCCAAATAGTTCAGTGAATCATAGTAGAAAAGAAATAAAGGCATAGGAAAATAACCATGAGAAAAGATTAATGTAGGTTAGTTATAGGAAATAATTTTCATGGTGGGGCAGCTAAATCTGTACAGTAAATTAAGAAGAACACTGGACAAAATGCACTTGGAACACCTTCAGTACACGAAAGAAGAAAAAGGCAAATCTTTGTACAAGAAAGGTTGCGTATGTAGTAATGATAAGTTAGACCTGACTTAAGTATAACTTTGAGAGAGAATGGAAGGATATGTGTGAAAATATGATTATTGATTATATTTAAGATATGAGCCAAATTACCAATATAGTGGCATTAAGAAAGTCATAGAGGGTAATAAATAAACACGTGTATAAAACGAAGCCTTGAGGAACATCAGTGAATTTTTGTTACTAACGGTAAAACGTATATTCTTTAAGAAAACGCGTTATAGGTGGTTAAGAATTACATTTGATATAGAGATAGCCAATTGAGATATGGACATATATATGGATAATTAAATAACATTGGGCTTAGAGTACAACCCTGAGAAGCCACTCTGTGGTGAATTGAGATTGTAAATGTATTTTTGGGCTAATAGTGTATAATTAAATTTAATTGAAATGAGAAAAAGAAATGTATATGATATACACAACTTTAGATATTTAAATAGTTAATTCTAAAAATTATGTTTTTCAATTTTCAAATAGTTTTTGTTCGACTTTTTTATCCATTGCAAAGTTAATTAAGTAAAGCAGGGATTTTTAAATTTGATTGGACCTAAATGAAACCTTGAAATGAATATCGTATGCGGATAGAAGTTAGATCAAATATTAAAGATATGAAACACACCCACTTGCTAATTTAACCTAGACCGGTCTTAAAATATAACCCTGACAAACACCTACAATATTTGGATATATGATCTGTATTCTATGACTGCGGTCTAATCATCTGCAGGGCATTAGGAAGTTAAAGCAGGAGATCGATTCAGATGTTAAGTAATAGTGGCCCAAATATATAACCTTGAGGGACACCTACCCAACCCAGGGGAATAATGCTGTTTTGTTAAAACCTGTAAGTAGATTTTGAATTACATTTGACGATTTTCTTTAACATGGAAAGCGAACTTACACTAATGACGTAGTAAAACTATAATAATTTACTTTTTTGAAGAATATTTTAATAATTAAGACAGTTTCATTTATAAAAGAGAACATATATTTTTAATTAAACACCAAAAACAGAATAAATAGGCAAATTAAAAATAACCGACATAAAGATAAGACAAACATATATTAATATACGAATTTAGTGATTAATATATTACACATTGACCCCGAACATAAATGTTAATGGGACAAAGTTAAATAACGAATACATGAAGAAACTTAGAATAAAGTTCAACTGTATTTAAATAATACATTTTCGATTTTTAATATGTATATTGAAATAAAAAATAATGTTATAATATTTAATTGATCAAACCCAAGAGAAATAATTTATGGTAATTATGCAATTCTGTCGGCCCTAGGGCAAACTCAAACCCATATTATATATTGGGTTATAATATTTGATTTTTTATACTTGGCTATAATGTATAGCGTAAGGGCAAAAAATAAGGGTATCAGCTGCGAGAATTCATAAATAATTTATTAAGATCGGTAGAAAAGGAAGGGTGAGAGAACTTAATTCAGCCCGAGGCCATTGACACACGGCAAAACTTGAAAAGGACAATTCGCGATGGATTTCATGGCCATATTTTTGGAATTCCTTTTTTTGTTTACCTTTTTTTTAAAAAATTGTTCCGGCCAATTTCGATAACCAGGTATATGTTAACTAGTCCATTAAGTTAATCTATGTTCAAGAGGTACAGGATGTTTATTCTATCGTTTTAATTGTAATATATATCGGAGAGATCATAAATCGAGATAAAGACGATCAAAGAATTTTTAACTTTACGAGGCCAATTTCGAATATGCTATTTGATCTTTATTACAAGGAGTAGGACGAATTACTGTTTATATTGAACCTTTTTATTTCACCCTCGACGCTATTTTTATCGAGGTTTGCAATTATTTAAATACACGAGTGCATTTCAGAGGATTAATTCGAGAAAAACAGCTTGGAATTTATTGTAGTTGTTCTGTTTGAACAAACATTATGCGGCGCCGGGAGATAAACTAGTTCCTAGTTTAAAAAAGGGAAATTTTTGTGAAATACATTTTCTTTTTATCTCTACTTCCCAAATAGTAGAGAGTTTGATTGATCGTGTTTTGGGCTTGTACAGGTATCTTTTTTTTTTAATTTAAGCACCGCAACCTTGCTTATTGTACTGTCCTAGTTCCTTACTTCAGTGCAATCAACTCGATCCTTCTCCTACGGAGTACTGGGTAAATCTGCCTTTCGCCAGTGTGTCTGCCTTTTCGTTACCCAAAATTCCTTGTGTTCTAGTACCTAATATATCATCAAAATGTTGGTTTTTGAAGATTTTGGATGCATTCACTAACTAATTGGGATGTGATAGTTTCACATGCTGTCGGCTATCGAATTTTATGAGAGATTCTTGTTATCAATGTAACTTCTTTTAAGATTTTCTAAAGCACAAGCCTGGATGGCATTTACTTCAGCTTTAAAAATGTGAACTTCTATAATGGGTTTGATTGATCATGTTTTGGGCTTGTACAGCTATTTTAAAAACATTCAGTTTAAAATGATTCACTTTGCATTTGATCAGCCTAATGATGATGTTGATGTATACCAGAATCGGATTTTTTTTTATATACTTAAGCACCGCAGACTTGTTTATTGTACTTTCCTAGTTCCTTAGTTCAGTGAAATCGACTCAATCCTTCTCCTAAAGAGTACGGAGAGGATTTTCCTTTCGCCAGTGTGTCTGCCTTTTTGTTACCCAAAATTCCTTACGTTCTAGTACCTAAGAAATTATCAAGATGTTGTGTTTCTCCAGGTTTTGAAGATTTTGGATGCATTCACTGACTCATTGGCATGTGATAGTTTTACATGCTGTTGGCTATCGGATTTTATGAGGCATTTTTGTTATCAGTGTAACTTCTTTTAAGATTTTCTAAAGCACAAGCGTGGATGGCATTTACTTCAGCTTTAAAAATGTGTACTTTCCAAATGTGTTTGATTGATCGTGTTTTTGGGCTTGAACAGCTATTTTAAAACCATTGAGTTTATAATAAGTCACTTTGCATTTGATCAACCTAATGATGATGTTGATGTATACCAGAGTCGGATTGTTTTTTATATACTTAAGCACCGCAGACTTGTTTATTGTACTTTCCTAGTTCCTTAGTTTAGTGCAATCGACTAGATCCCTCTCCTAAAGAGTACTGAGTGGATCCTCATTTCGCCTGTGTGTCTGCCTTTTCGTTACCCAAAATTCCTTGTTCTAGTACCTAAGAAAACATCAAGCTGTGTTTCTCCAGGTTTTGAAGATTTTGGATGCATTCACTGACTAATTGGCATGTGATAGTTTTACATGCTGTTGGCTATCGGATTTTATGAGGGATTCTTGTTATCAGCTTCTTTTAAGATTTTCTAAACCACAAGCGTCATCATTTTTTTTCAGCTTTATAGATGTGTACTTCCATAATGGATTGATCATGTTTTGGGCTTGTACAGCTATTTTAAAAACATTCAGTTTAAAATGATTCATTTTGCATTTGATCAGCCTAATGATGATGTTGATGTATACCAGAATCGGATTTTTTTTATATAATTAAGCACCGCAGCCTTGCTTAATGTACTTTCCTAGTTCCTTAGTTCAGTACAATCGACTCAATCCTTCTCCTAAGGAGTACGGAGTGGATCTTCCTTTCGCCAGTGTGTCTGCCTTTTTGTTACCCAAAATTCCTTATGTTCTAGTACCTAAGAAATCATCAAGATGTTGTGTTTCTCCAGGTTTTGAAGATTTTGGATGTATTCACTGACTAATTGGCATGTGATAGATTTACATGCTGTTGGCAATCGGATTTTATGAGGGATTCTTGTTATCAGCTTCTTTTAAGATTTTCTAAACCACAAGCGTCACCATTTATTTTAAAGATGTGTACTTCCATAATGGGTTTGATTGATCATGTTTTGGGCTTGTACAGAAAACGCCTGATTCGGTTTCTTCATTTATTTTGTAGCCACCTTTACACATCTCACTGTAATTGATTTCCTACTGAATTCTCCTTCTCCTTTGTCGTCTGTCTCTACATTATCGAATGTTGGAGTGTTTTCGGGATCATGTAGTCAGTCATAATTTTTAAGAAAGGGTTTCAGATTTTATTAAATATTGTTGTGTGCCGGAAGTGTTTAGTCCCCATACAGTTTGATTGCCTCTGGATCCTAAATGAGCTTTTAATCATTTCTATTTGTATAAATATTTCCATTGGAGGTAGGTTTAGCATTGTTTCTAGTGTAATTTACGAAGTTATTTCCACTGCCCCTGGAATAGATAGATTTGTATGCAGCATAATGTTTGGGTAGCTTGTTTCGTTTTGGACCACAAGATTGGTGAGTCATAGGATAATTTGGGTCTTATTCTTGTGGTCTTTACTGATACTTTACTTTTTGTTATGAAATGTTGCAGGAGAGGGTTCCAGGTTAATATCTTATCAAAGATTATCCCGGGGCATTTAACCTCGTATGGTAATTGCTTCATTTCATTGAGGAAGGCTTGTATGTTTATTTTCAGTTTATTTTATTCTCTTGTTGGCAGGGGAAATGAAGTTATACGCTTGCAGAAAAGTGTCGGTATTCGTATTAGTTTGTATGTGCAAAACGGCACATGAAAGAAAACGATAGCCGATGTGCGAATATCAAGACCGAATAAAAGATTCGGCCATTAATAATTCACAAGTTCGGGAAAGATTGAGTCTGGAAAGACCTGAGTCACTGCGGGGGTCATTGACGGAAAACTTGCCAGACCGGACTGCCCTATTGTGCCTGGTTGGCTTATTAATGACAATTAACCCATAATTCTTATAATTACAATTAGATTTATTATTCATAAATGATGATTGTTGTATAATGAAAAAAAGCAAAAAATACGTTATGAACCATTATGAACCCTCAAACAGCAATTGCGACAATTCGTGCAGTTCCTCTAATACCTCCTCGTCAAATGCGGCTATTGTTACTCATGCCCAGGTGATATTTACGTAAATATTATTATGGAAATAATTTTACAAACAAAAAAAACCGCCGTATTGACGTGTTGTGGAGAAAAGGGAAGAGAAACCTTGACAAGGTGTATACAGCTTGAAGTAACAATGCACCAACAGACAATGGCTCGTCGATAAACAATCTTCACCACCTGGGCCCATTCCACTTGCACAATGGATGGAAATATTAACTGTATTGGAGCTGCTTCGTTTGGGCTTTCACTTCAAAATATTTGGTATGGAAAAGAGAAGAAAATCCGTGTGAGAAAGGCCAGGGAAATAATTGATTAAGGGAAACTTTTTCTTTTCAATATGAAACTAAAACAAAAATAATTACGTACAATCGTAAATGAAATCATGCCTACAATCGTACGTACAATCAATCCCTAAGGCTACTTAAGGAAAAAATGAACAGTTATCACAATAATAAACACAGGTTTACAAAAAAAATCCGTTAGAAAGGCCAGGGAAATAATTGATTAAGGGAAACTTTTTCTTTTCAATATGAAACTAAAACAAAAATAATTAATAAAGACAACCGTTAATACAGCCGTACATACAATCGTGAATAAAATGAGAGGTTAATGTTTAGGGATAGTTAGGGTAGATTAGGGGTCCAAGAAAGCTCCAGGTTTTGATCTTATTACTCCAAAAATTCTCCAACACCTTCCCAAAAAGGCCATCATATTCATTACATACCTATTTAATTCTGTTCTTCGTTCAACCTACTTTAGGTTGGAAGCACTCGTATAATCGAATGTTCCCTAAGCCAAAAAAGCCAACACATTGTACTACTTCATATAGGCCAATAAGTCTACTACCTACTTTGGGAAAATTTTAGAAAAACTCATACTGAAAAGAATTCTTCCGATTCTAAATTCTCAGAACATAACCCAGACGATCAATTTGGTTTTCGCAACCGCCACTCAACTGTCCAGCAGTGTCACCGCGTGGTAGACATTATTTCATCCTCCCTTGAGATGGGACAGAACTGTTCCGGAGCCTTTCTTGACGTAAGCCAAGCTTTTGATCGAGTTTGGCACCCGAGCCTGCTGTTCATGCTCAAGGGCATCCTTCCATCCACCTATATTCTCGTACTGCACAGTTACCTCAATGACCGATTCTTCCAAGTCATCGAATGCCATTCCCTCTCTTCATATTTTCCTATATGCTGGTGTTCCTCAGGGTAGCGTTCTGGCCCGTACACTGTCCCAGGTTTACACAGCTGACATGCCATCTCATCCCGAAACCACCACATTCACATTTGCAGACGATACGGCAATTCTCTCTAGCAACTCCGACCTTGTCATTTCCACTCGAAACCTCCAACAACACCTCATATCAATAGACTCTTGGTGTAAAAAGAAAAGGATAAAATTTAACACAGACAAATCCACCCACATTACCTTCACTCTTCGTAAAAAGATCTCCCCCCCCCCGTTTTCTTAAACAATATTCCCCTCCCAACTGCGGACAAGGTGCGGTACCTCGGATTGTACATCGACAAACGCCTGACGTGGAACTCTCACACAACACTGAAACGTCAGGAGGTTATCACACGATTCTTCTTCTTCTTACACGACTTCTTGACAAACGCTCTAATTTACCTCTCAAAAATAAAAGGCTGCTTTACAATACCATAGTTTAGCCGAATTGGACTTAAGCACTGGAAGTGTGGGGTTCAGCCAAACATTTCAATATCCACCGCATTCAAACTGCCTTGTCTATAATACTACGAAAAATACTAGATGCTCCATTTTATGTATCGAACCAAACTATACAGATTTACATATTCCTTTCGTACAAGATGAAATACGTTTCCGTTGCCGTAAATTTCATAAAAACCTTCCAACTAACGTAAACCAACACATCAGAAACCTCGCATCCCGACGACTCCCCTCAAACCCTCCCCGCCGACTAAAGAGACAATGGCCACGAGATCTCCTAGGAAGTGATGGTGATGACAGTGAAAATGATAATGACACACGTATCAATTGAACAAATAATATTATTGTAACATTGGAGTAATACCAATGGGTGTTTTCTCCACTCTTGGTTTTAATTTTGTTTTGTTTTAATTACCTTGCTCACTGTTACTTATTACCTACTTTAAGGTAGTTGTAATGTACTACAAATTATAAAAAAAATGTTACTTAGGGAAAAATTGAAAAGTTATCATAATAATAAACACAGCTTTAAAAAATGAATCTTGCAAATAATTATCAATACAGATCACTATTTATATCCTCAATTTAAAAAAAAAATTAAAATTTGCTGTAATTGTTGTTATTTTTAAAAAGATCTTAATTTATTACACGACAGATTTTAAACTTTTAGATTTCGAAAAGTACAAAAGGTAGAAACAATTATGCTAAATTGAATAGTACTTTATTCTTTACTTATACGTTTCACTTTCCTGACGGAATTCCATATAATTTTTTACTTCGAAGATCTATAAAATTTAATTTATAAGAACTACAGATCCAGCAGAGCAGTGTATCGCTGCGTTAAAACCACTTTAAGATTTGTAAGTTCAGCTCACTAATATTGCATTTAATGGTCTTAAATGAAAGTATATTCTGTTAAAATTGCGGTGCAAATACCCAAGCGGTGTATCGCTGCGTAAAAACTTGGTTCAAACGTTGTAATTATTACAAATACAAGTCAAGTGATATTGCATTGGAAGGTCATGTCAAGGGTTATATGTAATTATTACAAATAAACGCCAAGGTTAGCTAATATTACATAGAGAGGCATAAATAAACATAAGATTATTCTAGTAATATTCAAGATAGCTGTAAGAATGATAAGAGCATTGGATCACTGCGTTAAAACCAGGATAAAAATAACGTTGTAATTATAAGTAAAAATATTAGTTTAACTAGGATTATGTAAAGTGACGGCAGATTTAAGCAATTTAAAAAAAAAGACATTTAAAAAGCAGATTACAATTCCGATCGCTACAGCAGTATATCGCTGCGTTAAATCTTAGGCCATATGATGTAATTCTGAGGGTTATTCACGCAAACTGTGCTAACGTCAAATGTTCTAATAAAAGATTATTTGGAGATCGTGAGATGCGGTCTGGTTGATGTAGGTTTTAAAAAAACATTTTCTTTATCATGCCAACGTTTCGATCTTTATTGAGATCATCTTCAGGGCCTTGTGTTGTCTGCATTTTAACAAAAAAGTTCTCTGATTGATAGCCGATGCAAGTTTCTTCTCATTGTTGGCGATGTCTTTCAGAATACTCTTTGCTCGGTGTCCACATGTAGTTGAAATCTGTTCATAGAATCCCATGTTCTTCGTTCTTCTCGTGTAGAAATGTGTGGTGTTTAGTGACCGTTAGTCAGTGCTGTCTGCATTTTAATAGTAGTAGTAGTAATGGTAGTAATAGTAGAGTATTCTGAGGGACATCGCCAACCATGAGAAGAAACTTGTATCGGCAATCAATGAAAGAACCTTTTTGTTAAAATGCAGACAACACAAGACCCTGAAGATGATCTTAATAAAGATCGAAGCGTTGGCACGATAAAGAAAACGTTTTTCTAAAACCTACGTCACACCAGACCGCATCTTACGATCTCCAAATAATCTTTGATTAGAAAATTTGATATTAGCTAAGTTTGCATGAATAACCCTCAGAATTTCATCATATGGCCTAAGATTTAACGCAGCGATATACTGCTGTAACGATCGGTATTGTAATCTGCTTTTTAAATGTCTTTTTTTTTACAAAATCTGCTTAAATCTATCGTTTATCGTTCTGGTTAAACTAATATTTATTAAATTAATATTACTAACAAAGAATAGCAAACCTATGTACCACAGGGGCAATGAGAACAACCCCCTACAAGTCCATTAGAAACTCTGCTAAACCTTCCTCCATTGGAAATATTTGTATAAGGAGAGGCTAGGAAAAGCTCATTTAGGCTTCAAAAAAAAAAAAAAAATGGATAGGAACTAAACAATTCGGCCATACAACCGTAATTAACGAAATCAGACACCCATTATTGATGGGTACTGACTATATCGTGTAAACATTCTGTTCAACACCCTATAAAGTCTCAACGGGCTATAAAGGAGAGGAAGAACACAGGAGAGTATCAGATACAATGATATGGTATACAGATGGCTCAAAACAAACGAAGGAACCGGATCGGGTATTTTCTGTACAAACCCAGAACCTGATATATCAAACTCGGGGGAAGTACACTTCGGTCTTTCAAGTAGAAATACATGCCATCAACGCTTGTGCGCTGGAAAATTTTAAAAGATGTTACACTAGCAAAAAATCTTAATAAGATCTGATAGCCAAGCTGTTATTAAAGCATTAGCATGTAAAAAACATCACATCAAAATTAGTCAGTGAATGCATCAAAATCTCCAAAATCTGGGAAACTCAACAACCTGATGATATTTGGGTCCCTGGGCACAGAGGAATTTTGGGTAACGAGAAAGCGGACAGACTGGCAGAGGAGGATCTGCAAGACCATTCATAGATAGGTCCGCAAAAACAAATATAGAATCCTCCATCGCAGAATGGATCGAAACAAAACAAAACGAGAAATTTATAAACTCTAGCGGCGTTAGACACAGTAAACTTATGATGAAACAACCCTCACCAAAACTGGCAAAATCATTGCTGCAATTGGAGAGGGCAAAACTCAGAGGAGTGGTAGTACTAACCGGTCACTGGCATCTGAGAAAACAACTACACAGCATGAGCATATACAACGATGATCTCATCTGCAGATTATGCAATGAGGAGGAAACAGCCACCCCATATCATTTTCGCATGCGAAACAACAGCTCAATGGAGATTTAACCTAACATGCAGAAAAAAGTTAGGTTAAATGGTTAAAAAAAGTTATAAAATGAAATTATAGTCAGCGACCTGATACTTCTAAGAAGAATGATTGTTTGGGTGTATCGCACTGCACTAGGGAACTAGGAAGGTACAATAAGCCAGAAGCATGGGGAGCACAAACCCCGCTTCCTAGTATCCTTATTACCATACCATAAATTCTTATTAAATTATCTTCTTTCGTCTATTATAGTTGATAAACGATTTTCATTCTCTTAGAAACAATGATTTCACTGCCTCCCCAGGGGGGCATCTCTGCATTCATCTGCACGAGGTACAAAGACAACCAACCAATCCCTAAACATTCCTTGATTTAAGGAGTTATCCCTTTAAAAAATACACATATATTTCATACTCTTATAAACAATGATTTCATTATCTAAGTTATTTCAAGTTATACCCTAGACTATCTGATAAGCTGATAAAAATATTTTGAATTATGGAAATTTTGTTTGAAATTATATTTTCGATCTCCGAAATCTGTCGGTGGATTTGTATCTGTTAAGCTAGAAAGCATTTGGAATAATCGTGACACGCTACTTCTAAAAATGGCTTCATCAAAGAAAAAGCTAATAAATATTCAATCCCTATCTAACCAACAGATTCGGCTGGAACCATCGGTTAAATTGCAGAAAAAAAAAATCAAAGTAAGATTGTTTATTTGCAGAGGAGTCGAGAAAAGGATAATTATTTGAAATGATAGCGCATTTAATAATTTTTCTCAGGACGAAAATACCTGCTCATTAATTTGTGAGGGGGAAAAAAATAAATTCCTCGCTCAGACAATTTGATTGTAAATCATTCGAAAGTGCGTCAGAGATATAGGCCGACAAAAGGTCCCGGCTCCCAAAGATTATCTCGTAATCGTGTAATTACAAACCCGTTCGAACCCCGACTTAAAATAGAACACACTTGTCCTGCCATTGGCGTCACATTGAAATGTCATTGACGATCATCACTTGCAACATGTTAATGCAAATTTTGTCGCTACAAAAAAGGTCCACGCGCCGGTCAACTACCGGAGATCAGACCTGTCCTGTTACATAATTAGATTCAATATAAGAAGACAACCAATCAATAATTTATCACTATTACTACTAGTGGTAGTAGTAATAGTGGTAGTATTTATCACTATTGCTACTACTATTACTATAACTACTTGACTATTAGTATCTACAATAGTAGTAATAGTGGTAGTATAGTAGTACTAATCACTATTACTACTACTATTACTATAACTACTATACTATTCGTATCTACAATAGTAGTAATAGTGGTAGTATTTATCACTATTTCTACTTTTTTTTAAATGTTACGAGGGTTCGCAACAGCAGAGGTTATATAAACCTTCGGGGTGCCGGTGTTTTTGAAAAAAAGCCCATTTGTAAGTATGTCGAGTTTGAATGCAGGGCCGCTGGATTCGAACCCGGGACTTTACCTTACAGTTATGAGCGCCGTGTCAACGCCTAAACAGTTGCGGCTATAGACGCCCCTATATTTCTACTATTATTACTATAACTACTAGACTACTGGTATCTACAGTAGTAGTAATAGTGGTAGTACTTATCACTGTTATTACTACTATTACTATAACTACTAGTCTATTAGTATCTACAATAGTAGTAATAGTGGTAGTATTTATCACTATTGCTACTACTATTACTACAACTACTAGACTATTACTATCTACAATAGTAGTAGTATTTATCACTATTACTACTACTATTACTATAACTACTAGACTATTATTACTATAATTACTAGACTATTAGTATCTACAATAGTAGTAATAGTGGGAGTATTTATCACTATTACTACTACTACTACTACTATAACTACTAGACTACTGGTATCTACGGTAGTAGTGATAGTATTTATCACAATTACTACTACTACTACTACTACTATTATAACTACTATTAATACTGTCAACTTAAACATAATTGTAATCAATATTTACGATTGCTACCTAATAATCCCTTGTAAGTAGTGTAAAAAAAGTAACGTACTTGTGGTCATTTAAGAGGCGTAATGACAGATTACCCGTTGGATGTCACAGACGAAGGTTGGAACATCTTTACAATACTTTATTAATCTAATTCTCAAATAAAAATCCATGGGCTGTGCCAGTATTCGAACCCAGAACCGTTACGGTGGCAAATATTAACCATTCACCCACTGCGGACCTCCAAAATTGCCTAAAAAAATCGTTTTTTAATTAAAAATGTCGCTTCTTATGAATTACGTTGTAGTTTTCTTTTCTTATGTAGATCACACCTAATTGGTACGTCTGAAATGTTAAAAAGGATTTTTATATACCGAAGAGGTTGGAGAGGTGGTAGGGTTACTTCGAAATATATACATTTTTCAACACAATTGGTTTAACTGTACTACATAATTATGCAAACTACAGTATGTATAAAAGGTGCCTTCTTAATTGCATGGAAATATATGGAAGTCGTTGGAGAAATCAATTTTTCATGCGCATTTTTGAGAATGAGAATTTGAATGTGATGGTCTGGTAATTCCTGTGGTAGAGGGTTTAACGTCTAACCCATAGGGCGTGGCGGAAGAAAGGTTAAACTAACCACTTCACAAAACATTTTTCATACCGCTTTGCCCGGATTCGAACCCAGAACCGCAAGTGGGAAAAATACAAAGTCGGACACCACACGGCCACCGCTGTCCTCCGGTGATGGACTTGTGTGCGAGCTGACAACGGTAGCAGGTCGCTGTATAGGTACATGTTTCTGAAATGTTGAATTGAGAAAACTCCTACATGAACTTAATTGAAATTGAGAACACATGCAAGTTTAACTACTTTGCGACTGGATTGGCAGAGAAACAACGCCAAACGCTTGTAACTTCTAACTTCGTGTGTGACTATGATGTGATTAACGAAGCATTATGTATCTGTATTACTTTCGTTCGTTGAATTTGTGATTAGAGACCTCCCAGGCAACTTCTCTCTGCCGATTGTCTTCATCCTTTATTTGCATATTCTACATTCTTCTGCGTCCGCGCATGCCACCCACACCGGGGACGATTCGAATGCCGCGACTTGCCTAAAAAACGTGACCGACCGTCTGAATTGACGAATTCGCAAATTAATACAGGCTAATTGATCTGCTTTGCCACTCGACTTTCTTTAACTGGAACTTTGCCTTATCGAAACTGTCGGGGGAAAAAAAGTCGAATTGGGTTGGGGTCGTGACCCTTCCATCCTTTGATTTTGGACTATCCGGTTAAAGAACGGTTCTTACTGATAAAATCTCTATTTCCGTAAAGATTTATTACTGCGCTATCTTGCTAGATACGTATTTTTTGTTTTTAGGTTGCATCACAAATAAACAATCGGTTGAATGTGTTGTATTATTTTTATAATTTTTCAAATTTTGATAATTTTTAAGGATGGCAGATTGACAGCTCTCCCTCACTCACTCTCTCTCTCTCTCTCTTTCATTTTATTTAGCTCCTCCTTTTCTTATTTCTTTACCTCCTCTTTCTAATTGCATTTTTATTAAGTGAATTGCATAATTTATCCAGAATTTTCACATCATCTCTCTCTCTCTCTCTCTCTCTCTCTCTCTCTCCCTCTCCCTCTCCCTCTCCCTTTATCTATCCATCGGTCTATCCGTATATAAATCTCAAACACACAAGGCTTTTTCGTTTTGAAATTAAGTATGCTAGCTAGTTCCCTAATAAGTACAAAAATCGGCACAGCGACAAACTCCAGGATCCGAAGGATGAGATAAAGCTTTCCTGGAATTAAGCCCTTACTCCTAAGACGACATAAGAAACGGCGGTCAGTATTAGTCACACTTACAAGGTCTTTTCTATATAAATAAAATAAAAATAAAACGAGAGGTCAATGTGTTTTTTTGAACCTTGACCATATCAAGAATCGTGTTTTCGCAGTACATTATTATAATAAAATTTTACTGGTATGGAAATGTTAAAATATTCAAATAACCAACAATCAGAAAATCAAGAACAAAACGTAAAAGGTTTGCTGTAATTTTTATATCTTTCAAACCAAATGGCGTCATTTTATGCGTAAGAAGCTAGAAAAGTAGACTTTCTGAAGAAGCCAAACAACCTTTGCATTTTGTCATTTTGCTGTAGCTAATTTTTTTTTCATTCACTTAGTTTTTTCATGCAAACATAAAATAATATATCATAAAATATTATTAATTCAATTTTTCTCTGCACTTTTCTGTTGCTTTTAGTTCTTTCATCTCGTTCTAAACCCATTCATTCTTCCATCCCAGTCCCTCTATCTATCGCTCGTTCCCTTTTCCTTTTTTCCTCTCGTCTTTGTATGACAGTGCCCTCTTTTAGTTTTCACAGTATCCTCCAAGGGTAAAGCCATCATTTAAAAACAAATCAAAGAGTAGAGGGCTCAATATGTTCCCATGCCACGCAGGGCCATGCATTTAAAAAACAACTTTAAGAATAAATCAATGTAACGAAAGTTTCATTAATTTACTGAATATGGGAACTGATAAATTAAAATGGACTAATGGTTGTTTGTTAGGAAGATATACATTGAAAATGTAGATATATATTGTGCTACATACATCGATTCGAAAATGTCGAAAAGGAGAAAAGAAGATTTTCAAACTCGATAAAAGTAGACAGTACAAATTGCTCTTATTGTTGTAACCAGCCCAAAATGAATCCATCCTGACCCAGTTGTAGATTCAAATTTTGATTTCTTCCTCCTAAAAACGTCAAAATAATTTCGGACAGTCCAAACAATTCTCATGAAATAAAAGGAAGTGGGCATAATGATTCACCTTTGTAATCTGCGATGGGGTCGCGGGTCATATTTTCAACCGAATCCGTTTTTCCCTCATCGTGACGTCAATCGAACGTTAAAATGATCACGTTCGCCTCGACGGCAGGGTATGTGAACGTCCATCGTCCAGCTAAAAAAATACCGGTTTTGTCCTCTGGATTGTTTCTATATTGAACATAAACTTTACTTTGGGCTTTAACTAGTCATTACGGGGGTCCCGAAGAACAGGGAAAAGACAAGTAGAGAAAAACTTAAATTGGTAAATGAGAAGTGTGAAAAACTATCCTTTTTAAGATCCGGGAAGACGGATATCCCAGAACGAAAAAGTGATTTATTCTTAATTAAGTTGGGAAAGATAGGTGACTCCTAGCCTATTTTGGACCTTAAGCAATAATGCGAAACCACCCCAATATGAGTAAAATTTGGTATAAGTTTATTAATTTCTATATAGTCAATATAATTATAAAATGGCTAAGAACATTGACAAATGATAATAAATCATCTCAATAAATAATAAAATTAATCACTTGACTAAACTAGGTAATAACAATTGTAAGCACAGTTATGTTCAAAAGATCGACATTTTTCTCATCCCACGAATGAGCAATAACTATAAATAGTATTTATAACAACAATACCTAATAATATAAAGTTCCTAAATTGATAAGAACGACTATTTTAAAATAATGCAGTTTTGCTCTTTGTTCAGTTGATGCTTCTTCCTGTATTTTATTTGCTCTTTCTTGTTATTTTCTCTCTTCTTCGTGTACTTGTCGATTTCCTTCGCCTTGTTCTTATGTTGTTGTTCTCAATGTTCTTGCTGTCCATCTTCTTTTTTTAAAATTTTAACGAGGGTTCGCAACAGCAGAGGTCATATAAACCCTCAGGGTGCCGGTGTTTTTGAAAAAAGCCCATTTGTAAGTATGTCGGGTTCGAATACAGGGCCGCTGGATTCGAACCCGGGACCTTTATCTTACAGCGATGAGCGCCGTGTCAACGTCTAAACCGTTGCGGCCACCGACGCCCCAGCTCCATCTTCTTATGCTTATTGACGCTGTCCTTCTTCTTGTTATTGTACTTTCTTTGCACCTTGTCCTGTGTCCTTTTTGTTCTTGGGGTTGCTGCTTGTTGTCGGACTTCTTCTTGTCGCTCTCCCTGTTGTTTTTGTTGCTGTTTTTTTTCTTGTTCTTATTCTTCTTGTTAATTGTCCTTTCTTCTAATCATCATGTAGCTGTCCCTTGTGTCGTTATTTTGTTATTGTAACTGTCTTTTTTCTTGATGTTTCATTCTTTATGGTTCTTGTTTTCTGTCCTTTTTGTTCTTCTCCTGATGTTCTTCTTGTCCTTTTTGTTGCTGTCCATCTTCTTCTTGTTGTTGCAGTACTATTTCTGGTTACTTTCCTTCTTGTTCTTGCTGTTGATGTCTTTCTTTTGGTGGCTTTTCTCTTTTCGATGCTGTCTTTTTTTCTTGTTGCAAGAGCTCACGTATTTTAGAGGACACTTGTGTGTATTAAGCGAATGTAAATATCGAGTGTAAAGGTTCATTGATTTCTTCGAGATATAACCGTATATACATTACATTTACATGTCATTTATGTGTTTTATGTAAGGTCTTAGTTGAGATAAAAAAAGTCAGTGTCACGAGTGGGATTCGAACTCACGACCTTCGGCTAAATACGCCGCTGATCTAACACTTCAGCTATCGTGACGTCGATATCGATCACCAATTTAGCGGCGTATTTAACCGAAAGTCGTGGGTTCGAATCCCACTCGTGACACTGACGTTTTTATCTCAACCAAGACCTTACGTAAAAAGAATAATTAATTGAAAGAAGTAAGTTGGTCAATTGACCACTAAAACGTAATGAAAGTATACATAAAACTGATGTGGGATTTTCGAGAAACCAAAATTGAAATCCAAGATGCGAACAATTTATAGACAGTACATATTTTGTGGTCAATGGCCAATTTTCCTTCATGGTATCTAAAGCATATGTAAAATGTACAATATTTTTAACTGATTTTTTGCAGTAAACTATCTTAACTGCAATGGTGATTCATCAAGTAAATCATGTTGCATCATCCGTAATACTTCAACATAGCATTCGGAGATAATGTATGTGCACCATCCACAGGTGGCATTTGAGTTGTATTTTTTTTTTACTGTTTAATAGCCGATGAAGTCTCTTGATTAAAACATATGGTGACTCATAAGCCCACCTGCCACGCATATCGGCCACCTATTGACAATTTCCGCCCGGCCGACACGAAGTGAGTCAGTCCCTGGTTCTGAGAACACAATTGAACCGAGACAACTGGAAAATTGTTAAGCAGGGCGATTTGAGGATAAGTTTGAAGTATATAATAAGGATAAGTTGAAACATCACGTCAGTCATCGTCTGAGGCAAAGATGCTGGAATGTCTTAGTAAGAATTATTGAAAAATTATATACATACATATACTCGTGTTATGAGATAATAATGCAAATTAAACCGGTTGTCATCTCCAATTTTCTTCTCAATGTATCACAGAGAAAGCCAACTCTGATTGACACTATAGACATTGCTTGTATATCCATTACAGTTCGTGGTCCGATTGACCAATTAATATTTTTAAATTAATTAATATTTATGAAAAGTATTGGTTAAGATAAAAAAAAGTCAGCGTCACGAGCGGGTTTTGAACCCACGACCTTCGGCTAAATACGCTGCTACTCTACCACTTGAGCAATCGTGACTTCGATCCATTCGGACGGTTGTTTTAAAATTTCTGTCCACACTGGTCAAAAATACAAATTACATCTCAAAAATAATTTTATTCATTTATTAGCCAAGGTAGTTATAAAGTAATATAGCAAATTACGTTGATCATTTATGTTTAATTGCGAAAGTGTAGTTTTTTCCCGTCAAATTCCCAAACCTATTAAAACTAATGTGCAATCCTATTTTTAAAAAATTTCTTCAGGGGCGTCGGTGGCCTCAACTGTAAGGTACACGACGCTCATAACTGTAACGTAAAGGTCCCGGGTTCGAATCCAGCGGCCCTGCATTCGAACCCGACATACTTACATACGGGCTTTTTTTCAAAAACACCGGCACCCCGAAGGTTTATATGACATCTACTGTTGCGAACCCTAGTTTTTAAAAAAAATCATGAAATAAAATGAACTGCTTTTTGCTTGCTTGGCCACCTTGACTTTGAACAAAATGAATCTTTTCTAGGGGAATTATACGATTTTATAATCCAAGGCTAGGACATAAGAAATTAATTTGAGCTTTTTAAGACTACTAGAAAAGTTAGTTTAAAAGCTTATGAATATAACAGCAAGAAAATATCTATTAAACTGACACTGTAATCTATTTGTATATGCAAACAAAGAATGACAGTCTTCAGTTATGTGGGACAGATCGAGCGGTTAACCTGTCTCTACGTGCCGGACATGGCCTATTCTTAATCGGGCGAGGATGATCCCACTTCTGCAATTCAGATTTTTCCAGGGGTCAATCATCTCTTGATACGTACGGAGTGCTCTGTACCAATCTGATCGTCTGACCATTGTCCTTTTGATCATATTTTGCATTCCGCCTTTTCGTTACCCAATCATTAATCTGTTATTGTCAAAAGAATCTTGCTTATTAATTTAAATAACTATCGTGAGAACAACTTACTTAATTATGAGATTTTTTAAGTTATTTATGTATAGCATATTCTACCACGAATTTTGATAGTTCGTGCTGGTATGTTGCTTTCACGCGGGCCTACGTGACTAGGGGCAGATGCTATTCAGATTAAGTCTAGAAACGAAAGTGAAAAAAAGGACATACATGATGATAATTCTCTTGGTTAAGAGGGACGACCATTGACGCAACCGGCTATCTTCTCGTTTCCTACCATCGCTCGTCGAGAGATTCATTATAACCGTTTGTTCAGTTTATTTGTTCTTTCGACCCCAAGAAAACATCACAAGCTACAAAGTAACAGAGGATAGCTTAAAACGTGCACAACTTTACCTACAAATTACAAAAGACTTAATTACGCAATTAAGTGCAATTAATTTTTTATCCTGCTTTGAACCTTTTTATAAGCCACGGCTTAGGCCACGGGTTGTTAGGCCTTAAAAAAAAGTTTTTTCAATGCATAGTTTGGTGTCATAATTTTTATTATTACCCTAAACAAACAAAAATAAGATAATTTCACTTTCAACGTAGTAAGTTGGATTACCATGTATAATAATATGTATGGATAGTAGTGAGTAAATAGCGTCGAATTACCAGGAGGTGAGATATATAATTGTACAGATAAATAGAATAAAATCGCTCTACATATACAAAGCCCATTTGTAAGTATGTCGGGTTCGAATGCAGGGCCGCTGGATTCGAACCCGGTACCTTTACCTTACAGTGCGAGCGCCGTGTCAAGGCTCAGCCGTTGCGGCCACCGACGGCCCATTCCCATATTCTTATTCTTATTGACGTGTCCTTCTTCTTGTTATTGTACTTTCTTTGCACCTTGTCCTGTATCCGTCTTGTTGTCGGACTTCTTCTTGTCGCTCTTCCTGCTGTTCTTGTTGCTGTTTTTTCTTCTTCCTATTCTTATTGACGCTGTCCTTTCTCTTGTTATTGGACTTTCTTTGCAACTTGATCTGTATCCTTCTTGTTCTTGGGGTTGCTGCTTGTTGTCGGACTGTCGCTCTCCCTGTTGTTCTGTTGCCGTTTTTTTCTTCTTATTATTCTTCTTGTTAATTGTACTTTTTTCTAACCATCTTGTAGCTTTCCCTTGTGTCGATATCTTGTTATTGTGACTGACTTATTTTCTTGCTGTTTTATTCTTTGTGATTTTTGTTTTTTGTCCTTCTTGTCCTTTTTGTTGCTGACCATCTTCTTCTTATGGTTGCAGTACTTTTTCTGGTTACCTTCCTTCTTGTTCTTGTTGTTGATGTCCTTCGTCTGGAGGCTTTTTTCTTTTCGATGCTGTCTTTTTTTCTCGTTGCAAGAGCTCACGTATTTTAGAGGGCACTTGTGTGTATTAAACGAATGTAAAAATCGAGTGTAAAGGTTCATTGTTTTCAAAAAAAAAAAAAAATACGGGCGCTGGATTCGAACACGGGACCTTTATCTTACAGTGATGAGCGCCGTGTCAACGCCTAAACCGTTGCCTAAAACGGTGGCGTTTCTGAGACGCCGGTTAGTTAAGCTCCGTCTGTCGCTAAAATTGCGATCATAAACATGGTAAAAATGAAATATAAACGTCGGGCTGGATCGGCAGAAAAACATTCAGTCACTTGGAGGTTCAAAGATCATAGTCACTAAGAATGGGCCATGCCAGGTTGAGACACGGTCAATTAATTTTGGGCCAAAATCCGCGTTTGTGTATTTCGCTCAATACGCCGCTACTCTAACCACTTGAGCTATCGTGACTTCACGAGTGGTTAGAGCAGCAGTGTATTGAGCCGTAGGTCGTGGGTTCGAATCCCGTTCGTGACACTAACTTTTTCATCTCAACCAAGACCTTACATAAAAAGAATAATTCATTGAAACTGTTATTGTACTTATAAACTTATACTACAGGCGAGGAATTTCGAAATCACAATACGCAAATATAAAAAAAGTCATGTATCCCATAATAGTGGTTCTTTAAACAATCTCATATTTTTCTGATTTAATGTATATTTGTACATACATCAAACCCATTTCACAAAATTTCAAAATACAATTTTTGATCTAATGAAAAGGCTGTGTGGCTAAGCTGACAGATGAAAAAGTCTCACTACACTTTGGAAATTACGTTCAATATAAATCACCGTATCAATGAAAAAGATTGAAAACGGTACTGAATGGATTGTATAACGCTGTTTTTTTTTAACAGATTGTACTTCCATTTAATAAGGAAGAGCGGCCGACGCTCCCAACGGACGTTTATTCTTCCTCGGGTGTCCAAATTCTGTCGAGGAAGGCTGAACGGTCCGAAGTTGGAAACAAGTCGTATGCATCTAATTATACGAATAAATAGAAACATCGAAGGGAACATGGGGAAGACGCACACGCAATAAATTAAATAAAAGCGGAAAAGTCAGCCATTGTCCGCAACTCCAGAGGACGTCTTTGTATTGCTAATAAGTTGTTTGTTTGAATAACTCACACGTCGAATACTGAGTGGAATCGAAGAGAAAGGAGCGTGAAGTTGTAAATTCGGAACCGGGGAGTCTGGCCGCTTGTAAATTGGACGTATTGATTAATTGATTAATTTACTTTCATGATGAGCAACAATCAAAGACAGTTTGGGTTCATTTTGTCATTTAAATCAGAACTTGATTAAACGGACGGCGTTTGAGTTTATTGACTTGAAGAAATCGGATGATTGATGTCAACAACAATAAAAACGTCTGTGGACATTTTTCTTTTATTCAAACCCCCAAAATAAGTATATACAATGAACACTATACACTAAACTGTAAATAAACTCAAAACCTTCCTTTTTTTTTTGATACTATTCTTGAGAAATATTTCAGTTTCAAACCAAACGTAGAAGTTTGGTACCGATCTTAGCCATTACAAGTTTACGGAAAGATTGCTACAAGAATACTACATTCCACATAGAAAAAATAAATTTTCATAGAAACTCGTGTTTTGTTGAGGAGAAACTTAAGTTCCAACTTCTCGGCTGTCGGACGGCCTCGTTCCACCCATTGTCCGATGGTGTCAGGGTAACTCCATTGTTTCTGCTTTCCGTACGGTAGACTATTCTTTTTGTAAAACGTGGTTCGAACAGAGAGAAAAGAACAATTGCGAATAGAAGGTGTCGATGAATTGATCGAAACAGTGAGCGTGTAGAAGGATAGCATGACAGAGAAAATGACTGAAGGATAGTTTATAAATGAATTAGTGTTTAAATGAAAAAAACATAGATACATAGAAAGAGTAAAAGCTAGAGACAGAATGCTAGAGTGTATGAGCATAATAATTGGAAAAGAACTAGAAAACTAGAGGGTGAGTGAATAGAAGAGATAGAGAAAGAGATAAAGAAAGAAAGAAAGAAAGAAAGAAAGAGAGAGAGAGAGAGAGAGAGAGAGAGAGAGAGAGAGAGAGAGAGAGAGAGATTGCACAAGTGTGCTAAATTGCAAAAGGAAAAAGGATAGGTAGAGGATGCGTGAACGAGCAAAAGAGAGAGATAGAGGTAGATACATAGATATAGAGACAGATATTGGTAGATAAGTTGTAAGAAAGATAAAAAAGAGATATATAGAGAGAGAATGAGAGAGAGAGAGAACAGAGTGAGAAGGTGAAAGAGGAAAAAGAAAGAAAGACAGAGAGATAAAGACAGGTTAGAAAAAGAGTGTGTGACAGAGACTGTATGAGTGTGGTAAATTGCAAAAGGAAAAGATAAGTATAGGCTGAGTGAACCAGCAAAAGAGAGAGATAGAGGTAGAAACATGCACATACGCAAGAGCAAAAGAGAGACAGATATTGGTAGGTAGGTAGGTACGTAAGTAGATAGACAGAAAAGGGGAGAGAGAGAGAACGGGGTGAGAAGGTGAGAGAGGGAAAAAAGAAAGAACAACAGGGAGATAAAGACGGAGATAGATTAGAAAAAGAGTGTGTGACAGAGACTTTAATGCGTGTGCTAAATTGCAGAAGGAAAAAGAAAGGTAGAGGACGAGTGTACGTGCAAAAAAGAGAGATAGATGTGAAACATAGATATACGGATGAGCAGAGAAAAAGAGTGTGACAGTGACTGTATGAGTGTTTAAATTGCAAAAGGAAAAATAAAGGTAAAGGGTGAGTGAACGAGCAAAAAAAGGGAGATTATATATATATATANGCTACATAAAGAAAGAGAAAAAAACCCAAAGACAGAGAAAGAGAGGGAGAGGGAGAGACAGAAATAGAGGGAGAGGGAGAGAGCGATAGAGAGGGAGAGGGGGGAGAGAGATAGAGAGAGAAGGGGGAGAGATAGAGAGGGAGGGAGGGAGAGAGAGAGAGGGAGATAGAGAGGGAGAGAGGGAGAGGGAGAGGGAGAGAGGGAGAGGGAGAGAGGGAGATGGAGAGTGGAGGGGGGAGGGAGAGGGAGAGGGAGAGGGAGAGTGAGAGAAAGAGAGAATTAGGGAATTGGTGCGTAACTTTGTGAATGAGCCAGAGAAAGAAGAGCAGAAGGAAGGTGTTATAGGGTCAGAAGGAAAAAGAGGAATAGCGAAAAAGTAAATACACTTTTAATATTAAAAATTAACATTTTGTGCTAAAGGAATGCATATTTAGCAAAAAATAGTCGATTTTCTACCATCGCAAAGAAGTAAAGGTGAAAAAGTTTGGGTGATTGCATCCAATTTTCGTTGAAGGACATAAAACGTGGTTCGAACGTACAGAGGAAAAAGAAATGAGGAGGACGAGGAGAGAGAGTAACGGTTCAAAGGTCCACGCTTGCAGTTACCTTGAATCAAAGAGAAAAGACTTCAAATATTGCATAAATATTACGCAATGTAACCATTAAGCAGACACTTTATGTCGAAAGACTCTGTAATAAAGAAATATGAAAATAAATCATTTGTACTTGTATACATTGTGCTTTCTTGCTACGTTTATGTATTTTTAATTGTAAAAGACCCACCAATGGCATTTTATGTTATTTTTTAATAATTTTGTTACCTTGCGTTATTTTTTTCCTCCTGAAAATCTAGGCCTAACTGGCATAATGAAATTACCAATCCTTCTTTGATTTGTTTAGAAAACATCGAATTACTCTAATTTCCAAATGTATTTTTTTTTAAATATGATTTTTCGTGGTGTTTAGTGACCGTTAGTTAATGTTTATTCGGAGATCGTGAGATGCGGTCTGGTGTGACGTAGGTTTTAGAAAAACATGTTCTTTATCGTGCCAACGTTTCCATCTTTATTGAGATCATCTTCAGGGCTCAAAGTGTTTGCTTTCCGTGTAGATGTGTCATTCTTGTCACTCTCAACACGACACACAAGAATGACACAATTACGCAGAAAACAAACACTTTGAGTCTGAAGATGATCTCAATAAAGATCGAAACGTTGGCACGATAAAGAAGATGTTTTTTCTAAAACCTACGTCACACCAGACCGCATCTCACGATCTCCGAATAATATGATTTTTTTTCGATACGCCACTGACAGATGTGAGCGACCTCATTTGCTCTTTTGAACATGAGAAAAACGTTTTTACAAATATTTCACTCGCAGGGGACCATTTGTCATAATAACAAAAAAAATATTTAGATTGAAAGACAAGAGGAAAGTTTAAAGGCGTCCATGCACGTACTCGCTCAAAACGTAATTTGTCTACATGCCCGTTCCAATTGTCCCAATTCATCATCCTAATTACAACGTCTAGCCTTTTCCTTCAAATAGCCCG
>NW_019392741.1:359323-369323 GCF_000648675.2 Cimex lectularius
TTGCCGTATTGAGAGTCAGACCACCTACACGGAAAACAAACACTTTGAGCCCTGAAGATGATCTCAATAAAGATCGAAACGTTGACACGATAAAGAAAATGTTTTTCTAAAACCTACGTCACACCAGACCGCATCTCACGATCTCCGAATAATCGTTGACCAACTGTCACTAAACACAACAAAAGGACTTACAATTTTAAACCGTATCGATCTCATCTTGCTCAGGGACTTCGGGATGCACAAATGTCGATTTGGAAGGCTGTAGAAAACTTTCTTCCATACATCCTATGGACTGATGAATCCAAGTTCACCTCTAAAGGCATAGCGCATACTAAACCTTTGGAATTTTGCTAACGTGGGCAGAGGAAAATCCGAGAATTTCGTACTCTTGTCATCATCAGGTGGTTCACAGTATCAACGTTTAGTGTAGACGTCTCGGAAATAAAATAATTGGGCCTAATTTCTAGGCAAATAATTTAAATGATGCTCAGTCCTCCAATTTTTTGAGGAGGTTTTTTCAACACTATCAGATGATATTGCTCTGCATCATAATAATAAACATTTTATTCGATGTTCTATATAATTATTTTCATACAAAATTTGTAAAGCTTGTCTTTCACAACGATGATATCGAACTCAATTCCATAAGAATTTTAATAAACAAAGGATTTCGACTTTATGATGTATGTAGATGAAATATTCAGGGTAAGCAATATACTGCGCATTGGAGAGTTATCGTATCCCCATTCTGTACCTATAGGACACCGGTGAATCCTAGGTCTTCAAGAAATTGGATTAGTAGGATCGATAAATGATTAATTTTCTTATACCTTTACATACTACATTCTATAACACTTTCTCCTGAAGGCTAAGGTGGCTCCCCAGTTTGTTAGCGTTGGTGTCTCATCTTCCTGCAGAATTTGCACGTGCCGAGTTGGATTATACCAATCTTCTTTCACTTATTCAGTCTTTAGTGTCCTGTTAAGATTCGTTATTTTTTCTTGCTTTCTGTTGCTTCTTTGAATCCCAAATTTGATAAAATGTTCTTGGGTTGTTTTTAGTTCAATGATTGGATTCCATTGTTTCTTCATTTTCTTTTTGTGTTTTTGATTAAGATGATCATTGATACTGTGAATACCTATGCCACAGATGGACTTATCTGGGGTATAACAGCGCCTTCCTTGCAACGGCGTCCGCTCTCACGTTTCTGCTTCTACCAGTCTTGAGACCCAGCAGAGAATAATTTTATTTTGCATACCTAAATCATTTAATGTTGTTTTACAATTCAGAATCATCTTCGATCTAAGGATGTTTGCGCTTAGACTTTGATAGCCGTCTAATTATCTAGCATGACAGCTCTTGTTTTTCTTCCCTTTGTCAGACTGAACTGAGTACATTTCTCGATTGCATGGACTTCAGCCTGGAAGATACTGGTGCACGTACTTTATGATATTCGTACAAATAATCCAACAAAAAATAATTGTCGGACAGAATTATTGATTATGAAATGGCTTTTGAGCGGTTTGGAGAATTTGTTGAGACAAAGAAATATCCTTCAGATGAAATGCGAAAAAATAAAAGTAAAATATCGTAAAAAGAACAACTAATTATTGGAAAAAATGTTCTTAAACATTATTCCTTTTACTTAAAAGAATTTACTCAAGCTTTTCAATAATTCGCTAGTTTTCATGGTCCCTTGACCAATTAATATCTTTCAATTAATTAAGGTTTTTAATTGAGATAAAAATGGCAAAAAGGAGGGAAAATTCAAAAGGTGGGGTTGACATGGGAAGTTAGTGTCCGAGTGGATCGAAGTCACGATAGCTCAGGCGGTAGACCTAGCCGAAGGTCGTGGGTTCGAATCCCGCTCGTGGCACTGACTTTTTATCTCAACAAAAAACCTTAATTACTTTTCCATAATGTGTAATGTTTTCTTAATTATACCTGTATAAATATAAGAAATTATTTTAAAATTTAAAAAGCTTACGGAAGAAAACGTGTTTACTTGGATAATTTCAACCTGTTTCAAACTTTTTGATCCTTTTACTGCCATCATAGCTTCCTATTACCTGAAACAGAAAGAAAAAAAACGTTTATCTCCCTTTGTCTATGATGAAAAATTCAAAATAAAAAGTATAAATGTTTAAAAACAGAAATAAATAATATTTCAATTATTCAACAATATTTTCTGGAATATTGGCAATACTGGCAGGTTTTCTGGGTTCAAGTCAATAAACCCGTTTGTTTTTCTTAAATCTAGGCAGAAAAGGTTTTTAAGTGAAGAAACTCTGACAAGATTTTATGCTGTAATTACATTTTTTACGAAGTGTCCAACAAACAATGAAATGTATTTGTCAGCGATAAACAAAAAGAATATTGGTCGAAGTCAATGGACCTTTGTTATTCTATTGTTTCTATTGTTAGCGTATTATATTATTGATATATGTTGATTTTTTTTAATAATGGACAAACCTCTTCATTCGACGATATATTTAGATACCATTGTTTTGATTTACGCACGTCAATAAAAAAAAAAGCGACAGAACCAAAATAATCACGCAGTTTGGCCAGAAAATCGCGATTGACGTTAAAAAAGAAATCAAAAGTTTGAATTGAACCCAAAGATTTTCTTTGGTTCGAAGTTTGAACAGCTCTGTCCGCCTTCTCCCGTCACTTGTCGCCAGATGAAAGCCATCTGCTTTCCGAATCATGGCGCAGGCTGAAACAGCAAAAAGCCGTTTCCAATCCGTCTTTCAGAAAATACACACACATAAAAAAACCGTTTTTGTTTGTTTATATCTAGTTCAAAAGAACAAGAGATACCGTGAAGATATTAAAATCACGACAGACCGACGTGATACCGATCGGCAGGCAATTGTCCGACAACCTTGACCTCTTCAATTGTTGGCAAGATATATCAATCAATCCAAGATGCACGGCCGACAGACAGAGATGATGTTACGAACGGCTTAAATCCCAAATATCAACGATTTGCACGACGAAATTATTTTCAAAACGACGATATCATCAAGCTTTAAATGTACAAACAACTAACTAGTCATAAAAAAATCAAGCTCAAAACCAATTCCCCAATTCTGAAGATTTTTAAGTACAATCTGAACAAAAGTTAACCAAACAAATTATTCCAGGCGAGTAAAACCTTTTCGGTTCGGGTAAATGATGATGAGTTGCTGGATGATCAAGTATGTACACAGGTAAAGCACGAAAGACCTGGTTTTTTCTCGGACAAATAAGCCGTGACACAGAAAGCTCGTTTGCGAACTCGACTCGCGTGTTTTCTTGCCTCTTCCACATATTAATGAGTCCTGATTTGGCCCGAGTTTTTCATTTTGCTTATTTGAGTTTAGTATCGTCTTATTCAGATATCTCGTCTCCCTTTATAAACAAGACAGACATTTCCATAAAATAGAAAACCTCTTTAAACAGCTAAGAGAAACAGAAGGAATAAAAACAGTACTGAAAGAGAAAGGTCATCACTGAAGGTGGTTAATTACGGCAAGGCCGATTAAAATTTAAAAAAAAATTAGTAAGATAACAAAATCCCCAGGCAATCCTTTGTTTACAATGTTTTATCTTTGTGTTATCCTTTAGGAATGAAAGAAAAACATGGATTTGGTGAATTTTAAGAAAGAAAAAAAGAAAAAGAATTTGTTTTCAATGCTTAATTATACGTTAAAAATCAAATCTACTGAGCCGATTAAAAAAATAAAAACATAAAAAAAACTATCCTGTCAAAAATATAATTTTATTTTTAAATTATAGGGGAACAGTATGTTTTGACATACTATTTGAAAGTATATTAATCCAATCTATAAAGACCTAGGTTTGTTTTTAAAGGATAATAAGTTTTAATTATAAAGCCAAAAAACTCATTAGAGGGGATGGAAAATAAGCATATACAACAAATTACAAGGCGATTCTACGGACGTGGGATTGGCGATTTCAAAGACTTTTTTGGTGCTACTAGGTCGAAAAATATTAGCGAGAATCTGGCCATTGTTAGGTTTATATATTATGATTATTATTAATTCTCTGTTATTATTTTTTAGATTAAATATGTAAAAAGTTATTAAAATGAAATGACGCGTGATGTAAAGTAGGTAAAAAAATTTGGATTAATTTTAATCACCCTTTAAAGCCTTAAAAACAGGTTTTCATTAATGTAATTTCCAAAAAAAGTTATTATTATTCGGAAATCGTGAGATGCGGTCTGGTGTGATGAAGGTTTCAAAAAAAATTTCCTTTATCGTGCCAACGTTTCGATCTTTATTGAGATCATCTTCAGGGCCTGGAATTTACAAACTTTGTTTAAATTTAACAAATAGATGTAGGATATGGAAAAAAGTGAATTTATACAATGCAAAAAAATATTTTTTTGACATTCAAAGTATTTCTACTCACTCAAAGTGTTTGTTTTCTGCGTAATACAGAAATTATTACAGTTAAATTTCTGTATTACGCAGAAAACAAACACTTTGAGTGAGTAGAAATACTTTGATTGAATATAAAAAATATTTTTACAAACGGTCACTAATCACCACACATTTAAAAAAAGTATTGTTTGGTACTGCCATAAAAAAGTATTGGTTGGTATTTGCCAGGGGCATTTTTTGCTCGGCGATGTCTTCGGTTAAAATACGGTACATGCATTGGGAACGTGCATCTGTCTTCTTCGGGCATCCACAATTTTTGGATTTTATATCAATATAAACGAGAAAAATAAAGATGAAATCTCAAAAATTCCCCAAAGCTTTGTTCCATTACGAGTAGTTTTACGGTTTAAAACTATTCGCAAACACTAGGTAAACACGTTAAAAGTACCGGTGTAATCGTTTTAAAATAATAACTATTTTTGTGATTTTCGAGAAAAATAGAAGGCGTAGGAAGTCGTAAAATTTGAGGGTCTAAAAAATAATAAACAAAAAAATATCTTTGTTTCTTGCTAAAAAATTGTTTATTCTACTTCGCTGTGTTGCAATAACTCGGTCACAAAATACTTATGTATTGTAATTCAAAATTCAATAGCTAGAAGTTGCGCGCTGGCGGATTGATTATTTTCGTGTTTTTGCAATGTAGAGTAAGCTATTTTTTGAAAGAAAACAAGTTGGTTTTAGTTTTTTCACACAAAAATTCCTGAATACAATTTCAATACAAATTTTCAG
Organism: Cimex lectularius; assembly: GCF_000648675.2. Taxonomy (NCBI): domain Eukaryota; kingdom Metazoa; phylum Arthropoda; class Insecta; order Hemiptera; family Cimicidae; genus Cimex; species Cimex lectularius. The sequence continues at coordinate 364,507 of NW_019392741.1, forward strand.
GAAGTAAAAGGATAACAGTCCACCTTCCAAATTACGGGTCCGACTTTTTTTGAAAATTCACAAACATGTTAACTTTAAAACGATTTTACAAGACTTTAAAACCCAACAAACTACATGGACAACCATCTGCAATGGTAGACCATGTAAATAAATAATGGAAATTGATGAAGGAGATACAGGCTGTTGAGATTAAACATGCCAATTGATGCCACTACACCAAAGGTTTACTAATAAGTAGAAGGTTCTGATACCAGAACGGGAAGAATGGGCCAAATGAACATCGCACAAAGCAATCTCCTACTGGTACACTGACGGCTTCAAACCGACAAGTTCACGGCGGCTGGAGTCTTTGGGATGAATCCAAAGACCGAACTGACGATAAACCTATGTAAATATGCTACCTTTTTCTAGTATGAAATCATAGAGATTCAACACTTTGCCATGGAAATAAAAAGACTAGGAATACATTCCCGGAAGATAGCCATCTTCTCTGACATTCAGGTGGCACTAAAGGCACTAGTTTCATGCGAGGTGAAGTCAACGAGCGTTTGGAACTGCATGGAGATAGCGAGACTAATGACCTGACCTTGACATTGGTCCCTGTGCATTCGGGGCATAGGGGCAACGAAAAGGTTGGCATGTTGGCCAAAAAGGGGAATCTCAGATCCTGAACCCTGCTGTGGCTTAGCATCTTGCCATTAAAGAGGATACATGTTAAATGGTTCCTTAATGAGTCTAAAAGCTGGTGGAACAATACCACAGGTAAGAGATTCGTAGAAGGACCACCCGCAAAACTTACTGGAACCAGCAAGAATTACTGGAAGGCAACCGTAACCGAACCAGGATTCTGGTTCTGTTTCTGATTCTGGACTACTGACAGGGCACTGCCACTTAAGAAAGCATATACACCAGATAGGAGTATAGACAGAAGAAACACTGTGCAGATACTGCCACGAAGAGGAGGAGACCGCAGGACACATTTTATGTTTCTGTTGAAGGACTATGTTGGTGCAGGTTCTTGCAACTAGGACAAGAAAAATCAAGGAGCCTCTGGCAAAGCTGTGGAGGCTGGTTAATAAGCTGAAGCTGGCCAGGGAGTTATAAAAAATAGGGGAGCTCAATAGATCTACTCAGTCGAGGTGCATTAGGCCTTGTGGTCGCCTTTTTTATCAACTACTAATGAACAAAATTTGGCCTCTGTAAGTAAATTAGAATTATAGATCTCTAAGCCTTGTTGACAAAAGCTGAAAGAAGACAAATTAATTTTTTTTTACTCGTTTTAGTAACGTTGAATTTGGATAAAGTGCTTTCAAGCAAGCATCACCAAAAGTGTTTCAATAAAATTTCTGTATGCAACCACCCCTTTTTAGTAAAAATAATAAAATAAAAATGTAGTATATTTTTGAAACTTTAAAATAAGCGTTTCTATACAAAATCTTGACAGTATAGAACAAAATCCTCATTTGGTATGTTTTCTATTTTTATGTAATGAAAAATTTACAGATTATCATAAAATATTGTTTTAATAAAAACAAGTGTTTTCTTATCTGTTAAAAATTGGAAAAATCTTCATTTAGTAGTGGATTAATCTGCTAAGTAGGTTTACGGTATAGGTTACTAAGACCAAAATTGGTCTATTGTGCACTCTCCATTATTGTCTTAAACTCTTCATTACGTTTTTGCTCGTGACATTAACTTTTTAATCTCAACCAAAACAGACAAAAAGAATAATTAATTGAAGTTTTTCTTATGCTTCAGTTTGTTTAGTTGAAAAACTAGGGATTTTTTTTACTTTTATCTAATATAATTTATATTAAACAAACTCACTTTTACCAAAGCAGGGTGTTAAAGTTGTAATTTATGGTCAAGTCTACTAATAGTACATGTGTCATTTGTGAGGATTTGTTTCAGTCCATTTGCAAGTCGATAGAAGGACACAAGTTGTTGATATAGCACGACCTAGGCAGACTTCATAACATCCTGGTTAAAATTAACATTGGCAATTCAATATTATAAATAGAAAAAGAATATTGAAAAAAATACCTTTAGTTATAGTTTTCATAATAAATACGTACAGAAAATATTTAGTTGAAAATATAATTTGTCATAAACTTAATTTTCCGCTGTAATACAAACTGTAGATTACTTTGCTCATCTCCAATAATTTTTAACCCATAGGTCTGTAATAAAACAGCCTTGTAAATTTAGGGAAAGCTTTATTTAATCTGTTTCGTAATTGTAAAATTGGGCTTTTGTATAAAACAGCTCAGAACAAAACGGTAATAATCTTATTTATTATTTCAACTAATTAAGATTTTTAGTTGAGATAAAAAAAGTCAGTGTCACGAGCGGGGTTCGAACCCACGATCTTCGGCTAGATACGCCGCTGCTCTACCACTTGAGCTATCGTGACCTTGATCCACTCGGACACCAACTTCCCATCTCAACCCCACCTTTTGAATTTCCCCTCCGTTTTGCCATTTTTCAAATGTCGTGTAATCTATTTGATTCTCGGCGACAAATGAAATGGCCACGGATAGCTTTAGTGAAGGTATACTTCATTTTAACTTATTAAATTCACTAGTTTTCGTGGTCCGCTTGACCAATTAATATCTTTCAATTAATTAAGATTTTTAGTTGAGATAAAAAAGTCAGTGTCATGAGCGGGATTCGAACCCACGATCTTCGGCTAGATCCTCGGGCACCAACTTCCCATCTCGTGAGTGGATTGAGGTCACGATAGCTCAAGTGGTAGAGCAGCGGTATATCTAGCCTAAGATCGTGGGTTCGAATCCGCTCGTGACACTGACTTTTTTGTCCCAACTAAAAATCTTAATTAATTGAAAGATATTAATTGGTCAAGCGGACCACGAAAATTAATGAACTTATTTATTATGTTTTGTTAGCTATTTATTAATCTAGAAAGTAAGTTTATACTTATACAATTATAAAATTTTTAAGAGCATTCTACGAAATAAATCAGGTTACCAAAATCAGGTTATACTCCACTCAAAAGAATTCGGTCAGAAATCAATTTTCTCGATAATATTTACAGTTTAACAGTATTAACTCAGGCCAATGCGATTTATTTTCTCATCGAAGAAAATCCAGTGAAGAAAAATTTTTTATCGGAAGCCATAAATCGAATAATACCTAAAGGCGTATAAAGCAGCGTCAAAAGGTGTTTTTTTTTTTTTTTTCTAAACGTGCCTCCTCGGAGAATTTAAATGGACCGGAAATAAAAGTTTATGCAAAACGACCCGCAAATCAGGATCTAAAGCAATAAAATCGAGAAAAAACCGTCAATACATTTGTAATGAAAATAAAGAAAAGCCATCGCCCTTAAAAAGGCAGATAGTAAAAAATTATTGAGATTGAGCAACGTAGCCTACAGTTTGTGGTTACAGTGGACAATGAAGTTTATTACAAATTATATATTCAACTAAAAAATTTATGTAATATTTAGTATGAAAATTATAACTAAAAGTTTTTTTTTAAATATTCTTTTTCTATTTATAATATTTATTTGCTAATATTAATTTTATCCAGAATGTTAAGAATTCTGCCTAGTGCTGTATCAGCAATTTCTGTCGTCCTATCGACTTCCGGATGGACTGAAACAATTCCTCACAAATGACACGTGTACAATTTTAAAAAAAATCATAGACTTGGCAATAAATTAAAACTTTAATAGCCGGCTTTGGTTGGATTGAGAAGAGTGGTGGTTAATTTTTTAAAGGCATTCCAGCTTTGTAACAGGATCACCTAATGTTCCTTTATCCTGACGTCAATAGTGACCTCAGCCGTTCCCCTCCGTTCTAAGCCGATTTTCCCTTCCGTCTCGCCAGTAATCTTGCGACCGTCGAGAGCGTACGTGTCACTATCCAATAAACTTTTAATAGTTTCAGGGCAAACCCGGGAACTCTTTCCGAGACCCCCATTCAATTTTTAATCCCAGTACGAATCCCCCTATATGAATGAAATATCAATATGATTCGGATTGGAAAAACCGAAGGAAAATATGTTAAGTAAGACTTTACAGAAAACAAACAAATGGTATTACGTTGAAGTTTGCCTAATTATTCAAGAGCGTACGTGTTTCTATTGGATAAACAACCAGTTTATGGCTTCGAGCACGACCACTGAAATATTGTCCAGGATCGTTTTATTTCTTTTACATGCAACCTCTTTTCAAATACAAATAGTTGGCCAGAAAGTGATAAAAACATTCACGGTGTAAAAATTTACAAAAAAAAAGAACAACCCTTAACTTATTCAAGATAGAACGGATTCTCTCTTGATAATGGTTAACTTGGAGCAAAGTCTTAACCCCTGGATAATTTTCAACATTTCTAATCTCATATTCTAAGAATATATTTTTACAAGACAATTTTGATAAGTCAAAATTTACAGAAATAAGAATAGGCTAAAAATGCAACTTGCTTCACTTATCCAAAAGATGTCCAGGATCCTTTCCTATTCTTCTTAAACGTTCCATTAAATATACACTTAAAGGCTGTATATTTTAAAAAACTTAATAGGTTGTAAAATTAATATTTTATGAGGCGTAAAACGTTACAGGAAAAAGTGTAAATTTTATGCTAACTTATTCAAGACAGTACTTATTCTTTCTTGATAACGGTTAATAACTCCGAGCAAATTATCAAGACACATACATGGATATTTTGTCAACATTATTGCAAGAATAATAGATAGTGAAAAGACAATTATTGCATGTCAAGATTTGCATAAATTACAATATGTCTAAAATAAATGTATTTAGGTTTACTTATTCAAAAGAGTGATCCAGAATCCTT